>NC_045736.1:8563193-8588790 GCF_008692095.1 Etheostoma spectabile | reverse complement strand
TTTTAAGTTGTAGTTGTACAGCGAGTTAGTTGTGACTACCATTATGTTGCTAAGCAATCAAGGCTACACACATGATACAGCAAATAGAGTAAGACCAAAACCCTTTTACAACCCGTTCTCACTCCAAACACGTAAAATAAAAAGTCGTTTGGACAGTTGCTGTCCGCGTCTGATGCGACGAAAAAGGCACCCTTTGGCGTGTGTGTAGAACAAACTGGGGCGAGCAGCATCTAGACGGGGTTTAGCGAGTAGTATGTAAGAGGGAAATTCCGCAACAGGAGGGTGGTCTGGGTGGTGGATGGGTCAAACACAGGACTTTCATCCAGGAGAGCGAGGTTTGTGTCCCGTGTGTATCCTTAACCGCCCCGTTAGTGCCGCGTGTCAGGGAAGCTGTTTTCTTCTTTAACTGGCCTGTTATTCCTGCGTGTCATAGAACCGTAAGCCCACCCACAAGCTTTTACTTAACCTAACAGCGTCAAAATGGATGCTATTAGTCCCGACCAAGGGCGTGTTTTATAGCGCTAAAGGAGACGACCAAGCACGTGTTATTTGACGCTAAAGGACATCTTTAGCATCAATAACAACGACAAAGGCACCTGACCAAGCGTCCCTATTTTACAAGATAGGAGGGAGAATATGTTGTTTTATATATATATATATATATATATATATATATATATATATATACCGTGTATCTGTTGTATGAATTAAACAACACTGATACAATATTAGTAGATTTCAGAAGTTAACTTTTGGGCTTTTGTTTTACTCTGGACAGAGCCAGGCTCTGTTTTCCCCCCGCTTTATGTTTTTATGCTAAGCTAAGCTAATTACCTCCTGTCTCTAGCTCTATAACTTGCCTTGACACACAGATATTGATCTTCTTATCTAAATCTCTGCAAGAAAGCAAAAGAGTGTAATTCTTTACCACGTCTATCTATTCATTTGAATTACATGTCCTCTTTATCTCCACTGGCAGAAATCCACCAACTTTCTACTTTTTGAAGTAAGAATCCGCCCATACGTCCTTTTCCACTTTTTACTCGTCCCTTTTTTAAAACTCATCGCTACCATGGAAAAATGCGTTTGGTAATGCATGAGCAAATTGCCTATATCCTTCCCATCCAGTCCATCACTCTTGTTTTCAGTGACACACTCCCCTTCTTGCAGATGGTTGCTAAAATGCATTTGGATCTAATCAAGTCCAGTGTGAAAGCACATGGGTGTCTGGAACTGGTTAGAATTATCATATAAATGCCATCTGTGAGTACTGAGCGACCCACATCCCTCTGCATCTTCTGCATGTGTGTGATGAGGCTGCCAGAGTCCTGCCGCATCAAATTACGGTGGTGTCACTGCTGTCAGTCAGTCGGTAGCGCTGCTTGGGTCTGGTGTGGGAGTGAGTGACGATTTATATGACAAAAAGACTATTTCCATCATAGAGGGTGATTTATTGATAATTCTGTCAAGTTGTATGATAACCTTGCATAGAAAGACCTTACAGCTTTATCCCTTTAGGTACTGTTAACTAAATTTTCACTTGACAGGAGTGACAGGATTTGTTGTGATATGCCCTCACGGTTAATGCCCAATCACTGTCCACATCCCATTTTTTTTCCCCAGCGGTTTAAACAAGTGTGGAGTTGTTTTCATTGACAACATAACAAATCAGAACCTTTGTCATATTGACTTATCAATGTATATCATGAAGTAATGCATTTTCTAGAAAATCAATTGAGAAACTGATGTAAATGTCTGCTTTTGACGAATACACATTCATGCAGGAATCATATACAAATCCAATACAACTATGTACCATGTAGTAGTGTATATAGTAGTTCTGCATATTGTTTGCAACATTGCCACAAAGGTCTGAATACACCTGCGATGAACCTACAGTACCACAGTATGACACAGCACTGTATGACCACATTTATGTCATCTCACAGAATATATTGTCTTATCAACCACCCCTATTGGATTGTTGTAAGTTCACTCACAGAAACAGCTTTTGAGTTGGAACAAAACATCATGACGTGTCATGAGACAATAGAAATGTCAGCCATTTTCTATAACAAGGTCTCTATTTCTCATTGTGGGTAGTGCTACAAATTAATGAGCAGACAGTATCTTATGGCAAAATGGGCTCTTATTTTACATTTACTTCTAGAATCCGCATACTATGTATCACAACAAAACAGTCAGTTACAGATCGACTCATGAAAATTAGCTTTTAGAAAATACAAACTCACTGGATGGTACTCTTCTTAAAGCTGGGGAAAGCCGGTAAATGAATTGTATCTGCCCCGTGATTCGGATCCTCTCCAAAATGGAATGTTTTTTCCTTTGCCCATGCTGCACAGTTCCAACAAGTTTCATGAAAATTGGACAAGTACTTTTTTCGTAATCCTGCCGACAGACAAACCGAGCCAAAGAAATAGCCTACTTGGCGGAGTTAATTCTGAAGTAAATTTCATAAACCATGACACATTTTATCCACATCAGCTGCTCCTACTCACATAATTAGGTGAAATTAAAGAGCCAGTCATTCTCCATCAGCAGTTGAGTAAACTGACTTCCTTTCTTCACTTCAGATATAATGCAAGACACAAGATAAGAAAAATCTCCCCAGTGAGGTTAAAATTATCAGGGTCACATATCAGATGGGTTCTCTCAAATCATCTTCTTTGGTCACATGAAAATAAACTTGACACACGTTTCAGTCTCTAGTGATACAATGTATTTGATATGGCCTGTGCCACAAGGCAGATTAACACGTTGAACCATCAGAAGACGTAGTTTTCTCCTGCCCACATCGCAATATTGTTCATGTGTCTGGAATCTGAATGAGAGTCCTTGGGCTGGATAGCCACCCACCCAAATCCTTTGAGTAACAATGTGCGCTGTGGGCAGGGAATTAATTTGTTTTCAGTTTTCATGTTTTTTGGCATTTGTGATGACTTTGAGACTAAGCTTTATTAGAGCTGGAGCTTTGAAACCAAGTCCTGTTTGGAGACATACCAAAAATGGTTCCATAAGTTTCTGTTTTTCTCAACTTTTCTTTTTTTTTTCCTCTTTCTGAAGCTTCATACATCAAAAACTGTTCAGCTGCCTGGAGCATCACATGATGCTCAATGGTATCTATTTAGATAATTAAGTAAGAGAGCATACAACAAACACAGTTTTTAGAATTGTTTTAGTTCAGTCAACTCAAAGGGGAAGTTGTTTTGCAGCCTGCTTACATAAGGAACCAAACTAAAGGCCATTACACTGTTAAGAAATGGTACAAATGATGCACAATGGAGAGAATTAATTATAAACAAACCACTTGCCAACGTTTAGGCATCAATTCACACCAAGCAGATATGTGGTGCACTTTGTAACTAATTGGCTATTGAATTATTAGAAAGCAAACAGAAGGCGTTGTCAGCTATCAGCTCATAATGGAAATGAGGGTAAAATCAACAAGCACAAACCAAGATAGTCCAGTTTAAATTGGTAGACACAAGGCCGAATAAAAGAGCCACGTCTGACTTTTCATTACAGATGACAAAGAAATTCATATCCATGAGTCTTTTTGTGCACACAGAGTCTTTAATGAGTGAAGAGGATACATCAACAATATTATTTGTCAACATTCATTAACTTTAATAAAAAACTTTTGTGTGTGTGTGTGTGTGTGTGTGTGTGTGTGTGTGTGTGTGTGTGTGTGTGTACGTGTGTGTGTACGTGTGTGTGTGTGTGGCTTACTAAGGATACAGAAGAGGATGAGCAGAAGCGGACTAAGTACACCTCTCTGTTACAGAGCCAACATCACCACCTACTGCACTGTCTGGAGAAAACCACTGTGGGTAGTACACTCGAACACTTCTCTATCTTGGATTCCACTTTTAGCTTTAAAGATCTACCACACCACCTACATATATGATATTGTAAACACATCTTAATCATTTTTTAAGGATTGAATCATGATGACTTTAATGTTTCACCAGTGAAAAAGACTTGATTTGTAATTGGTTGAGGTGTAACTAATCATTAACTATTTTGTATGGGGCTACTATTAAAGACTATTTTGGTTATTAATTCATTTCTCCATTAATTGAGTAATTTGGTTTGGTATGTTAAAATTTGATAAATGCCTCAACAGTTATCCAGAGCAACTTCTTCACACAGTGCTTTGTTTTGTACATCAAACAGTCCAAAACCTCAAAATTATTAAGTATTCAATTAAAAAGCAAAAACAGCAAAATCTCACATTTGTGAAGCTGGAACCTTGAAATGTTTTTGTTGGAATAGTGTCATTTTATGTCAAATGATTAATCGACTAATCCTTTCAACTGTTCTTGTATACTTTTATATGTTTTGTGTGCAAATCTTAATTTTTAAAGTAACAAGTAACTAAAGCTGTCAAATACATGTAGTGGAGTAAAAGTATAAAGGAGCATGAGAAAAAAATACTCAAGTAAAGTACCTCAAATTTGTACTAAAGTACAGTACTTGAATGTTCCACTACTGGGAATCGTATGCTCAACCCACAACATGTTATAATTATTTGTATTACTTTCCTATGTGTATTGCTCCATGGTATTTTATATCTAATTGCTTGACATTTGAACATATATTGATTGTCTGGTGTGGTCAAGCTTTAGACACCCATTATTAATTACTATATGAGCTTTTGTCCTACAGCAAGAAATGTGTTGCTCTTCCATGTATTTTTGCAGGTTGAGTAACATTTTATAATCTCTCTCAAAAGTTGCCTTATCAGAAGATTGTACTTGACACTGACTTACCCTGTTGCTCCAAAATCCTCCAGAGCACATCTAAAACAGTAACAGGGACAGTTATGTTTTCCCTTTTTATCTGTGATTCAACATCAGTTGGAAGAAAGAAATAACTCCTTGGCAAAAAAAAAAAAAAAAGCCTCAAAACGTTTATACAGTATTCGCTAGACGTTCCATACAAGAGGTAGAGGTTAATCATTTAATGAATTAATTATAATTTGTCTGCACAGTGATTTGGATATTCTGACTAAGTCCCATGAGTCAGTCTTTATTCTGACCTTTCTTTGCGCCCCAATCCCTGCCTGTGTATTTAAACCACCATCCTGTTTGGTCTCTCCAGGCTCATGAGTTTGTGGATGAGCAGATGTTCGAGCAGAACTGCTTGGAGACAGTGCTACAGACCTACCCGTCACCCAGCCCCTCCATATCCAGCCACGACAGTTCTGCGGGTACCTGCTGTGGCCGCAGGGTAAAGAAAAACAGTCCTCTGCCCAACGCCAGCATGCCCTCCACCTACTCCGTCCCGTCAAACCAGTGCCCCCTGCAGGAGCTTAGTGCCATGCACATACAGTGTTGTGACCCATCGTCACGCACTGCCAGGTAAAGCACAGCAGAAACACACAGCAGCATCAGAGGGGAGACATGGTATCCCGGTTATTTGCTGAATTCTGCCAACTCTGTGATGGGGAAATAGTTTACAATTTAGCTGCTCACAATATTTCCATTTAAAAGGGTCAGTTTACCCAAAATAACAAAAAGACATATTTTTTTATTTGCTTCGAAGGCTGTAAAGCATGCAGAAGGTTTTTATATGCCAAGGTTTTGAGAATATGAAACATAAAAGTCACATTTGAAAACCTAATTAGTAGTGTGTCCTTTTCAGAAAGGACATCCTGACTCTGGTTATTCAACTGTATTTCTTTGGTTAGAAATGTTGAAATGAGAGAAATCCCATTAGGTGGCTTCTATGGAATAGTGAGTTTACAATAAACAGTAGAGGATGTTGTCTGTCCACCCTCCTTTAATTGAGGGAAAGATGAATGAAATCAATTGTAAAATATGTGATTTTTATTATTATCATTGTTATTATTTGTTAATAGCTCAAATGGGATGTGTTTAATGGAGAAGTCTTGGGGAAAAATATGCCTGTTATGTACTTCATTTTGTAGATGGTGTTCAAGATTACATGCTGCATTCACTGACTGCACAAAGTCTGTGTAGATGTACATTAAAAGGTTGTATATAGTCTCTCTTACTTTATTTTTCTCCTCCTCTAGTCGTTCGAACCTCAACCTGAAAACCAATGAAAGCAGCAGGATCAACTGCAAAAGCGGCCGGATCACCACAGCGATCATCAGCCTCCCATCCCCCCCCGCTTTGACCCCTGATGGCGATGGCCTCCGCGGGCCCCTACAGAGGAGGCCACCCCAACCCCAACCCCAACAACAACCCCCGGGTCACCCTGCAGCTCTAAGCATCCAGACCACATCAAGCTCAGCTGGCACCAACATCGTCAAAGTCTCTGCACTGTGACTCTCTGGCTACCGGAGTAAGGAGTAGAGAAACTAGGAAGAAGAAGAAGAGGACGCACCATGTCTCGTCTCACGGGGGTCAACAGGAAGAGCGCTGTTCTCCAGAGATGATGTGGAAGGTAGACGATTGTAGATATGTGAACCGAGAATCACGCACTCGTCATGTCGTGTATGTACTATAGATACGGACAGAGCCACTGCATTTCTAATAGTTTCTAACAGCAGTACAGATGTTTTACAGCAAGTACCATGGAAAAGATTGAAAGACGTTGTGCAATTACCAGATCCATACTTCAGCAGATGCTGTTCAACAAACCAGAAATTCACAGTAAATTTAAAGTGAATTTGCAGTGAAATAGTGTAAAAGGATATTTTGTTCACGTTTGAAGAAGGGTGAAGAAAAGTGTTAATCGTTTTACTTGAATTTGATGGGTCTCGTTTGTGTTATGTGTTGTTTGTCTTAAGTATTTTGAAGTTAAAAAAAATTCTCTTACAGCATCATTTGAAAAGTTACAGTACTCACGATGCTGCTAATATTGCTTTTGTTTTTGTTAAAGACTGTATCTATTCATCCTATCAAAGACTCAAACCAAACTGTGCTTTTTTATTTGCTTCCTGTTAAAATTTCTGACTGGAGTTGGACTACAGGGAGTGAGTCTGACTGACAGTGTCCTCGTGAAATAGGTTTTAATACTGAGGTGAGACAAAGTGGTAGTTTTCAACCTGATAAAACCCTTTACTTGTAAGTCATTTTGTGGTCAGCTGGAGGGTTATTATTTGTTTTGATTAAATAAGAAGGCCAACTTTATTTTCTAGTTTTTCCTATTTTCAACAAATCACATGAAAAGATCACAGCAGTGTGTCAACCTGTCTCTCACAACTGTCTCACCTTCTCACACACTCTGTGGCACTGCAGTGTCAAGCAAATGTTGCTCCAACATTTCAGTTCTTTGGGAGTATTTTGAATGATCTTGTCATCTACTGTGGCCCACTGATGTGTTATGAAGGTTTATTTCAAGCGTTGGTCTACACAGGCAGTATTTGTTAGGAGGATCGAATCATTATTGATTTTGGTCATTAGATCTGTTGGGAAAATTAGAGAATATTTCCAGCCTTACCCCCTTAGTAAGTAATGAAATACATACAGTATTTTTACTATACCAGTATGTGATCCTGTGTATATACTGTACATGTGAGGCTTTTTGTTCTGAGGAATAAGTAAAAGCTGCGTGTCGGAGATGGAAAAAAAAATAATAATAATGTGTGTATTGTACATGAGCGTGAGTGGGCATTTTAGGTGTTGAATGCCAAAAAGGTTGGTCACAATTGTCATGTCAAACAACCACGCCAGAACATTACAGGAAGACAGCCAATTCATGTTCAATCCAGCTTTTTTTAAGCTAAAACTGAAACTAAAAAGCTACATGAAAACATGAGTCTTATTTTTAGATAATTAAAATTGAGAGAAAAAGGGTAAAATATGCAAATACAAAAAAAAAATTGGGGGGGGGGATCTAGTCACTCTTGTTTTGGCGTGAAATCTTATTTTGACAACTTCTGTCTCTTTTTCCTTTCAGTAACTTCTAACAAAGCCCAAGTTGCTTTCCTTCAGTTGTACCATTGTGAGTTAAACAATCAATGAAAAGATATTATTTCACAGCTGGACTGCAGTGTGTTCATGAGGTGGCAACTTGAAAATATTTTCCCTTTTAAATTTCCCTTTTATTTCTGAATTTTAAATGTGCTTTAAAAGAAAGCCAATACATGATAATACACAGGAATACTCTTGTTTGACAGAATAATTCCAACGTTTGCTTAATTGTCATGGAGACAGATATTTTGACATACATAAAATTTGCTAAAACAACATGGACAATAAGTCCTAAAAGACAAGTTCTGTGGATGAAATTACAGCTACAGAGCATACCATCAATCTCTATGACAACAGAGCAAACTCCATCCGCTCATGGAGACCGTGTGATGGTTGAATGTCTCCGCAAAAGGCACGAAGAGGACCTTGAGCTGAGCTCTGTCAAACTATTTCGAGGTCAGTTCAAAACACTGAAGCATAAGGATAGGCGAATAATAAGCAGCTCAATCATGATGATCTCAAAAATGTATTCTAACATTGAAGCAAAATAAAGTAAAAAATGGTTTATGGCCTTATCTCCAACATTAATCTTGTTTATATACCTACCTGCTGCACATTGTTGTTCATTTGAAGTTGATAGATGCCTGTTGTTTGGAAAAGTGTGTTACTATGTTATGGTGGTTATCTGTATAAAGTAAGCATTGTGTTTATTTGTCTCCATTGTTTTGCTAAAGTGGAAACTCCAAATACACGTCATGCGTTTTTCAATCATGAAGCACCAAGTGAAATTGTTTTGCCTGTATCTGTATACTTTGTGTTGCATTCTGTATTTTGTCACGTTTTTAAAACCGAGGTCAACGTATTTGTGCCAAATGGGTCACTTTTCCAGCCTGTGTAAGAACAAAGTAGTGGTACTCTTTATGCTGCTATATATTTAAAAGAAAAGAAAAATAATTAGCAAACCCTTTAAATCATTTCTCCTCACTGTTAATGCAAAATTGACAAGCGTCCGCTCCATTGTGGTGTTCATACCTCAGACCTTGGTTGACACAGTATCTACACGTTAGGGCTTTTAAAATATCCTAGGTCATCACCATGCTTCAACAACTGAGCGAACTGCCCACACTGTATGATGATTCCTTGTTGTCATTATATGATGGACTTCAAAAGGCATTGCGTGGATCACTTTTTTAAAAGTCTTGGCATTGCTGTTTGTGTTGTTCCTATCTTTTTATCCTTTTGAACTGAGCTTTTCTGTCTGTTTGCTGTGTTTCCAGTATTCTGTCAGTTTATTTGTTATAACAGCTAAGTGTCAGATGAAAATTAAAATCTGCCACAACAACCAAGTGTTGTCTTTCTTTTCCTTCCTGTCACCAACATGGAAATGTATATTTACAGTACCTCCAGTTCATGTTTTCAGCGTGGTTTGTCCATTTGATGGTTAGTTAGTGTGTTTGTCTGTCAGCAGGATTATGAAAAAACTACTGGCACAAATGTCATGAGACTTTGTTGAAGGGTGAAGCATAGGCAAAGGAAGCACCCTTTAGACTTTGGAGCAGATCCAAATCACAAGATGGATATACAAATCCTTTTTTTCACTTACATCAACATTGCAAGATGCAACACTGTATCCATGTGGTGTCAAAATAATTGGAAAAAATAGTTACTGAGTGGGAAGGTTAACACTGCATTAACATTATGAGGTAAGGCATTCCTTATTTTCTGTTTCAGTAATGTTTTTCATAATTCAACAACAAAAACATTTCATAATGTTGTATTAATTATTCTGCATTAAAAGTCCACAAATACTGGAGAGATTGTATATAGGCTATATATCAGCTTTACATATAAATATCCCTGAAAATTATATTTTAGGCTTTTTGTTGCAACAGTAGTTCCCACATTAATAAACACTGCTGACCAATACATTTGCACATATATCTGCACATCTGTACATGTCTCACTAGATGGCAGCATACCACACATTTTATCTTTTGTTGGGAGTACACTAGTATTGATTTTTTTATGATTACTGAATTTAAAGGTCTCAGTAATCTGACATTTAGTTCAACAGGAGAGTAATTAAGTGATTACATCCAACCCCAATGAGTCTAAATGTTACAGGCCGGAATGGTAATTTTTCAAGATAACTATTGCTGCTTTACGCTACTGACTTTGGTATCATTCATCTCATTTGAACACTATTTCAAGAGTAATATTTAAAACTTTTGAGCAAGGAGATTATGATGAGTGACATTGGAAAACTACAATCAGTTTCAAGACTTAAATTGCATTTTCTCTTCCAGAAAACACAATTAAAGTACACATTTTGTGTTTTAACTTTATGATGACCTTTTTTTATTATGACCTTTTTTTAATTATTATAGCTTTATTTAATTATAACACGTACACTTGTCATTTTTTGAACAACAGAAGAACAACAATCTTTTCAATTTGAATGAATAATCACAATAATACGCCCCCAACCTACGCATATACAAAAGGTTATGGTATTGAAGTACGGATAACTATACTTTGATTTTTTTTTTTTTATCCAAACTGTAGCCACTAAATCGAGGAACACTATGTGACCAAACTAGTTATGTAAACACAAAGCTTCGCAAAGGGCAAAATGGGGACCACCAAGCAAAAACAACATTTAAATGCTGTAACATAATAGGATGTAAAAAATCCAAGCAAAGTTGTGACACACCTCTGAAACTCCACTGTCATGTATTTAACCAGGTGTTACACTGTCAGCTCATTCCTGCCCATTATTATTATTGTTACCCATTATTAGTGGTCGTCTGGATCATGTCCTCACACAGAAGGACTGGATGACTCAAACAGGAACCTACACAGCTTGCTCACGATTCAGCTTCGTTGTTGGAAACGTTTTTCAAGCAGAGCATCAAATACATTTCCTGTAGATTGTTTTGAATTTTTGCTCAAATGATATACTGTGTGTTCTATATCTCTAAACTTCTATAACCTTTATCAGTTGCTGTTTCACAATAAAATAATTATTTCCTGATACAGTGAGGAGGCAAAGAAATATATGATTGGAATGATGTGAGGATCGCTCATAACTGTCTCTCTGTAAAAAAAAAGCATTAATAACTATTAAAAAATGATCACCAAATGGCTGACGCTCGGTATCACAATGCATTGCAAACACAACTTGTAATGCCTTTGTTTGAGAAATAACAGTAGAGATTTGACAGGAAATGAGGGACAATAGGAGGAGAATAATCAATTCAAACTAAAGGCACAGTTCATAGACAGCACCTTTAACCTATACTGTGGATCACCAGGATGCCTTGTAAAAGCTACTTTTAACATGCATTACTGCAAGTCCTGCGGTGACACATGCTGACCTTTAGATGGCAGTGTACTGACATATTTGGCTAAGGCCAATAACCAATAAACATTGGCTGTGTACACATAATACATTGCATTAGAAACTATTGCCACCTCATAAGGAATCTATTATGTCTGACTGATAAATAAAAAGTACTGAGTAATAAAGTAAGAACTGGAGTTCAGATAAGTGACATAATACCAAGATATATAACCCATGTGTACAGTAAGATGATTAACAGACCTGATGCATAATTTTGATTTCCTTGAAATATGGTTGACTAGTCCTGAAGTCACAATTACCCCTCAGTTCACACGGATTGACTGGTGAAAATACCCATTACTTTGTAACTTGAGATTTTGGAATTGGGAAAGGTTCCTAAAAAACTAATCTAAAGCTCAAAGGCCTGTTTCACGAAAGTGATTTTGAGCACTGCCTTCACACAGATGGCGGCATCATGCTTCACAAATGATTGTGGCTTGCAAATTACATATCAATTTGTCCTACAGGGCTCTTCTTGCATGCTCATGCAAGAAACGCAAGTTCTGATTCATTTTTTGTAGTGAAACGTGTCAATATGAATGAACGTGTAAATTACCCTATATCACAAATCACAGTTTAAATGTTGCAAATTTGGCGCAAAGGGACACGCACATGCACAACTACTCATTGCAAAATACAACAATTTTTAAGTTTCATTTGATACAGGATTTAACATTTGGGATGGGTTGATAAAGCAAAGCAGAGGATACTCTTTCTATTCTTGGACAAAATGAGTCACCTCATTATTTCTTAAACCTCATGGGTTTGATTTAATCCCTTCTTTTAGTTTGCTCAGACAGCAGTGAGCCCTAGCAGTTTCTGTTTACCACCAAACACTGGCAGTGTGTGTGAATGACATCTATGATAAAATAAAAAAAACATAGTGTAAGTTAAAATATCACAGAGGGATTTTATTGCAAAGACAATTATGTTTTGTAACATTCTTGGTAGTTTTTCTTGTTTTTTTTCCAAAGGTTAGGGTTACCAAACAAGTCATAACACTCACAGAGTCACATAAAGGATATGTAGTATAAATATGTAAGTATGTGCAGGTGTAAAATTAGACAGTTGCTGTTGCTGCATGTGCTGCCTATGTGTTCCAGTGCTGGGTGACCTGATGAGACACTTCCTTATCCAGTATGTTTGCATGCTGACAGCTGGAAGGAAGTGGACACATGAAGAAAGAAGAAGAAGAAACAGCTGCAGGCTGGAGGTCACATTTCGGATGAAATGGTTCCGAATCATAAAGCAGCCCGCTGAATGTTAAATTAGTCCCAAGGGTCACGATCTCACTCCTGACCGATAAAGATATGATATACAGCATCTTCCCACTTAAATAAGCTGATTTAAATCTAGACATATTTCTGTCTGTAAATAGTCCATTTAATTTCTGCATGAATTTGTAATTACTAATGTGTTAGTCAGTTAACGTGTTAGTCAATGAGGTAGTTAATTTTATATATATTATTTATATTATATTATATGATTATATGATATCTGTCAGTTAATGTACTATTACTTACTATTTAATGTTAGTTGATTAGTTCGTTAACGCGTTTAACAGTGTGTCATGATTTTGACAGGATAGATACTTGTTCTACAAAACTAATTCTATTATGAAGCTGCTCAACATGCAGTTGGGTTGGTTGGAAGGTTGGTTTTAGAGCGTAGTCTATGTCCATGACGTTCCACTTCTGGGATTGCTCCGTTGCCGTCAGAAATTCTTCCGGATTTGACTCTCTTTGCGGCCGGATGTCCGTTACCTTCTAATTTCTTTGTGTTGGAATTTTAAACGTCGATTCATGAGAGGAATGGTTAACTGCTCCTCAGATCTCGTCCAATCTGAGTTTTCTGTTAAATGACTAAAACAACTTTTGAACGTACACATTCCACCAAAACTCTGCTGGGTGCTTGCAGCGCCGGCCATGGCGATTGTGATTGGTTCAAAGAAATGCCAATAAACCACAGCACTTTTTTCTCCCATCCCAGAATGCTGTGTGGACTAGCCAGACCCCCTTTCGCAATGCTGTGGATGAAGGGCTGGCAAAGTGAGACTATTTAGAGCCCAGCACTGGGCAAAAACTCCAGCCTGAGCCCGGCCCTGGAATCTGAGTTAGACCTACTGTACTTCCTACACTGCAAATTATTTGGTTCTTACCAAGATAAAAAAAAAAAAAACTTTTAAAGTGTCAGATAATCTATCTTGTTTTAAGAGTGAAGTTCTTATTTTAATTGTTTAACTTTACACTATAATCATCAAGCAAGCTTGTCAAGAGAAATTATCTTGCTGCGTGGACAGGTAATTTCACTTGTTTTACCTTTTCCATCAGATTTTATGTTTTTATGTTTTTCACCCCTTTTTGCAGTGTTCTCTTTCTCTCTTAGCCTCCGTCAATCCATCTGGGATGCATCACCAACATCAGGCTGTGATAATAAAACTCACAGATAAGAACGACAGAAACAGGTCGGAAAGGCACCAAGTTTCCTCAGAAGGTCTTTGCTGGACAGTGAGAAGGAACTGGCAAAAATAAAAATCTATTTGAATTTTATCATATAGGTGATGCATTATATTATGTAACTTCTTCTGTAACTATTATCACATTTTTCAACATACCATACCATGACTTTTTCAACATACTATACTATGAGTTTTTTCGACATGCAATACTGACTTTTTTTGAGATACTATTTGACTTTTTTGACATACTATACAATGACTATCACTGTTTTTGATATACTATACCATCACTTTTTTTGACATAATATACTATGACATTTTTCCAACTTTTTCAACACAACTTTCTTCAACATACTATGTGCTATGACTATTTTTGACATACTATGATGTTTTTAATCCCTTTTTTTGACAAACTATACTATGACTTTTTTCTACATACTACAGTGTGACTTTTTGATCATTTTTTTGGCATACTGACTTTTTTGTAATGTTTTGACATACTATGACTTTTTAAGATGTTTTTGCCGTTTTCAACATACTACTGTATACTGAATTTTATATCACTTTTTTCAATATACTGTACCATGATTTTTTAAAATATTTTTTTTGAAATACTATACTATGACTTTTTTTGATAAAGTCTATAATGACGTTTTAGTAACTTTTTCCACATACGGCATGTCAAAAGAAGTCATAGAATACTATGACTTCTTTCAACATTTTTTGACATGCTATACTATGACTTTTTTGACATATTAAACAATGTCTATGACTTTTTTAGACATCCTGTACTATAACTTTTTCATCACATTTTTTGACATATATATTATACTTCTTTTGACATACTATACTATGACTTTTGATCAAATTTTTCGACATACTATACTATGACTTTTTCAACATACTGTACCATGACTTTTGATCAAATTTTTTGAGATACTCTACTATGACTTTTTCAACGTCCTATAATATGACTTTTGATCAAATTTTTAGACATACTATACTATGACTTTGTTTGACATACTAACCTATGAGTTTTTAATAACTTTTTTCATCGTACTATGACTTTTTTGACATAATATACTATGACTTTTTTCAACATACTATCCTATGACTTTTTAATCACTTTTTTTAACATACTATATTATACTTCTTTTAACATGCATAGACTTTTTTCAATATTGTACTGACTTATTTTTCGAGATACTATACTATGACTTTTTTTGACATACTTTACTATCACTTTTTTATCACATTTTTCAACATACTATATTATACTCCTTTTGACATACTATACTATAACTTTTGATCAAATTTTTTGACATACTATGACTTTTTTGACATACTATACTATGACTTTTTAATCCCTTTTTTCATCATACTTTACAATGACTTTTCCAATGCCATGCTGACTTTTTTGAGATACTATACTATGACTTTTTTCAACATATTATACTATGACTTTTTTCACCAAACTACCCTTTGACTTTAAAAAAAAAATTGACGTACTATATTATACTTCTTTAAACATGCATAGTCTTTTTTCAATGTTGTACTGACTTAATTTTCGAGATGCTATACTATGACCTTTTCAACATACTATATTATAAAGTACTTCTTTTGACATGCTAAACTATGACTTTTTATCAAATTTTTGGACATACAATACTATGACTTTTTTATCACTTTTTTTCAACGTACTTTAATAAGACTTTTTAATCACTTTTTTGACATTCTAAATTATACTTCTTTGGACATGCTTTACTATGACTTTTTATCAAATTTTTCGACATACTATACTATGACTTTTTTTCAATGCTATGCTGACTTTTTTAAGATGCTACACAATGGCTATTTTCAACATACTATAATATGAATTTTTAATCACTTTTTTGACATACTAGATTATACTTCTTTTGACAAACTACACTATGACTTTTTCAACACAACCTTGACTTTGTTTAACATACTATCCTATGAGTTTTTAATAACTTTTTTCGTGATACTATACTATGACTTTTTAATCACTTTTTTTTATCATGCTTTCCTAAGACTTTTTTTAATGCCATACTGACTTTTTTTGAGATACAACATTATACAGTACTTCTTTCAACATACTATCCAATGACTTTTTCATCACTTTTTTCAACATACTAAGTATTTTTTCAATGCTGTACTGACTTTTTTCAAGATACTATACTATGACTTTTTTCAACACACTATACTATGACTTTTTAATCTACTATGACTTTGACACATTATATTACCATTTACTTCTTTCAAAATGCTATATATGACTTTGTCAAATTTTTCGACATACTATACTATTACTTTTTTGACATACTATACTATCACTTTTTTCAACATACTTTAATAAGACTTTTTTCAATGTTAAACTGACTTTTTTTCGACATGCATTACTATAACTTTTTTGACATACTATACTATGACCTTTTTAAAACTTTTTTGATCATACTATACTATGACTTTTTAATCACTTCTTTGAACATACTTTACTAAGACTTTTTTCAATGCCATACTGACTTTTCTAAGATGCTATTCAATGATTATTTTCAACATACTAAGACTTTTTATCAAATTTTTCGACATATTATACTATAACCTTTTCCAGACACTCTACTATGACGTTTTTCAACATACTATACTATGACTTTTTAATCAGGACTTTTTGCACTACTATGACTTTTTTGACATATTACGGTATACTTCTTTCGACATACTATGCTATGACTTTTTATCAACTATTTTGACATTCTATACTATGACTGTTTTTTATATACTATAGTATGACTTTTTTATCACTTTATCGACATACTATACTATGACTTTTTCAACATACTAAACTATGACTTTTTTCAACATACTATCCTATCACTTTTTAAACATACTTTACTAAGACTTTTTTCAATGCTATACTGACTTTTTTCAAGATACTATAACTCTTTTCTACATATTATAGTATCACTTTTTATCACTTTTTTCATCATACCACACTATGACTTTTTTCAATGCTATACTGACTTTTTTTAAGATGCTATACAATGACTATTTTCAACATACTATACTATGACTTTTTAATCACTTTTTCGTTTTCTAAGACTTTTTTCAATGCTATACTGACTTTATTTTGACATACAGTGGTGTGAAAAAGTGTTTGCCCCTTCCTCATTCCTGTTCCTTTGCATGTTTGTCACACTTAAGTGTTTCGGAACATCAAACCAATTAAACAATAGTCAAGGACAACACAAGTAAACACAAATGCAATTTGTAAATGAAAGTGTTTATTTAAAGGGTGAAAAAAAATCCAAACCATCATGGCCTGTGTGAAAAAGTGATTGCCCCCCTTGTTAAAACATACTTAACTGTGGTTGTCCACACCTGAGTTCAATTCTCTAGCCAACCCAGGCCTGATTATTGCCACACCTGTTCACAATCAAGGCATCACTTAAATAGGAGCTGCTTGACACAGTAAGGTACCAGAAGATCCTTAAAAGCTACACATCATGCCGAGACCAAAGAAATTCAGGAACAATTGAGAAGAAAGTAATTGAGATCTATCAGTCTGGAAAGGGTTAAAAGCCATTTCCAAAGCTTTGGGAATCCAGCGAACCGCAGTGAGAGCTATCCACAAATGGCAAAGACATGGAACAGTGGTGAACCTTCCCAGAGGGGGCCGGCCGCCCAAAATTACCCCAAGAGCGCAGCGACGACTCATCCAAGAGGTCACAAAAGACACCCACAACAACGCCAAAGAACTGCAGGCCTCACTTGCCTATGTTAAGGTCGAGTTCAGTGCTCCACCATCAGGAAAAGACTGGGCAAAAATGGCCTGCATGGCAGAGTTCCAAGGGGAAAACCACTGCTGAGCAAAAAGAACATCAAAGCTCGTCTCAATTTCTCCACAACACCATCTTGATGATCCCCAAGACTTTGGGACAACATTCTGTGGACCGATGAGACAAAAGTGGAACTTGGAAGGTGTGTGTCCAAGTATATCTGGCGTAGAAGGAACACTGCATTTCATAAAAAGAACATTTATACAACAGTAAAATATGGTGGTGGGTAGTGTGATGGTCTGGGGCTGTTTTGCGCTTCAGACCTGGAAGAATTGCCGTGATAAAAGGAACTATGAATTCTGCTGTCTACCAAGAGATCCTGAAGGAGAATGTCCGGCCATCTGTTCGTGTACTCAAGCTGAAACGAACTTGAATTCTGCAGCAGGCAATGATCCGAAACACACCAGCAAGTCCACCACCGAATGGCTGAAGAAAAACAAAATGAAGAATATGGAGTGGCCTAGCCAAAGTCCTGACCTGAATTATTGAGATGTTGTGGTATGACCTTAAAAAGGCTGTTCATGCTCAAACCCTCTAATGTAACTGAATTAGGACAATTCTGCAAAGATGAGTGGGCCAAAATTCCTCCAGGACGCTGTAAAAGCCTCATTGCACGCTATCGCAAATGCTTGGTTGCAGTTGTTGCTGCTAAGGGTGGCCCAACCAGTTATTAGGTTTAGGGGGCAATCACTTTTCACACAGGGCCATGATGGTTTGGATTTTTTTCACCTTTAATAATAAACACCTTCATTTACAAATTGAATTTTGTGTTTACTTGTGTTGTCCTTGACAATTGTTTAAATTGGTTTGATGTTCCGAAACACTTAAGTGTGACAAACATGCAAAGGAACAGGAAATGAGGAAGGGGGCAAACACTTTTTCACACCACTGTACTATACAATTTCTTTCTTCTCAAAAAAAATTTCAACATTAGTATGTAAAAAATGTTATGACTTTTTTAAACATTTTTCAACATACTTTACCATGACTTTTTTGACATACTATGACTTTTTTTATATGCCATACCATAAATGTTTTTGACATATTATACTATGAGTATTTAAGATGTTTTCAGCATTGTCAACATACTACCGTATACTGACTTTTATCACTTTTTTCGACATACTATACTGTGACTTTTTTGACATAATATACTACGACTTTATGAATTTTTCAATTTACAATACTATGACTTTTAAGGGTTTTCTTAATGACTAACTATACTAAATATCACTGAGCTTTAAGTGACAACATCAAATAGCAAAGACAATACAGTCATGTGTCCTCAGATACCTCAGGTTGATAGTAGAAAGCTTAGAAGACTGAAGGTTGTGTGTTCCAAGCTTATGTGTTGCATTAAGTTTTGAGAACATAGAACATGAAAAAGATAACACTTTGTCACTTTGTAACACACGTTATAATGCTCGCCTATAACTGCTAGCATGGCACGCCCTTATACTCTGCTTTTGACTGGGTAGTAGTCCTTACCTAGAAGCTATTAAGCATGTGCAACTCCCAACAAATATGGCATAGAGCTAAAACAGAGAGCTCAACACACAGGGTGAAAAGATGAGTTGCAGCAATGTGCAGTACAACAAAAATATGGTGTTTTTTGAAAATCAAACCATGTAAATCTGTTCTGATATGACCTCTAAATACAATTATGAACCTGAAAATGAGCATAATATGAACGCTTTAAGAGAATTTTTAGAAAAAGAAGTTAGTTTTGTGATTATTGATGATCTTTTTCAAAATTCTATGGTACGGCTTTTTTGACATACTACGCTATGATTTTATCAATTTACAATACTATGACTTGTTATTACTTTTTCGACATACCATACCATTACCTTTTTTGATATACTATACAGACTTTTCATTACTTTTTCAACATACTATGAAAAAGTCATAGTATACTATAAAGAAGTCAAACCATACTATGACTTGTTTTTTTATCACTTTTTTTCAACATACCATACTATGACTTCTTTCAAAGTACAATACTAACTTTTTTATCACTTCTTTGGACAAACTATACTTTGACTTTTTGGACATACTATACTATAACTTGCACTGACATATGCTCATATGTCAGATTTTAGCAAGAATAGTAATTTAAATCGTACAATGTTCTACATCTTTTGGCACTATTGAACTTTTAAAGCCAGTAATTTAGTTTAGTGTTGGCTTTTCAAAATACTTGAAATTTTTCACATCTTTTTTACATGACTGGTGTTATTCAACTTTTCAATAAAATTCACACTAATTTAAACCATTCTCCTACTAACAATCCAATTTAGCTTTAGCAATTTAGCTTTTTAGCATTCACATTTTCTGCAGGAAAGGCATTTTCTAGTTTAAATAAACTTTCTACAGTAAATGTCTTTCATTCCTTTTCTTTTTAGCAACTCAATCATTTCATGGTAAAAACAGACCTCATTCCTGACATCTTCAGGTTTCAAGGAGATGCAGTGAGTGTATCTAACCTACTGAATGTCCTACCTTTCAGAATTATCAAATCTATATAGTGAGGGTAGGAGTGATAACTTCCAGATTGGGTTTCTTGCAACTTTTCCTTCCCCTGCTAATAAAGTCTTAGGCTATATCCGGGTCACGCAACAAAAGCCTGTGCCTCAGGTGTTTCCTCTCTGAACGCAGTGGAGGCGGCCAGGAAACTGTTCCTATGGCTCGTTTCATGACACATATGGTTTCTTTTCGCCACATCCTCCTCAAACTTCCTCCTTCGGTCCAATGAACTGCAACAGTGGCTGCAGAATCTGTTTACCAGTCTGTCAGTGTTGTGGGACAGAGATATTTACTTTTGCATGCTCTTTCAGTAGCCCCAACTATTAAATGGTTCAACCTTGATTCAAATATTTCCAGATGTTTTCGTCTCACTCTATACATCTCTGTGAAATCTACTCGTCCGTGATAAATGACGGATCCCCGTCTGATCCTAGTTAGAATGAGTCTGTCGAGAGATTTATTCATCGGAGGAAATTGGATGGGCAACGTAGGCGCTCCTCTTGAATGGGAAAATATGGCAAGGGGGAAAAAACGGGTTGAAGCGAAACACACACAACCACGACACACCACACACACACACACTACCACACCCCACACACACACACACACACACACACACACACACACACACACAGAGAGAGACTGGCAGTATCGGCAGCTGCTGAGACACACGCATGGACTGAGTCAGATTGATGCAGCCACAAGAAGGACCTCATTATAATTTTTTGGAGTAAACGCATTTTCGTCATCAGCTGTTTTCTCATTACAGAATTCGCGTCATTGCAAGCCGTGCGCGCATTCCTCAGCAGGATTTTCGCATCACCACCACTTTTCTGCTCTCCGCGAGATCGTTGTTTGAATTTTCCCTTCCCAGCAGAAAGCTCTGATAGTCATGCTCGAGCGGCGACTGACGAAACCTTTCATCTGAAATTCTTGTATTTTTGAAAAAGAAATGGAACAACAGCTCTCTAAACCAGAATGCAAAAACATGGATGCGTGTCTGAGGCGACTGAAGCAAGAACTGGTATGTTCTGTTTTATCTACTGTACTTCTACTATTGCAATCAGCTCTAAATTATGCTGGTTTACTTTAACCATGTGCTTATAAAGATATAACAGTGCTTATTAAAGATATTACAGTCTTAATGAATAAATCGACACGCGTATGTGCACGCCAACATAAATTAATTTCTCAAAAAACATAAATTCAAAATAAAATCAGCTGTGGTGCTTTCTCTGCAAAGCATATTACGTGGCCGGACATATCTCACTCATATTCTAGTTGTTTTAGTTCAGTTTGGGATGTATGTGTAGTTTTTTCTCATCGCATTAATCTGTGTAAGCTTAAAGCCTTGAGTACATCAGAGGCATGAGTACATGTCCTCCTCCTCGCTGTCTACCCATCTGGGACAGATGTTTTAGGCTTAATGAGATCAAGACCGTTTCTCCTCTTCTCTCACAGAGAAGGACTGCTTTTGGTTCCTAAAAATAACTAAAAAAAAGTAGTAAGATTTGTAGTAAATGTAAAGCATGTGTTGCAATAAACTGGAGCTTAAACGATCAGGATTGACAGAAAATTTTTCAGCAACTATTTTCATAGTCCAATAATCGTTTGATTCACTTTTATAGCAGAAATGCCAAGAGTTGTGTTTCTGGCTCCCTAGATTTTAGGATTTCCTGCTTGTATCTGTTTAATATCATTGTTAACCTTTGGGGTTTTGAACTGTTAAACAAAACAAACAACAAAACATTTTAGGGCCCCACCTTGAGCAAGGGAAAAAACGACTCACAAAAATAAATTTGGTTTATCAAGATATGATCAACAGATTAC
Source organism: Etheostoma spectabile (assembly GCF_008692095.1). Lineage (NCBI taxonomy): Eukaryota > Metazoa > Chordata > Actinopteri > Perciformes > Percidae > Etheostoma > Etheostoma spectabile. Next base: position 8,566,809 of record NC_045736.1, on the reverse strand, counting down.
CCAATAAAGAAAATAATCATTAGTTGCAGCCCTACAACAGACTGCTGCAAGGTCTTGCAGTGGAGTGAGTGAAACTGGCATTCATCCCGATATTATGCCCTAAATCAATCTGTCAGTCTCTCTTATTTATATGTTCACATTTCTCTCCTCTAATAAACATATTTGTTTGATGGTGGCAAATTTAGAGTGCTATCTCTTACCCCTGTCCTTGAGATGTAAAATCTAAATCTGTAAGCTGCACCCTTACACTCAAATCACTTGGCAGTGACACACTGTAGACCCATTTTCAAAGGAACCTTAACTGGCACAGATTTCAATTGGAATCATTTTCAAAGCAGAGTCAGATATATTTTTTTCAACCCAGCCACTGGCCCCCAGAAAAGCCTCGCATGGCTGCGTGTTTTGCAACATGATCTGCTCTGTGACTTCTGTGAATTGGCTTCTCCGAATTAGCCACACGTCTGTGAAGTGGCACTTGAGGTTTTAGGGATGTAGACGTTGATGCCAGGAGGACATGTTGTGTTATAGCTGCCATATCACAGTTGGATAACATAATAGGAATAGCGTCGCGCCATGCCAGGGATCAAACAGGAGAACAGAGAGCAGATGCCGGTTAAAAAGCCGAGGCAGTCTCCCCCTGCAAAGCACCATGTGGGATGCAATCTGTTGTTCAGAAAAGCAAGGGGTGTCGATGCCAAGGTTGTCACTTTTCTTTCCACTGTGACGGATTTTCATCCAGTGCCCACTGGAGAGTAGTAAACCCTCTCCATCTGCAACGCAGAGATCACAAACATGTAACAACTGTCTTTCACCTGCTGCAAAGTTGATTTCTTCAATAAAGATTGTGGTGGAAGTTTTTAAAGGACCATCCAAGTTGTTTTGCATGCTTTTTGTCCATTTACTGCTGTTAAAGACATTTCTTCTAGTTTCAGGAAGACATTGGTTTCCATTCATCTCTGTATTGTATGAAAATCTGTAAGCAGACTGTTAACACTTGCTTGAGTTGTGGCATTTACATGGCATTCAAAGTCTGTGTAAAAGTCACGTAAATTACAACTCAGTGATTCACAGTAGACTACCTGAAACCCAATGTACCATCAGCTCTAAAAGAAGAAGAGTGTCATATAAAAGTGTGAACACTGTGTCAGGGGTCGGGGGGTCAGTCTGTGTGGGGTAGTGTCGGGTCACGCTGGAACATTTGACCTGACAAGCTATTTCTCCTAACCGCTGACCACATCCAACACAGCACTGATATTAAAACTCAAAGCTGAGAGGTTAGTTTTTAAGTCCGAAACATATCATCATTTTTTTCTTTCCAGCCAACTGAAAATAGAGCTTGTGATCAGGCTGTTAGCTCCCATTTGTTCCTATTAAAAGCACTGCCAGGCGCCATAGAAATCCTGAGAATATAATGGTAACAATGAAATATTTTTAAGTTCAGGCATGACTCATTATCCACACAACAGACAAAGAGTCATGCCTGCCTGCCTGCCTGCCTGCCTGCTTAGAATCAAAGATACAAAGCTGACATGAGTTTGAGTCATCATGTCTAGATGTAGGGTTCACACCTGCAGTTCTGACACTAAAGTGAAACATTTTGGTGTCATCACTGCTGAAGCTGATTTTGTATGCATCATACTCTTTTATCTCTTTCCCACTTGTGTCACAATTTGAAACATGACTGTCAGCTTGGATTTCAACACCAAAGCCAGCAAGAATGAGGTCATGAAATCGAAGAAAAAAATAGTGCATAGTGTAGTCTGAAAAGCTTGTGTGCCTTAAAGTTTAACGTTCTTTGTTACCTTTAGGGTGTGGGATCACAATACGGCACCCAACACAAAGACGTGTAGTGGTTTAACTTTAAACTTGTTTGTTTGGTGCCTCCCGATCTCCAACCTGCCCTTCCTTCCCCTCAGCTAAAATTGGCATAGCTCTTCGAGGCAGCTGCAGGGTTCTGCATGAGTGATCATTGTGTTTGAGATGGAACTGCTAACCTTTTTATAAAGCCTGTTTGTCATCATGAGACCGTGCACACATAACCAGCCTTATCATGGTTCACAGAATGGAAATCACCAACAAAGGTGTTTAGGATTTAGTGTTTTAAGACACAGTTGAGTGGTTAATTGTGCTGCTGCTGTAACCACACATGACCCCGCTGGTCTGAGATTGAGTCTGAGAGTTGTGTGTCTCCACTCCTCTGTTTTCTTTCATTTGAAGAAAAATATGTGGATTATTTCTCATGGGTGTTGCTGTGACTGAGGTCTAGGTCAATATACTGTAGCTCTGCCTCATGTTGTGTCTTCAGGGCCTTCAAATTACATTTTGCCTGACGTTATTGTTTTGTCTATGGCCAGGATAAATTGGATTTTTGGAATTGTTCTGCTACTAAAATAGAAGATGCATTGTAGAAGATATTAAAGCAGCAATAATTGATTTTCTTGGCCACTTGGGATTCACGCAGCAAGCTGTAAACATTGATAAATGATCACTGTATAAGTTGTGGTGAACATGTTTTTATAGAGACGCCTATTTACACATAAACACAAAACACAAAACAACATTAGCATTCATTTGGAGTCATATTTTGGACACCTGACAAATATCCATTCTCCTTTTATCTTTGTCTTTGGTCTCCACCGACTCCTGAGAGAGACATCTTGCTCATCAGCTGCTAAATACTCCACCAGCCAGTCCCTAACTTTGTTTGCCTGCTGTTTGATGAAGGGCCGAGCGGATAGTAGGTTTAATTAAGCTTTTTTGTCCAAAAATCAGCTGCCTGACTGTAAAAGAAATTCATTGAAAACATTAATGAGGGAATCAAAACAGTATCGTTGCAAAACAATGAGCTAAAAGATGCTCTGTAGAGCAAAGGAAAACTGCAGATTTGGGTGATAATTCTCTGTGGGTTTATAAATACATTACACATAGTCATTTGATCTAATGTTTATTTAAAAATATTTAAAGCATTTTAAAAAGAGGCCCATTTACTGCCACTGCATTTATAACAAACTTCAAATTCCAAAATGCTCTGTGTAAAACACTGAAAATGTATTGGCATGTACACTATATACATAACACATTACTATGCATTTCGCAATATAATGCATTAAAGCTTATGGAGGTCCATTCAATCCCAATAACTCACTGAAATCAATGAGCTTTTAAATGCTAATAATGCTCCACAATGCTCAAGCCACCCATCATGAAAGCTTTTGGACTAAGAGGGGGCAGGTTTTGGAGTCTCTGCAAAATGAATGTCACACTTGATGTTACAATTGTGGGCTGGAGAAGTGGCAGTGCACTTTCACTGCCCACACACGGGCTGCTGACGTCAACTGCTGCGCTATCAAAGATCTGTCTAATGATCATTGCTTGCACTGTAGATTTTCATCCAGGAAGACAACAGATTGGGTTCCAGATTTTCTCCAAATATCTGCCAAAAATAAAGATACGGATCCTAATCACCCCGTGTCTCCCACAGCAGCGTCATTTAAGTGATAGTGTAAATGACCTCTAGCAGGAAACAAGCCATTAAACCACCTCCCATCTATAAAAAGGCTGTTAGGGAGTCTTTGCTGTGTACCTGGGCAGAGAAGCAGTGATAAATTTGGTTTTA
>NC_045736.1:8530874-8563183 GCF_008692095.1 Etheostoma spectabile | reverse complement strand
CAATCTGTTTTAAGTCCTCTGTAGTGCTCACGGCGTTGAAGTCAAAGTTGCTTATTAAAAATACATGAGCATCATCTTTTTACCGAAAAAGGGCTTCTTGCTCAGGTTAACACAGAACCCACTGTCAGAAGTCGTCAAAGTAACAATCTTTTTTTTTTTTAGTACAAAGTAGTTCCTATGAAAAGTAAGTTCTATAGATTATCCAAACCTTGCTTTTAAAAATTACCAAAATGAGCATTGGGGGAATTGATGCTTCTTTTGGCAGGATGGAATATGGTTTACCAGTGCCTTCCAAGACTGTTCCAAAAATGACCAACATGCCTTTTTTTAAGCCTGACCCTTAGGGTTTAGTTGGATTTAGGCATTGATGATGAATCAACATTAGAATGGTACTGAATGTAGGCACAAGAAATTCCTAAGTTCAGGTTAGGAAAACATCATGGTTTTGATTAAAATAACTACTTGGCCAACATAAGGGACAGACTGATTTTAAAAACAGATCATGGTCATGGTCATGGTTAAAAGAAACCACCGCTGATTCTTGATTGACTCCATGAAACAGGATGGGAACAGCCATCAGTGTTTGACATGTGGCCATACAGAAACGCACACAGCCACTAAAAGGGCTTTGTAAGTTATTTATTATTACATAGACATTGCATCAACAAGTGCAGTTATTTTTCTTGGGAGGACAGTCTCTGATTGCCGGGTGCAATCATGACAGAATGAAAGTTCCTGTTGATTTTCTTTAATTAAATTTTCCATTTCCATTCCATTTACCTTATTTAAACTAGGTTTGAGGCAGAAATATAAGAGACAAATATTTTAAAATCTGCACAAATAAAACCAAAAATATCTGCCAGGCGAGATACTGCTGTTGGTGTATTTTAGGTGAACCGACCCTTTAAAGTCCTGTCTTATGTGTGCACTAAGTATATAGTGACACATGCAAGAGTCGCATATCAACATATTGAAAATTACAGTTATATAATTTGGGTTAAAAAATGTGGATGTCTACACTTAGCATCCATTTTGACAGGACATCATACAAGAGGTATTTGTGTCCCATACTATTTTATTGAACATTATTCACACTTCTTTCTCTCCTGAACATAACCTTCATGACATTCGTAGCAAACAGAGTCGCCATGTAGCCTTTTTGACAAAGAGGCATTCATTGCTGTGTGCACAGTGATTTATTTATTTCAGTGAATGCTCCACAGCTTTTTATTGCACTCTTGATTGCGACCTCGGCGCTGTCCACAGCGGCCTGTGGCGTGTCCAGCAGCTCAGTCACAGAGACCCTCTCTGTATCGCAAGGACAGAGAATCCCATTCCTGTCCTTGACCCACACAGTCCACCATTCATTTTTAATTAGGGGTGGAGGTAGAGGGAGGGTGGTGTGCACTAGCTGCTGCTGCTGGCCAGCTCCTTCTGAACAGGAAGACCTTTTGGGTCTGATAACCTTGGCCTTACTGTTTCCTCCCCCTCCAGCCAACAACAAATAAACAACAACTGTGAATAGCCTGTATTTCACAACCAGAAGAGTATGCTGGTTTGTTTGTGAGTTCACGTTTGTGTGTTTATTTCTCACCTAGCAATCCAGTTAATGTCATTGAACACAACATAAAATCCCACCCATGTATGCATGCCTTATAAAAAGACACAGACTTCATTCAAGCGAGGCATGTTTAGGCATGTGCCTTCATAACTGAAGAAGGTTATATCAAGGCTGCAATGAAGGCGGAGAACTCAATCTCAACAGACGGTAGAGGGGGAGCATCAATACATTTATACTTTGTGGTATTTAAATCACTTGGTTTCTGGGTACATCTTTACAGTAGATGTGCCTTGACGTGAGAACATTAAATAAAGAATTACCAATCAATTGTTTTAAATTAAAACGTCCAGAACCTTTTAATAAGCATCCATTCAACATTAATGCAAGACTGCCAGCCATTGTTCTTAGGGTTTGAAGTACTCAGCCTTTAATTGGCAATTATATATGGTTGGCTGGCATCACTGCAGCCAAAGAAGAAGTAGTTGGGGGGATGAAAGGGAAGAATCTGGACTGCGCCTGTTTGTCTTTCTTTCATTCATTTATCAGATTTAAACTCGGCTTGCGGTTTTAAAATGATCTTTTTATAGGAATACACGCTTGATGGATTAAATGGCTTAAATAGTTTGGAGGCATGAGTCCAAAAAGAAGATTTGACTAAACTTAACAAGACTGAGTTAATGATGCCAGTGTTTCTGGGCATTACTAAAAGTCCCTGCAGCCTCAATGTCATCACAGTTCTCTTAATAAATAAAATTAGACAGACTTCTTTTCTCATCTCTATTTTTTTTCTTGTTAATACCTTAAGGGGCTTGTGTAGGCCCTGTCAGGTTTGCATCATCTGTGTCTTTGTCCCAATGATGCCCTGAGCTGATTCACACTTTGTTAAAGTAAAACATCTCAGGATGAACAACATCGTTGTTTAAACTAGAAACCGCCGCGGGGCTACAAAGTCACTTTTAGCATCCTGAGCAGACGACAGAATGAAGGTTGACAAGGCTGACATATTTGTGCCACAAAATTCAGCCTTGAAATAGCAGCGGTGGAGTGTCTGAAGTTAGTTGGCATGGTAAAGGTGAAATAATGGGGTTTAGTTTATTACTGTTCTACTGTTTGTTCCGCAAGGCACAATATGAATTATTAATGTAACCTCAGAATAGAAATGCCAGTAAACAACTCAGTGTGTTTCAAATAACCAGGGGAAATGCCTGTGTTTTGGGAATAATGGAAAAGTTGCATGTGAGTGGTAAATTAGGGGGTTTTTGGTAAGCGTCTGCAAACAGGTGCGGCCCCTTAAGATTTCTTGAGAACGGTGTGCTTAGCAGATAATATTTCAAAAAGAGAAATTAATACATTTAAGTGGTCCAGATTTCACCAGCAGCTCAGAGTGCGGTAATCCCTCAGCTGATCCCTGCATAAACTTCACTGAAGCCACATATCTGCCTCTGAAGACGCATAGACAATACATAACTGCACGTCGTCTTGTTTGCAGACTTGTTGACCCTTGATGTGGAGGAAAGTAAACCCTGACTATGTGATCTCTCCCAGCCTCTCCCAGGACACAGCCAATTACAGCTAATGAAGTCAGCCATATGTGGAAGGCGCAGAGACAAGATACAACCTGATTGTGCTAATTACACGTACCTTTGCTGCCTAATTTATCGAGCCAACGGGAAGCTCAGAGGCTTTTGTTCCCAGCATGTGCATTGATAGGCTTATTAACTGATCTTAGAGGCTATTCACGCCCCCGTGCACCTACTCGGCCATATGTCAGAAATGTGCAGACTGTTTAACCCTTAAGATTTTATGTTAATGGTGCAGGGTTGGATAAGTGTCAAGGCACAGATGTGTTAGTATATAGTGCGGAATCAATTTACAGAAAATGAATCAACAACAATTATAATGATCAATTAAGTAATTTATTAAGAATGAATGACAGACATTCTCTGATACCAGCTTCTTAAATTGAAATACTAGTACAATACAATACAAGTGTCTCTTTCTCACTGTTTTATGTAATTATAAACACAATATCTTTGGTTTTAGACAATTATCTTTAATATATTACATGATAACGGAGAAAATAAGTGGCAGAATAATCACGATTCATTTTATTAATCATTAAAGTATATAAGTTTCACTGTTCTAAAACGTTTTGTAAAGTCAAATCATTCATTTTGAGCTTAATGCTAATGTCAGCATGTTAACATGCTCAAAATGACAATGCTACAATGCTGATTTTTAGCAGGTATAATGTACCATGTTCACCATCTAAGTTTAGCATGTTAGCATGCTAACATCTATTAACTAGCATTAAACACAATGTACAGCTGATGTTGATGAGAATGTTGTTAGTCTTGCAGGTATTTGGTCAAAAAGCATGTACTGAACAAGTTAAACGTTTGACCTGATGATGGGGGTAAATGAAAATTTAAGCGCTAAACATTTATTTCCTAAGGGACATAAATGTGTGTACCAAATTTCATACTCGTTGAGACTTTTCACTTGAAACCACAAATGTCATGTGCCATGTGCTAAAACAAAAACCAGGGAATCACCAAAATCAGTAAGCTTCATCCTCAAGGGAATATGAATATCTGTGCGACATTTCATGGCAATCCATACAATAGCTGTTAAGATATTTCAGTCTGGACCAACTCAGTGGACTGACAAACTGACATTACCATCCACAGAGCCTAAGTAAAGCCATATATATATATATATATATATATATATATATATATGTTTTTTCATGGCTACAATGTTTTTTTTTTAATCTAAATGTAGACCATTTGTCTGTTTTCCCAGAAAACCCCATATTCTGCAACAGTCCCTCCTCTCACGGTGCTTAAAGGTTGCTTTGTTTATGATGCCAGTTGTCTTACGCAGCTTCTTTTCCCACCCGGGGGGTCAGTGCAATCACTGCTCCCTCAAGATTAAATATCACAGCCGGGTGATGTTACACCTACAACCAACCCTCCCCACCATTCTCCCATCTATAACCCCCCTCATGTGTTCTTATGGTGTCATCCATAATTAAATCCATCAACAGTTTTCTCTTTGACATCTTAACATATGGCGAGGGATCCTTCCGCATCTCACACACAACCCTCCTCCTCCTCCTGTCTCACCCTCCCCTCTTTCCATCCCTACTCATCCTGCTGACTCTCACCATCCCTCTCACTCTTCTCATTGTCAGTCTGTTTCCGCCTGAGTAAAACCCCCGCATCCCCCGTTCCCCCTATACACACACACACACACACACACACATACCCTCCATTTGGGGATTACAGTCTAGACAGCCAGCGCTGATTGGTTGCCACGCCCAGCGGTGTCCCCCGATTGGAGAGATACATATAGGGGCCTTCAGACTGATTCGTTTGAAAGGTGAGAGAGAGAGGGTGACAGACTAACAACAACAGAGAGACAGACAGGGATATCTTTACCCCCTGCTTTGTGACACTTTATAGAAGGTAAGGTGTGGGGTTCATTTCTAAAGATTAATTGTATATGTATATATATATATATATATATATATATATATATATATATATATATATATATATATATATGTGTGTGTGTGTGTGTCCTGCAAGTTCTTGCTTATCATTTTCAGATATTCTATTTTAAACTACTCATAAAGTAGCAGTTTCTTCCCACGATTGAGGCCTGTTTTACGTGCAATAGACTGCATGTATGTGTAGTTGACAGTTATCCATGTTTGAGATTTAACAGACGCTGACAGACAGACAACTTGGTTTATAGGAAAAAGGAGTGCTGATTAGTGTTGTCTTTTGTATGTGTGCTTTAGAAGCTTCTAAACAACATTTTCCCACAGACGTGAGCATGTTTATCAGAATTCCTCAAATGCTTTCAGTTGTCTTCCCACAGGTGTTTTTTTAAATTGTTTTTTAAAAAGGAGGCCTCCCTGCAGGTATACCTTACTCCAATGTGAGCATGTTCTTATATGAAGAATAACCTATTTTTATGTCGAGAGAATGATTCAAAGGTCTGGGTCAAATGATTCAAGTCTACAAGTTAAGACACAGGTCAGGATGCCGCCTCTGGGCTTTCTGTCTGCCTTCAGGGCAAGACGGTTAGTCCAGATCACATGACACAGGCTCTTAAACAGATGAGAGTAAAAAGAGAGAGGAGGAGGAAGAGAAGGAGGAAAGTAGAGTGTATGATTACTGCTGCACAGAGGGAAGTAAGAGTGAAGACACAGAGCTTGGAGGAGGGAGCAAATATGGATTAAAGTAAGTGGATGAATGCAAAATGAGAAACAGATAAAAAGAGTAAAAGACTAGTCTGTTTTACAGCTGTCATTGGTTGGATCCTGTCTTGTATGCAGGCCATATGGGGCCTGTCACCTAAAACTAGGTCACATGACCCATAACACAAGAGAAGAGTCTAACCGACACAGAGACACAATGCAGGACTGTTGGTCTGACTTTATTCCTGAATGCATGTCTTTAATGCCTTTGATGCTGCTAGTTGATGGTGTGTAACTGGATTTGTGCTTGTGCTGAGATAAATGATTAACAAGAAGGGAGTCAGTGATGAAATCAGTCTTTGATGGTTGATGAGAAGGGCCCTGCGAGAGATAAAGGAGTCAAATGATTGGGTTGATGATCTCTAAACAGTTAAACTGAACTGGACATTTCTGATTTTTGTCTGTCATCATCATTTATTTATCCCTTTGTCTCTCTGTCTCCCTGCAGCTGTGTATGAAAGAAGCCGGAGATGGCCTCCACGCTCAGATGAATTCAATGATGGGAGCCCTTCAGGAACTCAAGCTCCTTCAGGTTCAGACAGCGCTCGAAAACCTTGACATTTCTGGTCGGCGTATTAACCGAGGACTCCCACATCCAGCTCCACCAACTCCTCCTGAAGCATTTGCTACAGCGGCTTCAACTTCAGGCAAGAGTCACAGGTCCTGCTTTAGCCAAAACATGCTCGAGGAGGCCAGCCCGAGTCCGATGCCAAGTCCAAGGATGTCTCAAGAGAGCAGAAACACCTTCAGCCGTGATGACAAGAGCCTGTCTCAAAACAGAAGCAGCATGGGAACCTCTACTTCCTCGGCATCCAGCCTTGAGAGTGAAAGTGAGGAAAGTGAAAGAAGCGCACAAAGCGTGACTGACCTTGAGTCTATACCCAAGAGGTGGTCAGGATACTCCTCTCCGCAGGTGGATTTCTATGGACCAATGGTGGGAAACCCTCCACCGGAGCCCTACCCTCAGCCACAGGCTCCCGGTCGTGCTCAGAGAGTGGATCTTCCTGGGATCCTGTACAGCCTCTCCAGAGAAGGCCCTTCTTTGGACAGCGACTACTCCCAGGACAGCACAGACGATGCCAGCGACTGGACTTCTTCGCTCATGAGCCGCAGCCGCAACCGTCAGCCCTTAGTGCTGGGCGACAACGTCTTTGCTGACCTTGTGGGCAACTGGCTAGACCTTCCCGAAGTGGAGAGGGAAGAATGGGAAGAAGAGGAGAGGAGGAAGAGAAGAGAGGAGAGGATAGTGGATGGAGATGTGGATAGGCCAGACACCCCAGCTCACCCTCTCCGCCTCAGCCGCTCGCAGGAGATCTGTAGGAAGTTCTCATTAACTACAAACATCTTCAAGAAGTTCCTGCGCGGCGTCCGGCCCGACAGGGACAAGCTGCTCAAGGAGAGGCCTGGCTGGATGGCTCCGGAGCTGCAAGACAACGACCTCTTCAAAAGGCCAAAGAAAGTGGCACCTAAAAGTTCAAAAGGCAGCTTCTACTTGCCCTTCTGGGCAAATGGACAGCACGGCAAAGGCAGGCCATGTCCTCATTTAGCTGAAGCAGAGAGGAACCACCAGCACCACTTCCCCCAGCTCCACCAGCAGCCATTTGCTGGGATTTATTTAGACAGGAGACAGCCAGAGACGGGTCTTGAGAAAATGCAGCCCTTGTTTGACTACAACACAGCTGTGTGGGTCTGACAGTGAGTCTCGGGCCAACAGACTGCCAGTGATGCCAAACTGAGTGAGTGACAGGTGCTGGGGGGGGTTTGGCAGTGCTGGAGGGGAAATGAATGAATGATTTAATGAAAAGCTTGGATACAGTTATCTTCCAAAAATGAACCAATAAACTCCCCACCCACAGCAAGATTATCAGGGCAACATTTTGTCTGACAATCCTAAAAACCTAAACCTTGTTTGCTGTGTGTGTTCGTGTGTGGGTGTGTATGTATCTGTGTGAGAGAGTGAAAGTGAGACAGAGAGAAACATTTTTTGAGGATTTATGCTGCAAGTTTTGTATTATTAAAATGTGTGCATGTACGACTGGGTTCTCTGGATGTCTTAAAAAGACGGTACATTAAAATGGACATCTTCTTCAGAATGTCACCATTACATTACAGATCTTCATGAAATAGCCACAGACTTTTTCACTGCTATGCTACAGGAATCTCACTTTGTTACATCTATGAGTAGAAACAACAACTTTTGGATTCCATGATTACCATTTTTTTCTAATGATGCTACAAACAGCTGTTACTGAACGCACTGCCACTAAACTGTCATTAGCTCAATTTTGTTTCCAACAGGTCTCAAAGCCTTGGAAACTCAGGTTTAACTGACTCCGTCCATCTCATTCACCTAGCTCAGGGAAGGAATGTTACACAGAAGTAATCTATGAGACACTGCCACATTTAAATGGTTTTCAAATACAGAAAAAAAAAAAAAAATAGAGAAGTCCTGCCTCATCTCATCTTGCCTAGAATGACACAACAGCCATACATGACTTCTTCAAAGATTGCACATTAAATTTTGAGATTTGTCCATCGAAATCAGCAATGTTGTGCTTGCTGTTAGAAATGCTTATTTTAGTGGCACATGTTGAGTTAATTGTCAGTCCTCAGAGAGAGGAGGGGGTAAAGATGGCAACGCCAACAACGAGTACTGACTGCCATCTGGCACCTGGTCGTTATGTAAAGCTTGTTCGCCACAGCCTCAAAGAAGATGCAAAACGGGCTCGTTTAATCCCAAATCTTTGACAAAAGTGTTACATGCTGCATAAACACAGGTGAATACATCACAGGGCTGTAACAGTGATGAGGCAGTTGAAAGTGGAGGTATCAGACAGTATCAATGTACAGAACATTGTACATATTTGTCATCAACCTAACAGCAACAATAACTAACTTTACTGTAATATCCCATCACATGTATTTCATCATTCTACACAGATAAATATGTCACTTTAACATTACAATAAACAACATCACACATGTATTTAAACCACAAACTGATGAGTTAATCTTACAGTATCTATTCTCTTGTATCATAAGAAACCGTTTCAGTGTTTTTCATTTCAAGCAGCATTATAACAGAAAAAAAACAACGGCTTCCTTCACAAATTCACATAAATATCAGGATTCCATCAGGATTATAGATGACACTGCCCGCTCAGACTCAAAATACTTTTTATAGAGGACCACTGTTATGCAAGGACAATCTAATTCTCTTAGTATTATTATTATTATGAAAAAAGTGTTACTATCACTCAGTTTTAAATGGGATCCTAGACCAATCTATTCAGCCAGAAGGGATTAGGCCTTGTGTCTTTTGAGTGTCTTGGCCAGTCGATCCATATGGTGTTGTCTCAGTATTCAGGTCAATACATACTTCAGAAGGTCCAACACACCCAGACTGTTTCTGAGAGGTTTGTGCTATGAGGCACAGTCTGAGATGTCATATCAAACAGTATGTTTATTTAAATGTAACATTTATGGCTTCCTATTTACAAGTGTCATTTTCAGCACTGTTGTTGATATTTTTCATCAGGGTTCTGCGAACCTTCTGTAGTGATTATGTGTCATGTGCACTGTAAAACTGTCACTGACTCTTTGTAAATTAAATATGTTTTTAAGAAATGTCACTCTGTGTCAGATGGTGAATCTGTTATTGCTCTTATTTGTATTAGTGTGGAATTGAAACTTTCCAGAAAGCAGACAAACGGCAATCTGATATATGTGTTTGGGCAAGAAAAGGGTCAAAAATAATATCACAATATTATCTAGGCATATCGTGACATGAAAAACTGGAGCTTTTGATTCTTCACACGATCTGCTTTAGCAGACGGTGTTTGCAAAGTAGGTGAGATATTTTAAAATCAAAACAGATTCTCACCACTTTAAAGAAAAAAAAACGACCAAACGTGATCTTATACTGTATATTCGTAACCTGGCATGCAAAATAAAGGAAAATATGACTCTAGCAACCAGCTTTTACTTTCAGCTCGATTTGTTTCTGCCGTGCTCTGCATCCTCACTATAGTAAAGTGCTGCTGCATGACTAACGCCAAAGCCAGCAAGTCACTCAATGCCTGTGCATCAACTGTGCACTAAATTGATTCTAAATCTGTACAACAACTCCATCAGGGTCTTCAATAAATAAACAAAAGCAACGTGAACTGCAGTCCTGAAGTTCATCACAGGCTCTTCAGGACATTCATCCCCGAGATGCTTTTTATGAGATACACATCAAACCACATCAATCAGTTCATCTTTCTGTCCCCAAGCACTATATCCAGGAAGAGCAAATAATACCTACTGCAGAAGTCCTGGGCTGTTATAAAACATATTTATCTATAGAGTAGAAATAACTCCCTCACATGATAAGCTGCGGCTTAGTGTATAACTGGGTTTTGACTGTTGGTCAGAAATTTTAAACAATCTGTTAATCAATATTGTTAATAATCCTTATTCGTATCTCAAATTCAAGAATGAAGAACCATAACTTGCCTCTGAAGGTAATGTGTCATATTTTAAAACCTACAGTATGCATAGTGAAACCTGACATTTATGCCACAGTACCACCCTTCTGCTATCTGTTACTTTAATCTGTCGCCAAATGGGTTCAGATCAATATTCTCTCAGCTTTAACTCCAACTCACTGGAACACTTTATAACTTTGCATAACACTCAAACAGCAAACAGGTCAGTGAAGATTAGAGAGTGTTTGTGTGTGTGTGTGTGTGTGTGTGTGTGTGTGTGTGTGTGTGTGTGTGTGTGTGTGTGTTTGTGTGTGTGTGTGTGCGCGCGTGCGTGCGTGCGTGCGTGCGTATAACAACAGCTGCAACTGTAGTCCCTTCTCTTCTGGCTCAGTTTCCCCTAGGATCCCAGTAGTGGAAGCTGACTGCCGTCTGACCAACACCACCTCCCCCTGTTCCCTCTTTCCTCCCTCCCTCCCCTCTGGTCCCAGCTAGTCAGCTGTCGCTCTCTCACAGCCTCGCAACACTCCCACCCCAAATCTGGGGCACAATGCCTGAGTGCAGCACAGTCGTACAATTTTACAAGTCAGAGAATCTGCAGAGCTCAGATTCAAAAAGGACTGAACACAAAGATAAGGGCATGTAAAAAAGCTTGATCATATAAAAAAAGAGATCTTTTATTAGGGGGGAGCTGTGAATTGGGAATGCAGTGTATGCATTTATGTGCATTTATTATGTGTGCATGTATGTTTCTGGGACCCCTATGGATCTCACTTTAGGCGATATTTCTGCTAAGCGCTCATCTTTCAATAAGCCCTCAGCTGTGTAGCCACACAGCTCTACCTTGGCCCTCAGGAATGTGCTCAGGTTTCACTTTTTATAATCGTCAGAAACTATAGTTCCGAATTGTCTCTCAGTGCAGCTTTCTGCAAGGAGTTCCCACAAGAAACATGAGAACACTTTGCATACACACAACCATAGGTCATTTGTAGTAGCACATAAACACCCTCACTTTTGGAAATGAAGACTACATCTTAAAGCCACAAAGCGGAGACAGATTTGGCAGAGAGATAAATGCAAGAGTTAAATCTAGGGTGAATTATTTGGGATTTAACATCTGGCTTCTTTGCAGTGCAATGCTTATCGTACAAGATAAGTCTCGCGCTCTCTTGTTCTGCTAATGCATGCAAAGTGGAACTTCACAGATATGAATCGATGTTGCATTAAACATTATTAACTCAAGCTTGTATTATTGAGGGAAACGGGGTGCAGCTTTACACCAGAAATGCATTAATAAACACTTTCAAAAGGTTCATCGCATGATATGCTCCAAGTCATTTTTTCATGTGCAGTCAAAAAGGTTTGACGTGCACAACCGTAAAATTAACGTGAATGTCTGATATTGGGGTGTATATGCATGATAAATGCATGGGGTTAAAAAAAAATGCTTGAGACAATGTTTGCATACAGACTAGTGTCAACACTGATTTTAAGCAGGACATATCGCATATGTAGGGTGCACATTTATGTGCTATGTGTAATGGTAAGTTGATTTATAGTAGTAAAATATATCAAGGGTAGAAAATCAATATCACTTAAGAAACACTACTATTCTGATATTACTGTATGGCAAATTTATGCAAAAATGCTGAATAAAAACAAATAAAAAAATAATGTTCAATGTAATGAACTGGGTCCCATTGTTATGCATTAGATCCTACAACAGATAGGTCAATGAGTCCATTGCTAAAACAAGCGATTTTGATGATTGATTTAGTATTTCTGTAATTTCTCAAGCAAAACAATTACTGGTTTCATTACTGTTGCAGCTTCTCAAATGTGAGAATATATGATACTTGTCTTTGCCTTACAGTATGACTGTAAACTGGTTTTGGAATGTTGTTCAAATAAAACAAGTAACATAAATAGATCATATTTAGCTGCAGGAAAGGTATTTTTTACTATTTTCTGACATTTGTATTAGAAAAAACAATAGGCTAAATTTCTATTGAACAACATTAAACAATAATATTAAATTATTGTGCAGCTCTAATTGATATTATGTGCACAGGCATCATTCTTACCATTTGAACAAACATTACAAACGCAGTAATGTGAGTAGTAGTACAGTGGCTCTACAGAATGTCCTGCTGGACTGCCGTTAGAGAGCCAAATGCACCCAAAATAGTTGTCTAATGTTCTGCATGAGAGGGAAAAATTTCTGAAGTTGTGTTTAAAGATGCATCCAACCTGATTCAACCTGACACAAAACAGCACCAATTTTCTTTTGGTCAGACTGCAACATGAAGCTCCCTGCGGACCACCCTCCTCTGAAGCTGTAATTGATGCCATGAGGTGCTCTGACAGGTGAACCTAATACACAGGAATGTTTCCACGCTTTGATCTCCGTCCTGCCTGCCAGCCTTTAGTGAATCTGAGGAATTCCGTATATTTGTACAAATACAGTCTGACATGGTCTGACTCTACCACAGACTGGCAGAAGTGCTGTCGGTGCTGTTGTTTCAGGGCTTTCAGCTCTCTGACTCCTGCTGTGTCCTGCCCATGTAATCTTCTTGGGGGGTGAAATCAGACACAACGATGGTTCACGGTTGGGGTTTATTTTAGTGCTGAAACAGTTAGTCCATCATTTGTTTGGTGGTAAACAGTAAATTGACAACAATTTTGATGAATAAAAATCTTTAAAGTCATTTATTAAGACATAGTGACAATCACTAGTTAGAGTTTGTCTTTTCTCTGTTTTATGTTTTTGAATACATTGAATATCTTTGCATTTTGGACAGTTGGTCTGACAAAAAGGGCAAACTAAAGACAAACCCTTCCATGGGAAATTTAAACATTCATCTTCACTATTTTAAAATTAACTGACAATGTAAACGCTAGGAAAATAATCAATTGCAGCCGTAACGTTTGCACAATAAAAGCTAGTTTCAGGTTGTGGGTAATAGTAAGTAAACAAAACAGGGACAGCTTCTTCAGTATAATTTGTTCCACTTTAACATTCACCTAAAAACTTGGACAACAATCAACTCTAATATGAGCTGTGATATAATTCCGTGCATCACTCATTTTGAGCTATTACTCTGTCAGGTTAAACTGTAACCGTTCATCTCTAGTGGGGGGTGCGCCCAGCTGATACTGGACGGGAGCGGTCTCCAGCACAGGGCTGACACACAGAGACCAACAACTCACACTCACATCTACAGGCAATCTCAATGAACCTAACCTTCATGTCTCTTTGGACTGTGGGAGCAAGCCAGAGAACCCTCAGAAAACTCAACATGAGCAGCAATGGATCTTTGGATCTTGGATGAAGTTTATAGAGCTAAAATGATAAGTAGATTAACTGTTTTAATAATGTTTCAGGATTTGCTATGTAAACTAAATATTTTGGTTTTGGTTTGTTGGTCGTACAAGACCAACAATTTGAATAAATGAAATTGGGAATCATGATTATGACTTTACGATCAATCCAGGAATTAATTATCGGATGAATTAATTATCTTTAGTTGCTGCTTTATACAGATAAACACAGCTGCCAGCTAACTTCACATTAGCAGCAGAGGCAATGTGGGACAAGACTGCGACTCATTTTTTTTCTGTTCATTCGACAAGCAGCATGAAGCCTTCTGCCTCCCACACCGACAACATCACAACAAATTATTAAGTGATGTTTCCATTCAGCGCTTCTCTGCGATAATTTGGGAGATCATCTCATCGCAGCAGCTTCAGATCCAAGTGCCTGCAGAGCCGCATGGCATGGAGTTTTTATTCTCCTCTTCAACAGTGTCAGAATGCTCGTCATCGTTAAACAGGAGCTGGTTTCCTGCTGCCAGTGATGGCAGCCGCCCCAGTCAGAGGGAAAGACTCTGCCACCACCAACATGACCAACATACACTCAGATCAGAGGTGACCTCTGCTAATAGCTCAGCGGGCGTCGTTTAAACTTTGCCTCCCCCTCAACAACAAAAAAGCATACATTTTCACGGAGGCCCTCCAATCCCCTCAAATTCTCTTAAACCCTCACACATTAAATAATTGAGTACTTGTACTTGTACTCAGCCGGTCTGCAGGGTGCTGTTCTCATGAAGTGACCAATGGATAGGCTATACACACATATGAACCCCTCCATCCTCCACGCTTCACTCTATTATTCTTACTCTCCTATTTTTTTCATTCCTGCACACATACACAAATAACACACACACATCACCCCAGGGGGTATACCTCTTCCCTGCTTTCATTAAATCATAAACTGTGGGCCAATGGGAGTTCTTCGTCATCATTAATCCAGATTAAACACAAATCTCCAGTTCTGACTCACACCCACAGACAGTTTTTTTTGCTGCATCCTGTTACTCATCAGAAGTCATCATCAACGACCATTTGGCACGTCTGTTATTGGGAAAGATTATTTTCACAACTCACGGTTTTTAAAGTCTGTTCTTTTCAGCCATTTGCTCATAAAGTGATCTGTTTGACATGTGAAACAGTCTCTCCAAACCCTCCTAACTAGTCTGTCCCTGCTGTCTGCCCACATTTCCCTTCCCGTCTGTCTCAATGCCAGAAGAGCTTTCTAAAAGAGAGGAATGATTAGTGTGGGAGAGAGAGATGCCTGTAGTTGACTCCTTGAGGTAATGTATTTCCAGGCTGAAGCAGAGCGCTGCAACGTCTCTTTTGGTTATTAACAACAACAATCTGCTCCATGGATTCTTTATTCGGATGTAGGGTTGGAGTTTACTTTTCACAGGAAACTAAGAACAGTGACATAAGCCTCATCACTCCACTGTGTGACCCAACAAAACACTTCCAATCATTGCAAGAAATATAGAATCTACTGTTTGTATAAATCTAAACCCAGAACTCTACCTGATACACATCAGCAGGGTGTGACACTTAAGCAGTGCCCAGCAAACGAGACACCGCACAAAACTGACACACTGCGCTATAAGCGCCAGCGATATGAAAGGTTAAGGTTAGTTTTGGGTTAAAATGGTAAATTAGGTTAGGGTCAGGGTGGGTGAGCACTTAAGGTTAGAGTTAGGTTAAAAGACAGGCTTTGGGTTACGTCTCCTTACTTATAAAGTGTGTCACGTCATCATGTATAATTAATTATGAAGTAGATTATTGCTGCAATGACCTCATATTTATTCATTATGTCTCCTTGTAGCAGGGTTAAAATATACTGTTTGTCTGTGTGTTGATGCCTGTGCAGTACGCTTGTGTTGTTGTTTGCTGGATATGACCTAGCATCTAAGTTGATGTCAGATCGATAGACGTCAGGTTGACATATTGTGAAAAAATATATATTTTCAGGTTTGACTTTATTGGAAAAGGATAAATAATGACTGACTAGTTTTCTCAAGTTATGTTTATGGCTAAGAAGATTTCCAGATTTCCTACCATTAATTGAATTTGGGTTTACCTGTTACAACTTTTATGAACGGATCTGTGCCTGAAATATCTCAGGACGTCTCCATGCAGATGAGGGCAAAATGCATATGAGCTTAAGGCTGGAGATGAACGCATCACCAGCATAAACTGCAGTTCAACTGTTCCTTCAATGTAATAATGGAAGAAGTAACGCTTTGAGTTAAAATATCTCACTTTTGCTTCACTGAATACAAAGTGTAATTGTGATTACTCATATTGTTTGTGACGAGACCATGCTGATTGTCTTATAGCCAATATTGCAAAAAATAACAACATTGCAAACAAACAATGTGCAAGGCAACGGTGATGTTTTACTTCCCAAAAGCGGATCAGCAATTTTAGCTTCAACTGTAGGCGATAAAATGTAACACCACCCGAAACAATAGCAGCAGTACAGGCCACAACCTTCAGAACGCTCAAAAATGAATATTCATCTTTAAAATCAACAGCATGAAAGCATCATAACTCACGCGTCATGTGCCATGAACAACACATCAGCTTTAGCAGCTGGGATATCATGAAGCACACATCAACAACTTACCAAATGCACATTGGCACATGCAGCTGGTTCTTACCTTTGAGGGGTAAAACAGGTAGTTAGGTGGTCAAGAGCAGGCAGTATAAAACTCAATTATAGGATTAAAATGGCAAGAGGTGATGCACAAACAAGTAGGTCTATCTGAATGTCAGCCGCAGCATTAATGCTAAAGTTACATTATCTAACATGTTAGCATGTTAGCTCCATCAGCGGCAGGTGTTTTCAGCTTCAGGTGTGTTACAACAGCCTAGCAGAACAAAACAAGGGTGTGAGGTGATGGCAACTTTGAGCTCAAAGGGTGCGTTTGATTTATGTTGCAGCAGGTAGAGTGTGTCATGTAAATGCAGTGGTACAATTGTCTGCCATGTTCCGACAGTGACAGTACTCATAATATAGAGTGAGATTTAAATTATCAGATTATTGGGTTATTATTATTCATGTATCAGTATTTAAGAAATATGCCTACTTTATTGTTGTTGTTGGTCAGGCTGGAACAAATTTTAACTACTTCATAACTTAATCTTAATTTAAAAAGTAAATGGTAACTATGGCTATTAAATAAATGTAGTGAAAAGTACAGTAGTTATCACTGAAATTTAGTGAAGTAGAAGTATAAAGTAGCATAAAAATCGAAATACTCCAATATATTTTACATTAGGCTACTTATGCAGATGAGTTGCATACAAACATGATTTGTATCCAACAGAGTTGAACTAGGAAAACGTCATTCTTCATTCTTTGCTTTTTGCTCCCATCCTCCCCTCTCTCACCCTTCATGTGGCCTCAAGGGACGGACTTACTAATCATGACCCAAATTCTGTCCGCTATCACAACAGCATCCTATTCCCATTGCATTGCCCACGAAATTCAAAGTCTTCCTCTTAATGAATGCTGGAATGGTTCTGCATCAATCTGACTTTCTTCAGAAAGAGAGTTGAGGAACAGAGAGGGGTGAGAGGAGGGTCCTAAGTGCTTTCTATACACAAATACATACAATAATTATTTGCCTAAAACTCCATTTCTTACCATCGTTGTCAATCAGCAGTTTGATCCTACAACCTTTTGAATCAGGTTTATTCCTTTTCTCTGACATCTAGTCCAGGGCCAAAAGTAGGGTTAAATATTCATCCAGAAGGAAGACTAGAGTTTTAAAGTTTTAGCTCTTAGCTAAATAATGAACGGGTGGCCCCATTTTAAAAGCACCGTGAGACAAAATATGACTTTTTTTAGTTGTTTTTTCTTAAAGTGACCTTTCCTTGCTCTTTAGCCATCCAACTGACCCACCTACAATGTGCACACCACCTACCCCATTTCTTTCATCCCTCCTCTTTTACTTTCTTCTGCCTCCTTCTCTTTTCCTTTATCTCCACCCTCTTTAATTTCCTCCTGCAGTTGTCTTTCTCCTTTTGGCTTCTCCTTCTCTATCTTCTTCATCTTAGTGACAGACTATTGTGCTTGGTAACACAGTCGCCTCCAGTCAAAACAACACACAAAATGTCACGGCTGCATTTTGATGAACACTGATAGTCACAGCTGAAATGTTACGGGTGGAGCCTGCTGCTAATTCTCAGCACATCTATTCCTTCACACTGAACAGAAAATAAAATTGAGCTTAGAGTATCAAATCTGCTTCACAGCAAAGTTCAAGCATTGCCGTGTCAAGTTCTGGGTTTATTACTTCAAAAGCATTTTTTTATGGAACGGCTTAATGGAAACATCAAAGTTTGATAAAAAAAAAATGAAATTCCTTTGACAAAGTATGCGATACACTCATCACCTGCCCCTTGTGCTTGTGTACATTTTGGAAAGTTTGTAAGTATACCAGGAGTTTATCTAAATAACCCTTGCCTACTGGCTTCTGCTCTCTGCTGCTACTGCTACCAGCATTAAGAGTGCTGAAGGACGTCTACAAATTGCATCACCGTAACGAGACGCAACAAAAATATTGTTGGATTTAAATAAACTCCTGGTGTACTTACAAACTTTCCAATCCATGGTTTTATGAGTACACAACCTATTTGTACTACTGCAGAAGTTTTGGATAATTCCGGGCATTATTGGTGGGGTAATTTACGAGATACACAGTTGGTTCCATTAGAGCCTGCACTAAGCTAATCAGCTGATAACGCTAACTCACCCAATGTTCGACCCAGGTGGAAAAAGCTTCCGGGGGGGTTGTTTGGCTCAAGGTCGTGATGCAAAGGACCCTAGGGTGAAATAACTCTGAACCATTACTTTCAGAATGGCCTAATTGCACTGTATATCCTCATTGCAGAGGAAACAGACACTTTCATAGTCTCTGTGTGCAGACGGTCCGGGTATGATGGACACATTGCAAACACAATCCCTTGTGTTGCATCAGTTCAGAAGGTGAGAAATCTTTTGCAATAATTTCAGCAACTTTAGTCTGTAAAATAAGACTGGTGTGTTATTGTGAAACACCAGAGTTTTTTGGACCATCTCTTCCAGCCTGCTGTGGTTTTTAGCGTGGAGTGTAAGCAGAAGCAAAGATGATAAAGGATGGAAGCTTTTTATTTTAGTCTGAATATGAGGAGGGTGATGGGATGAGATGAGACATTCTGCACTGTCCCTGAGGAGGAACAACAGCACTGGGGAAGCCGTATAAGAAGTGGAGGAGCAGAGTGTGTGAGCAAGTGTCATTGTATATGTATACAACCTTACCCTATTCTGGATTTCATGCACACTAATGAAATTAATGAGACTAAAGAAAACATTTTAAATTTGTAATCACGTGAATTTCCACATACCTAAACACCTCTGCATGTGTGCAAAATGTAGGAAATGTGTATATTCATGCATGCATGTGTGTGTGCGTTCGTAGAGGGGTATGTGTGGGAGAGGCGTATTTCAGAAAGCAGGTTTAAAAGACTTTGAGTTCCAACCTGAATTCTAGGTTGACTAATTCTGAACTCCGGTTTCAGAACAGGTGATAAGAATTATGTCAATCAACCCTAATTTAACCCTTGGCAAAGGGTGTGCACAAGCATTTGAAAAGCTCTCATCAATAGAATGCATATAACATGATTCATCGTGACAACAGGACCAAAAAAAAGCTTGAACCTGATAGCCAGCCAGCTTTTATTTTTAATTACCTGCTTCATGTAGTTCTACTTGAACATAGGGTCAGTTTCAAACAATATGACAGAAAGTCAGTTTTATAAGGCTCACCGACTGCACTTGGAAGTGGATGAACAACATGACAAATATTAAGTACTGCACTGCATTTGTACTTATTATTATATTGCTTCATAAAAAGAAAGTCATATCTGTTTTTAACACATGGGGAGGTAAAGAATTATAACACACTAAGGGGAAAGAAACTTAGGGTTAGTTGAGGAAAAACTGCCAGTGAGCAGGTTAGGTTCACAGAGTATGTTGCCACAGTAACTGACTCAGAGTTAAGCTAAACCGTCTTTATAAAACACAAAACACAGAGTTTCTGTCAACTGTGAGTCAACCAACTTTGAGTTTTTACTAAAGCTGCTTTCTGAAATGGGGCCCCCTGGTAATGAATGACCTTTAGTTTACCTCAAATTCTCTAAGCTCTGTGATTAACTACCCAAGATATATCCAACTTGAAACCCAAATTAAAGATGTGGGTTTCAACTTTAACCCCTGTGGAGCAGCTGGGCACGGCACGGCTCGGCCCTGCCCAGAGCCGGTGCAGCTGTTGCGGCATGGCGATTAGAGGGCCCTTTGATTTGATCCAAAACAAACCCAGTGTGGTTGAGACTAAAGTAAGACAAGGATGCAGCTGGTGAAGACCCCCAAAATACCCATGTACAGTTGTAAGGGACGCAAAAGTTTGTCATATAATAAAGTACCATCTATTTTTCAGTGAAAGCAATTAATATTTCCAACTTCATTAAACTGTAATGAGGTTGTGGTTTTCTAATTGTTTGTTCCTTTGTTTGCAAAACTTACAAAAGGTAATCAGCTGGGTGGAACACCAAATAAATCTGCGGTAACAAACTTTAGGTTTCGGGATTTAAGGAGCATAACTACCAATCTGCATTCACGCCCTCATGGTTAAGTCTAATGTTTTTAGATTTCCAAATTGGCTGGTCAACATTACAGCATTTATGTGCCCTTCTGAGTCAAACCCTCATAAGAATTATAAAATACAGATTTTGTAGCTTTGCAAGTTGAACAATTGGAGGTTTGCACTGTAATAATTCTCTCTTGTGTTTCAGTAGCAACTGTATTTTGTCAAACTGCCAAAAGAAGCTGAATCTTTACAAAGAGATGCTACTTGATGCTGTTCTGAGCAGAGCTGTGGTTCATTGTCACATACTCAAAATGCTGTTTCTGACTTCCATACTGTCAAAAAAAAATTCTGGAGTGAAATACTGCATTTACCATACACTGTTCTGTCTGAGATGAGCATTATAAAGTCCAACCATCATCTTGCAAATCCCAAAAAACTCTAATAGATTTGGCTTTATTAATTTGGTTATGATTGGGATTTCTGACATTTAATGATTTTTAGGGTTTTGGTGGCATAAGTCATGAGAATGTCTAAAATTCTGGATGTCCAAATTGAAATCCTAATAATCCAACCTATTGCTGAAGTCTTAACTCAGACAACTGGGCGAGTTTGTCATGTCTCAGATTGACTTTCCTATTGCAGCACCAATATTTAGATTTTGCCATATATGCAGCTTTATTTTTTTGTCTATTTTGTATGTATTTGCTGTGGTGTTGGGCAGCAGGCGCATACATTTATATCATGTAAATGCCCACCATGTCTCTTCTTCAGCTTCTTCCATCCTGTCCTTCGTCTGTCCCTTCATCCTGAAAGTTCAGCACAGCAACGGCCATTAAACATTTAACTGCTGACTTTTACTAGTTTCTCAAAGCGCAAAATCCTTTTCCCTCAGCACATGAATATGCAAGAAGATTCTATCAATGCATGAGCGTTATGAAGGCAGACCAGGGCACGGTTACACTGCTCACTGAAAGCCGCTGTTGTGTAGCCTTACATCACATTATCTCCTGGTGCAAAAAAGCACACAACTGGAACACTAACCCATTAGCTTACAATCTCTGATGGCTCGTTTTTTTCCTGTGTCGAGGCTTCTTTTTCTGTGCTGATGCAGCTGGAATGCATCCGGTGGTGGGTAAACCTCTTCACTTGGATCCAGACGTGTTCATATTTCTGTCACTGTAGTTTGAATCCAACAGAGACAAGCTTTTCCAAACAATTTTCAGTGAAATAGCAATGACCCACTAAACACTGTCCTTTTCGCTCACATCAGTGCTGTGGCTCCCACACAGCTCATAATGTTAGTGACAAGGTTTAGCGCAATACAATCTGACAAGACATACTGTAGTTTAAGAAAAGACATCACAACAAATACATCACTTTTCAACTTAATGTTGCATCATTTTGACCTAGATGCCTAAAACCACTTGGATGTATTTTAAAGAGTTAATTCCCATTACCCAGTAGTGCAGTAAGCACATAACCTGAACTTGCTAGCAGCTCTAGCGGCAGTGTTTTGAGCTAAATGCTAACGTAATCATGCTAAAATACATAAAATGACTAAATATACTGATGTATTTTGCAGGTTGTTTAACATTATCTTAGTTTAGCATGTTAGCGTGCTAGAATTTGCTTTGCAACAATTGTTGAGATATTTCGGTTTCAACCAAAGTGGTGGATGGACCTACCGACTTTGCCATCCCAAGAGCTGCACCGCTAGTGTGGCTAAACCATCCAAAGAAATATGGATTTCATACTTGAGTCCAGTGATTTATGCTTTTGACCCAATATCCAGACAGTGAAACGCCCAATTGATTTATTCACAGTACCAAAGAATCATACTTTCAACACATGGACTGATGACGCTTTACAAACAAACCAATGAATTAGTTAATCCATCAGCCACAAGCTGTAAGCAGAGTCCAATGAGCTTCATTGAGCCACAGTAAAACAGCATTGACACAAAACCACAGGACGTATTAAGGTCAGCTACAAACGTTCACCAATGGGAGCTGCCTGGTAACATCATAGTGCTTTCCTGTTGTGTGACTTGCTCAAAGGCACAACAGTAATATGCCCTATCGGATAGCATTAATCATTCATAAACTCCTGCAGATTTTGCAGGTTGGTGTGTACATTGCGGTCAAAACCCCACTGTAGGCTGATGTTGCCCTATTTGCACAAGAAAATGAGTCAGGACATATGTGTTCTTGCTTGTAGCTGAATTTAATTATACAAGTACAGTGCCCGTTGAAAATGTGCCTGTTTGGAACTGGCCGATTGCTTGGCCCGTGGTATTGCTGTTTTTAGAATTCTTCAAAACCAAATTGTACCCCAAAATGACTTACAGAAGGACCCCAAACCACTTAATTTGCAACTCCCACAACCTACTACTGACTTACAGTGTAGGCTACGTCTACATCAGAGGAAGACATTGTACTACTGTATTTACCTGAGAGAGAATGTTACAGAATCAGAATATAATTACAAAATATCACAATGAAAATGTGGAGTTATCAAACATTAGCCTCATGGACTCAAGGCAGTGCGCTACCCACCTGGCCTGTTATGAGGGCTAATCAGCACCACCAGAACTGGACTGTTTGTGTGTGTGTGTGTGTGTGTGTGTGTGTGTGTGTGTGTGTGTGTGTGTGTGTGTGTGTGTGTGTGTGTGTGTGTGTGTGTGTGTGTGTGTGTGTGTGTGTGTGAGAGAGAGAGAGATGTTGTCTTGTGTTGTGTGACTAATAGAGAGAGAGAGAGCTCTACCCACATGCTTGCCTGCATGCCCATGGCTGTATGTCATTGTGAATGTGCAAGTACACGACCGTGTGTGTGTTTACTGCATGCCCCCGTTTGTATGTTTGTATGTATGCATGTATGTGTGTGTGTCGGTGGAGAAAGCCGTTTCCCAAGGGACTTGTGGTGTCACGGACTGCCCTGCTGCTTTTGCTCCTCAGGGCCACAGGAAAACACAGTTCAGCGTTACAGAGTCGCAGATGTCAGGCTCTTGTGGGTCTCACCCCCTATGATCATCTGTCAAGTTTTCATATTTACATTAGAGTTTTCAGAAATCAGACTTGTGGAGCTGCTTTTAATGTGGGCCAATTCCTTTAAGTAACTAAATAAAAGCAACAGTAACTAAAAGCTTCTCATCACATCCTGTTAGATTTGACACAGCTTCAGCCGTTGGTATGTCATTTCCACTATGTATTTGTGTAATGTTATTGCCATTTCTTTCAACCAGTTACCTATACTTGGTGTCTTTATGTTCTTCCAAAGTAAAGCAATAAAACGCTTTGCTTGTAATAGACACATATCTTATAGTATATGTATTGAGTTTGAGATGTTTTTTCTAAAGTCTTTGACTTCTGAGTATGAAGTACAGTAAGGTACCATTCTGCAAAGTGATTCCTTTATCTTTAAGTACGCTTAAAATATGAATAATAATCAAATGCAAGACTTGGAGTAGATATTGCGTTGTGCTATTTTTACTTGTACTCTAGTAAAGGATCTTGATACTCTCTACTGTCATGTGTATGTTTTTTACTGAATAAGACATCTGAGTGCTAAAAACTAAGACATCCTAATCTATGATTGCTGATGCATTTTGTTTGTCATACTTCCTCACGCCTTGCTATTTGATTTTCATCATTGATGAAGCTGTCTGATACCATTTGTGCAACGCTGGAGAGAAAGGCGATTGCAGCACAAGGTGCAGGGAGGACATGTGACAGAGTGTGAAAGAAAACCCTGTAGCTGCTCCCTTCCCCCCTGAACGCTCTTTCAGCCTCTCTGTCTGAATTAAATGGGGCTAGTCTTCCTTCTCACAGCCGTAGCTGAGCTGTAACACTGTAAAATAGGTGACAGACACACACATTGTTCCTCAACCTGAGTGCTCCGTGTTGTTTCAGACGACTCTTGCAAAAATGTTGTGTCATTTTCTCCTTTTCGGTCCAAAAACAATTACTTAGCAAGAGTATACGTGTTAATTACAACAGAACGCTGACAGATGTAATTGTTGCTATTAGCATGTCTTGTTTTGTAAAGGAGGCAGATGGTGTTTTAAATATGACAAGTTCCCTTTGACTGGATACTGAAGCTATTCTGGTGCTTGCCTGTAAAGTAATTTCCATTGTGTTGCAAGAAAACCACACAAACCCACACATACACACACAAAGCAAACTCAAAATGCTTACACGCAAACACACTAATAGACACATGTGTCAACTAAAACATTAATTAGACCCACAAAAAAGTCACAAACTCCACTCACATGCAAAAGCACAAGCCCAGATTCACATTCATTAAAAACCCACGCTGAAATATTCCCTTTGGTAAAGTAAAAGCAGAGCAGCGGCTGTTTGGTATTTATTTACAAAGCAGGAACTCAGGTCATAAACTCAATACCCTGAGGCCCAGAGAAGATGATGAAGGCTCTGCGTACCTTTTTGTTTTTCATCCAAACCTCTTTCATGTTCACTTGTATTCGTCTTTAACAAGGCAAATACCAAACGAAGGTGGTAATCTCAAACAGAAACTGGTGTTGAGTTTGTGGTTGGTGATGGTGCCCAGGGCTGTGCTCTGAGGATTTTACCAGATGACATAGTTTCAAACATCAGTGCATCTTCAGCAGTGACACACGTGCACACACTGAAAGGCGGAGAAGCATTCGTATGCTCGTGTGGGCCACTAAAGCACAAGAAAATGCAGAAAGAAATCAAGTTTCCTCTTTTATGCCCATTGAACCGAATTTGCATATGTGAACATGAACAAACCCACTCATGAAACCACAGAACACAGACAGCAATCAAGGTCCCCCCCCGCCCCACTCCGGCCCGGAGCAGAGCCAGAGCTTCTTCATACATCAACACTCAAATGAGCTTAAAACTGAACTGTCTGAACCAGAAACTGTCCATTTCCCCTTAAAATCGCCTTCAGCATGTCCACTGTTCCTCCAAATCCCACTAACATTTACTGTCTGTGGACGAGCAGCAGGGTTTGTTATTAAATCAGTCTTCAGCTTAAGGAAAAAAGTGCTCCAGATTGCACAGACTGTAATGCAATTTGTTTAGTCCTAAAAGTATGTTTTACATAAGGTTCACCCCAAAACAAGATACAAGTTATTAATGAGCTGTTTTGGGTTTGATGCTACATTAGTATTATAAAAAATGAATCGTTCGAAATGAATATAAATCCTCTGCATTATGTTGACATGCGCAGTCGTGTCTTTGCTATGATCAGTTATTTGCTAACGTGAGCATGTCCGGTTTTCTTACCTACAATTGTACGTAATTAATATGTATGTAATTAATTATGCTAGGACTTCATTTAATCAAAACTAGCTCAACAACTTCTGGATGGATTGCCATGACATTTGTGGTCCCAGAGGATGAACTCCACTGACTTTGGTGAGTCTTGTCTTTTTCTCTTGCACCACCAACAAGCTAACAATTGTGATTTTGAGGGAAAGGTTTGGACCACAATTGGATGGATTCTCACAACATTCATGTTCCTTAGAGGATGAATTGTACAATTTGTGGTGATTGCTCAACTCTTTGTCAAGCACCACAATTGCAAACCCCAATTCCAATGAGACGCTGTGTAAAACGTAATTAAAAATCCTTTTCAACCTGTATTCACCTGAATAGACTACAAAGACAAGATATTTAATGTTCCAACTTTATTTCTTTCATGCAAATTTTCACTCGTTTTAAATTTGATGTCTGCAACACGTTTAAAAACAGCTGGGAAAGGGGCAACAAAATACTGGGAAAGGCGAGGAATGCTAAAAAAAAAACACTTGTTTGGAACATTTCACTGATGAACAGGTCAAGTGGAAACAGGTGAGTGTCATGAATGGGTATAAAAGGAGCATTCCCAAAAGGCTCAGTCGTTCACAAGCAGGGATGGGGCAAGGTTCACCACTTTGAACAACTGCGTGAGCAAATAGTCCAACGGAAAGAAAAAAAAAAACATTTACAAAAGACAACTTTAGGAACAATAATAATATCCATAATGTCATCAAAAGATCCAGGGAATCTTTGGCCAAAAACTTACACAAATGGAGGATTGGGGTTTGTAGATCAAAATGTTCCTTTGTCCTTGGTACTTTGGTTTGTGACCAAATATTTACCATATTAGTGACAGTGCCAGTCCCATCAGTGGATCAGTGGGATGTACTTTGTGTCTAGTGCTAA
Organism: Etheostoma spectabile; assembly: GCF_008692095.1. Lineage (NCBI taxonomy): Eukaryota > Metazoa > Chordata > Actinopteri > Perciformes > Percidae > Etheostoma > Etheostoma spectabile. Next base: position 8,536,694 of record NC_045736.1, on the reverse strand, counting down.
TCAGCAAATGTTAGAATGCTAACTAGCAACATCAGCATCTTGTAACAGTGTGTTAGTGAAGTTAGCATGTAGCTGATGGCTGTGCCTAAGTACAGCCGTAAAGACTTACAGAGCTTCGATGGCTGTAGACTCTTAGTCTTGTTGGAATATCCCATTTTGTTTTGCACTTGTAAATACCATATTCCAGCTTTGAGTTACCTGAATGTGGTATGTGGAGTACTCGGATAAAAACTAGTTTGTGTGTAAAGGTGTGTGTGTATGTGCCTGCCAGAGTGACTAAATGCATTGGAGTACCGTCAGCCCGCACAGAGCCCCGTAGCTCATCATTCTGAAGATAAAGACGTGGTAGAAGAAGATAGATTGACAGGAATCCCTGGAGGCTCAAACTGTCTCTGACGATCCTTGAGCCATTGAGGAGGAGCAGCAAGCTCACCTGAACCAACACACATCTATCTATCTATCTATCTATCTATCTATCTATCTATCTATCTATCTATCTATCTATCTATCTATCTATCTATCTATCTATCCATCTTTATGAGAATTGACTCACGAGATTCCAAGCTGTTATGTATTATTAGTAAGTTCAGCAGCTGTTAAATACACACACACACACACACACACACACACACACACATTGAGCTTATCAGTATGCATTAGTGCACACTGCAAGCATTTATGCTATTGCACAGAGACACACACACACACACACACACTCTGCGCAGCAGGGATCTCCAGAGTTATTACATGTTCCAGGGAGGGGGGCCTGATGTTGGCAGGTTGGCTCCAATGGAAGCAGATTTGCTGCACCTCAGTGCAACGTGTCCAAACATTTAGACAACATGCTGGGCTCTGATATCTAAGATGGGCATTCATTAGTAACTGAGAGCCACAGCAGGAAAGCAGGACACAATAACAGCATCCATGGTGTTATGCAAGCCAGTGCAACAGCCCTGCAACAAGTACTTTAACTGTGCAGCTTATCATGGAGAATATTTGTTGTGTCAGAGAGGATTCGTATTGGAAAATATGATACCTTCCATGGTATTGCTTTAATTTTGTCCACCCTTTATGTGATAGCCGCATGACTTTTACATCAGCCCTGGAGAAACAAGTGGTTTTATGTAAACAAAAGATGCTATTTACTCAATATTTTGGTTCAAACTTAACTTAGATTTGCACAGGTTAAGTTTTCTTTGATTCCAGTGACTCCGACCAGTGATGCATTTTCCAGGTGTTGTGATTTCCAGCTTCCAAAAATGTATTTCCAGCACACACATTTAACTTTCTTTTCCCTGCTGCATAGTAGTGAGTGTGTTATGCATTTAAGTCCCTCAAAACACAGGAATGGCATCACACATGATTTTTTCACATTAAAGCAAGGCAGCTCCTATGATACCTAAATATGGGAAGCTGTTTGCATTTTACCAAACTAAAAGACAAAATACAACAAACAATCCAAATATAGCAAACAACCTAAAAACAACAACAACAAAAAACCAACAGTGTGGACTGCAATGGGGTCTCATTATCATCTTATTACAGCACTATGTGTCAGCAGGCTAAAATGCAATTTCCCAAAACCCTTTTTGGACAAGATGGCTTTCAAAACTAGTATAACTGTGATCATTTTACTCTAAGTCCAAGTTTAAATATGATGTCATAGGTAATCTGGTGACTGTAGAATTTAATTAATTTATGTTTTTCTGTTTGTTGTTTATGTTTGATATAATGTCTTTTGAATGCACTACATGTGCATTTTTGAAAGTCTGTCAAAACCACATGTTGCAAATTATCTTAGGCTGTAAATATTGTTATGAATGTAGTATGTTTAAAATGCCATCTCATATACACACATACACACACAAACACACACACACAAACACACCACACAAACACATGCACACTCACCGTGGTGTGTAACAGACATGTGGGAGTTGGTAACCAGAGAATCAAGACAGTAATTTGCTCATATTCATACATTCTCATTACGTACTTGTGTCTTTATAGTTGGCCTGTCTGGACACCAGAGGTCCCTTTGATGCAGCACTTAAACTGTGTAGGTTAATTGTGTCTCCGTCATGTATCTGTGTGATCGGACTCTGCAGGATCATCTATCAAAATCCTTCACACTCCACAGCTCCTAAGTGACTATCCATAAGCATTTTATCCAGTCTTTGTTACACTGATACACTGCAGGAAATTAGGGCCACTCAGGACACTCAACGCAGACAGCAGCTGCGGATGCTCGGTTCTTGAGAGTCCCTTTTCAATAGGCCCTGACACAGCCGCTGAGAGGCAGGGTGCTGTGTTCAATTAGCTATTTTTGTGGTGAAATGGCTGTTCATCTGGGTGATATTTAGCTGTGGATCCTTTGGTGTGTAATCATGCTCCAATAAGCAGCTTAGTATTCAGTTCAGTCCTTTCTGGTTATGTAGTAGGGAACCACATGGGGACGGGGAGATGAAATTCCCGTTATTGTGAGTGAGTGAGTGTGTGTGTGTGTGTGTTCGTGCGTGCGTGCGTGCATGCTTGCGTGCATGCATGCGTACATCCGTGTTTCCTCCCACCCTCTCTCACAACAGAAAGTCCAGTGCAGAATTACATATAAACGGATTTCCTCAGTCTGTTTTGACAAAACAGAAAAACAAAAAGTCCTCTTTGTTTTATTGTTATACTGTCAGTTTGATTTGCCATGAAATTCTGTTGTTTTTCACTGTTACCTCGATTTGTGTTTTGAAGAGATGACCTGTTTCTCACATTTCTCGTGTTTTCTCTACCTCATGTGCTTTTCTCCACTGCCTGCATTTCCTCACTAGCCAAAAAAAACACAGTATTAATGATTAATCAACAAGGTGGTTAAAAGTACTTGCTATTGTGATGGTTTTTGTTTACGCAACGTGCAACCCGACAAAATAATGTAATATTAAATGCTCCTTGGCCTTGGAAGGATTGTTTACAATTGTAGGTAGGAAAACCGGACATTACGCTGAAGCAGACAAACATAGGCTACACATTCCTTTGATTTTTGCTCTTGTATTTTTGGTTTTTGGAAAGGTAAAAAACACACTCTTCTCACCCAGTTTTTTTCTGAACAGTCACTTAGACGTTTTAATTACATTACAGGAATAGGTGGTGGATCTTGACAAAAAAGGCAAAAACAACACCTAAAAATAATTTGAAGACATTAATGAGTGTTAGTAACTAAAGAGATACTACAAAACAGCTTCTCACTGAGGAATACTTTCCAGACAAACCTTACATTTTGAAAGCAAACTGTACAGCCGGAAGGGCAAACACTCTTGAATCAATTTTCCTCTAATGTAAACCAATATTTTTTCATTGCAGTACACATTTATTGGTGTTTCTGTTCTTATTTCACAAGTCACAGTGTAATTAAATGGCAAACCCCAGGTGAGCCCTGGATGTGTAAGCAATTATACCTTAAGATGATTTTTGAGGGGGCTGATTTATTTCCAACGTGCACTGAAATCAGATTATGAAACCTAGTCAGCGCACAATAAAACCCCTATTACACAAGCAATGAATTTCATCAAGGAGTAGATAAGACAGAAAAAAAAGTGTAGAGTCATAGAGTCTACCTTGTGTTGAGCTGCAGCTGAATACAGAGCAGCCCAGGGAAGCCTCCACAATCCCAGGCAAGATATTCATTACAGCCACAACCCTCCAAGTCAGCAGAACAGGAGAGCAGGATTCAATGAGAGAGCAGCCATCTCCAGTGGCTCTGATTTCATGCTCCAAGCCACATTTCCCCTGTTGCGGAAAACCATCCCCCATTCAAACTCCCACCCTTGTTTTTCCATTGTTCCAGCCGTTTTCGGCCCACAAATGTGACTGCATGCAGAAAGTGGCCATCATACACAAGAGGGTGAACCTCTCCTCCATGAGCTGACAAGAGCTCTATTTGCCAGAGTGTGGTATGGCGGTGTGCCCTTAATGCGGTTTCATCCATTAGGAAAAAAGCTCCTGTATCTCTATAATATCAAGCCGTGCAATGGCACGAGGTCCCCTCTGCTCTTTCGTTAGGATTTTAAATCAATGGCAGTGTGCTCTGCAGCCCTGACACCAATTCAAGGTGGATAATGGCACAGAAAGTCCACTTTCTATCAGTTGTCCTGCAACATACATTGTTCTGTTGCCATAATAGGATGTCACTTCATTTTTTTTATCCTGTTTTGTTCTTGTGAAGGTTTAGTGGCTAAACTTTCCATATATGACTATATGACTAATATGAGGAAAGCATGTAAAGTCTGTACCGACAGGCAGACGGTGTTGTTCAGACTCTCTGTCTGCAAAAGGCCAGATGTCAGCAGCTGTCTCATGAAGAATGTGTTTCTGTCGTTGAGGATCACCTCAGGGTCAAATCTCATTTACTGTAGTGCCTGGCTAGTGACACACATGTTCTGCAAGATCAAATACATTTAATGTCTTCAAAACCAGAAATAAAAAGACTGCATCCATTGGTTTAGCATCAAGAAATAATCTGATAACACAGCAGTAGTATAAATTGGCATAAGAGAGATCTGAACATAATTACCCCAGTTGACTTATAAAAATACATTTTTTTGCTAAAGCTTGGTAAAAAAGACATGAAAGTGTAGTTGTTTAATTTATTCTGCTATTTTGGTCTCTGGTCCCAGTGCTATGAGAAATGATATCTTGTAAGCCCGTTTGGGCTGGGCATACGTTTTTTGTGCATGACACAACAATAACATTATTCATTCATTCATTCATTTATTTATTAATTCATTCATTTATACATACACAACAATTACAAAAGAAAATAAAAAAGTGATTGATCAAAACGCTGAATAAATGTAGTGACAGAGGATGAAGCCCCCTCTCCACCATGAATAAGTATGCAGGCCAATGACCTGCTACTATATTACAGGGTGGCAAGGACGAGGTTAGATTAGCAAAGAGGGGGAGCAGCACAGAGTCAGTGCCTTGGAGGGAATTGATATTGAAACATTACTAACACTGCAGCCATCACCTCCTCTCTAATGGCCAGGCACACAGAAACATCAACCTTTGCACACACACACACACACTCACACTCACACACACACACACACACACACACACACACACACACACACACACACACACACACACACACACACATGCACTCACTCACTGTGGTGTGTAACAGACATGTGGGAGTTGGTAACCAGAGAATGAGGTAATGATGAAAAAAGCCCCATAACAACAAGCGAGGAGAGCCCTCTTCTAATGAGCTATTGACATTTTCAGTGGAGACATGCTTAGCTGCTGGATTGAAAAACATGAGTCTCTCGTGAACGATTTGCATTTAAAACTAAAAAAGATCTTCCAAACATTGGCATGCAAATACAGCAGAAAAAAACCTAATTAGGTTTTACCTGACATAATAAGTTGGGGAGTTACACTCGATTGAAGTGAAGATGAGAAATGAAAAAGCTCACAGGAGTACTTGATCAGGTTGCAAAAATTCAATGATGGATGAATGAATAATTACATCATGCATCATGGAGGAGGGGAGGTTTGATCAGATGGTGTTAGGATATGCAAGATACGATTTGAATCTGAAAATGTTTAAAAACCACATGCTGCAAGAAACATTAGAAATAGCTGCACAGCGTTGAGAAATTCCCATAAGGACCATTTTTATGCCTCTACAGTAAAAGCATGGTGATGTCTTGAATAATCATACAAAACACTGCACACACTGTATAAAACATCAGGGATGTTTTATTATAAAGTGCAAGAAGAAGAAGAAGAAGAAGAAGAAGAAGAAGAAGAAGAAGAAGAAGAAGAAGA
>NC_045736.1:8527225-8530850 GCF_008692095.1 Etheostoma spectabile | reverse complement strand
AGAAGAAGAAGAAGAAGAAGAAGGGATTTGCACAGAGGATGTACCACAGAACAAGAGCTGCATTTTCCTATAATTATTACTGTAATTTGCCTTGTTTGTGTTTTAGCTGAAACACCAAAAACTGTAAGAATGAAACAATTAGACACTGTACCATTTGAGAGAAACAGGTAAAAGAGCAAAGACATCAATATGTCCAGGGAACATGTCTGAAGTTACACACACAGCTGTAAAAACGGGAAAAATACTATCTTTAATAATAATAATAATAATAATACATTTTATTTAACAGCGCCTTTCTAACACTACAAGGACGCTTTACAGAGAATAAAGAAAGATATAGGGAACATAAAAGTGTAAGTATAATAACAAAACAGATAAAACAAAAAACAAACAAACAAACAAAACAAACAAACAAAACGGAACGTGTATTTACAGATAAGCGAGCTGGAACAGATGGGTTTTTAGTCTAGTTTTGAACAGAGGAGAGAGTTGATGTTGCGGAGGTCGGGTGGGAGTGAGTCCAGAGCTGGGGAGAAGACGGCTGAAGGCTCTGCCCCCACGGTGATGAGTCGAGCATGGGGGACAGTGAGGGTGAGGGAGGAGGAAGATCTGAGGGAGCGGGAGGGGACGGCAATGTGTAGGAGTTTGATAGATATGGAGGGGCAAGGTTGGTGGGGCTTTGAAAGTATGGAGAAGGATTTTAAATTGTATTCTGAATTGAACAGGGAGCAATGGAGCGCTGAAGAACCGGGGTTATATGATGAAATGAGGGGGTTCTGGTGATGACACGAGCTGCTGAGTTCTGAAGAAGTTGAAGTTTATGGAGGGATTTTTGAGGAAGGCCAAAAAGGAGAGAGTTACAGTAGTCAAGGCGGGAGGTGACGAGGCTGTGGATAAGGATGGGGCCGGTGAGTGGTAAGGGACGGACGGAGGCGGTTTATGTTGCGTAGGTGGAGTATGCAGACCGGCAGTTATTTATGGGTGACTGAAAGGAGATGGAGGAATCGAGGATGACGCCCAGACCTCTTGACTGAGGGGAAGGGGAGACCAAGGAGTTGCGATTGGTAGAGAGAACTATTGATTTTGGATAGGGGGGACTTGGTGGCTACGAGGAGGAGTTCGGTTTTATCACTGTTTAGTTTAAGGAAGTTTGCGGTGAACAGTCTTTTTATAAGCAGTAGTAAGGGACAAGGGGGGGAGCGAGGAGGTGGGTTGCTGGATAAATAGAGCGGGTGTCGTCTGCGTAACAATGAAAATGAATGTTGAATTTGCGGAAGATATTGCCAAGGGGAAGTAGGTAGGTGATGAAAAGGAGGGGCCAGAACTGAACCTTGAGGGACGCCAGTAGAAAGGGGAAGGGTGGGATGTGAAAGATTTGAGTTGAATAAACTGAGTGCGGTCGGAGAGATATGAGCGGAACCAGTCAAGAGGGGTGTGAGAGATGCGAGGGAAGAAAGTCTATTGAGGAGAATGGATGGAGAAATGGTATCAAAGGCGCACTGAGATCGAGGAGATGAGGATGGAGATGAGATGAGTCCGGAATCAGCAGCTGTGAGGAAATCATTGGTGATTTTTATAAGGGCAGTTTCAGTACTATGGGAGGGGCGAGAAAACCAGATGGAAAGGTTCATAAGACAGTTAAGGGTAAGAAAAGCATGAGTATGAACAGACATATTTTTTAAGAATTTTAGAAATAAAGGGAAGATTTGAGATAGGACGAAGATTATTATAGTTGGTTGGGTCTGAGCCAGGTTTTTCAGAATCGGTGGGACGGATGCGTTTTGAAAAGTGAGGGGACAATACCAGAGGAGAGGAAGAATGAATAATGGTAGTTATGAAGGAGATAGAGAGGGAGTGAGACAGGTTTTGACCAGAGCTGTGGGGAGGGGGGTCAATGAGAACAGGTGAGGACTTGGATTTACGAATGAGTAACAGAAATTTCGGAGGGGGTGGGCAGTAGAAGCAACAAAATGACTGGCTATTGGGGAGGGGCAAAGGTGGGGGGAAGGCAAGGGGGTCAAATGTAATTGCTGGTGAATGGAGTTGATTTTTTCATTAAAAAAGACAACCAGTGAATTACAGTTTCAACTGAGTACATGGGAGGCAGAGAATCAGGGGGTAAAGGTTTTATGGATATTGAAAAGAGAGACCTGGAGTTTCCTTCGTTGGGCAGATGAGGTCAGAATAGAAGATTGATTTAGTTACGGCTATTGAGTTTGAGTAATGAAGAAGATGAGATTTATACATTTCTTTGTGAATGGAGAGACAAGTTTTTTATAGAGGCGTTCAATGTTGCGGGACCCTTGGCTTTCATGAGGCGGAGCTCAGGTGAAAACCAAGGGGCAGAGCGGAGGAAAAAGACAAGATCGGGTTTTGAGAGGGGCAAGGAAGTTGAGAATATTGCAAGTCCAGAATTATAATGGGGTGCAAGGTGGTCTGGAGAGGAAAAATCAGGATAGGCAAATTGTCAATGTGGGAGGAAGGTGTCTGTATTTATGTTTTTGATATTACGAAAGAGATCTGGCGGACTGGCTTGATTACAGAGAGAGACAAAGAGATTGAAGGACAAAGGAAATGATCGAAATGTGAACATCATCAGCAGACAGTTGGAGGGGATTAAGCCAGAGCAGCAGATTAAATCCAGTGATGTCCTTATGTGTGTGGGGAAGTCAACATCTGATGGAATCCAGAACTGTCAGACAGGAAGTAAAGTCTTTGGTGAGTGGGAGATTTATATTGTCAATGTGAATATTAATCCAAGGAGAATGACATTAGGAGAGGGAGTAGAGAGGTGGGTATTGTATGGAGAATTCGTTTAAAAAGTCGCTGTGTGGTTGGGGGGGCGGTAGACTGTGGCTAACTGTGGGAGTGGACCAGGCAATTTAAAAACAAAGCATTCCATAGAGCGGAAAACTGGAGTGGAAACTGGCAACATCTTCCACTTCTCGCGATAGAGCAGCGCGAGACCTCCCCGCGGCCAGAGCCACGAGGATGAGAATGATAAACAAACCAGGTGGAGTGGAGGCGTTGAGCTGAGAGAAGTGCCTGGGTTGTTGCCAGTCTCGTGAGACAGAGGAGTCCAGCTTACGGTCAGTGAGGAGATCGGATGAGTGACCCTGTTACTATAGTAAATCGTGTCTTACTGTTTTTAGAAAGTAATGGAATGGAAGTGAAAGCAATGAAAACACCACAGTCATTAGTATTTAGAGATGATGCAGACATCCAATGTGATGAAGACAACTTGCGCATGATGCGGAGAGAGGCAGGATCAGTCACAATATTCTCTGTTACTGTTATGCACCTGTTGTTTTCCAGTAATTCATAAATTACTAGGACTAAATACTACTGGCAATACTATATTGAAGCAAACTGTGTTTTCATTTTTCTTGTTTTACCTTAGGTGAAAATTGGTTTATTACATACAATCTGTGTCTTTTATTTAAAGAAACTATTGAGTAGTGTAAAGTCACCCAAATTGTTCAAACTGTAAAGATGAAAGGTTTGTATGTTCTGTATTGGTGTTTGATGCCGGTGTTTCTACTCTCAGTGTGTTCTGAGTGACAGTGTGTGTTATCTCAGCGAGGGTTGTTCATAGTGTTCGGCTGCACTGAGCCTGTTTTGAGAC
>NC_045736.1:8526920-8527215 GCF_008692095.1 Etheostoma spectabile | reverse complement strand
TTGGACTGTTGGGAGTGCAGACTGTAGTTTGAATTTTGCACATTTAGTGCTAACACACTAAACTCAAATGGTGAAAAATAGTAAATATTTTACCTGCTAAACATCAGTATGTTATGTTATTATGCTGACATTAGCAGTTTGCTGTACCCAAGTACAGCCTCACAGACATGGTAGTGTGGTTGTAGACTTATTTTGTCTTGTTATGGGTCAACGCTCATGTTGTCCTCGGGTCAAATTGACACGTTTACCTATGTCAATGTTCTTTTTAACTACCCAATTGTAATTACCCAAAATA
>NC_045736.1:8523409-8526910 GCF_008692095.1 Etheostoma spectabile | reverse complement strand
TTCCACACAATGCTCTTTGGCAAGTACAAATCTCTACTTTCATTCATTTGAGGTGTCTTTATCAATTTTAAAGCAAAAAAAAAAAAATTTGAAGTGGTTTTGAAAAAGTAATGAGCAGAAGTTGACATGTTCAATGTGATTATCCATCAAAATACTGTATAATTCTTTCATTTTATTCTAAATAATTCCTAACTTCTGTTTTCTAACTCAGACATTAGGTATAATTTCCTATAAATTAGGTTTATTGACCATAAATTCCAAAAATAACTGTAAAACTAAAGTTAATAAGTTAGTGTTGCGTAGTGTTAAACTTCAAAAAGAGTGACAAACATTGAAAAAAGGGACAAAAATGTAAGAAAACTTGAAAAACATTGATAAAAAGCGTCAATAAAAGTGTTGATTTTCAAGTTTGACGGGAAGTCAACACAAGGGTTAAGAGTGCCGTCACAACCACAGACATTTGTGGTCAGTCTTTCTTCTGTCTTGTGCTGTAATTTCATCTTTTGGTGTATCCAAATGCTTGCTTTTGTGAGTAATCACCCACATTTCTTAGAATAACCTTCATCGTTACTGCAAGTCTATGCACTGTAATTACTTTCAAAAGTGCTGGGGTGAAATCCTAACAGCTACTGAACTCCCAATTCAACAGATCCATCTCAATGGCAACTAAGCGAACTCCGTCAGCTGATGAAGACTGTGACACAGTTAGACGCTTCGGGAAAAACTCTTACACGGATCATGTGTTGGGATTTCAAACTACTATATACAAGGTCATTTTTCAAGGTCAAAGTTGCCTAAACTAGTTACAGTTATGTGGGTAGAAGGAAGCAATTGTGATTGAAAAAGTAAGAGTGAGATTGTTGATAAGATAAAATCAAAGGCTTTGATTAAAACAGGTGCAAATGTTACATTGTATTGTTACATTTCTGTAGGAGTAGAACAAGGCATCTTCTCTTATGATGGATTTTAGTCTGAATGTTTGTTGAATACCTCTACAAACAGCAGGTTTTGAAAGAAAGATATTACTCTTTCCTTATTCCTTCACAGCTGATCAAAAGTTTCAGGCAAAACGTCTCCACCTGAATACATCCACTTTTAAGATTCTTTCTTCTAAACAACAGCTGCATCTGTTTGTCTGATGATCATGATGAGACCACTTCTTCAAAGTGAAATGATGGGAGACATTTTTTAGTTACTATCAGAGGCTGTGATGCATTAGCACAATCTCTAGACAGATGCACAGTGTTGCTGAGACGTAGCTTATCACTAAGAATAATTGACTGGAACTCAAGCCAACAGACACAGGAAGGTCCCCGAAGAGCGGCTGCCACTTTGCTTTTTAAACACGTTACCATTGATTTTTCAATGTTCTCTTGTCATCACAAAGTGTACAGGCCATAAATCAGGAACGCTTACTGGACTTACTTCCTTTACAGGTGAATTGTGATGTTTCATATCTTCAAAAGACTGCTTGAAGTGTGCAGCATTTTAAAGGATAAAAGAGTTACATAATAAATAATGAAAACAATAGTATAGTTAATGACAAAAGTAATTGTAGAATCTGAGAACAAGAAGCATTTATAATCACTAAATCATACAAGAAGAACAAAACCCAGACACCTAACAATTACGCAACAAAACAGAATACAAATGTTTACCAGTCATTAAACAAACAGCAAAGTGAATCTTTAAAATCCCTAACAGAAATCAATGAATTAGGCTTAAGAGCAGTACCAGAATCCAGTTTTGCCAAAGTTAGCATATACATTTTGAAGGTTTGGATTATGTACTCAATTAACAACATTTGAATGAGAGAAAAGATATGAGGTAGTTAGAATCTTTAACAGTCGTGCTTTATAGACTACCATCATTAGACGATTATTCCTAAGGAAGTCCATCCAATTTTGTGTTACAGAGAGAAATAATGAGTTTGAAATTTGTATTAGTGAAAAAAGCAAAATACGTTGAAGTAACAACAGCATGAGAGTACAAAATATCTCTAAAATCAAGTACAGACATAAAAGTAGACTGTCATAAGAGTCAAAGAAAAAGGACAAGATTTACGTACAGACAACAAATACTTGTTTGTTTTTTTTAATTTTTGGCTGATATGTTTTAAAGAAGTAGAAGTTGATGGCGAAGAACAACATGTACTTGGTCTTATCAGCAAAACAAGTCTATGATTAATAGAAGATATCTGTAAAGCAGACTGAAGAGCCTGGAATGGAGCAAGAGGCTCATAAAATTGTATCATTGCATAGAAATAGACTTTGAATTATGTGTCATGAGAATAATATTTATGTGTAATGTAAATAGTAATGGACCAAGAATAGACCCCTGCAGCACGCCATTACTGATGAGCTTGATTTAGCACTATCACCTACAACAGCGTGACTTCTCCCTGTAAAATAAGCCTAAAACCAATTCAATGCAATATTACGTCAAACTAAATACTCTAGTTTTCTAAGAATAATTTAATGATCAATTGGTATCAAATGCTTTTGAGATGGCAAAGAAGTGAGCAATGTCATCATTCACTGAAACTGCAGCTGGTTTGATCCATAAGTATTTAAAAGGAAGGTTAAAATGTTGCTGTTGCCTAACAAATCTAACATATTTCAAATAATATCATTTATCATCAATAAATAGAAGAGTCACACTGCTGTCTAAACAGTCAAGCCACAAACATGTGCAGCTATGTGTGAGTGTAAACAAAGACACAGACTGTCTGTGTAAACACAGGTGGAATATGCTGTGAACAAATTGCCTCTTATTCCTAGTGCAAACATAAAGTAATAATAGAGATGGGGAACATTATCCATTTTCAGTTAGGTGCCCCTGCTAATTAGCACCAAAGTCCTTCATTTTAATAACAGAACTGTGCTATCGCAATCACAGGCAAGCAGACTACCCATGTTAATAGAAAATTTTACATTCAACAATTCATGAAGGGGAAAAACAAAGATATAAAAGCCTTTTTCTGTTGTAAGTTAATATATAAATGGGATATACAGTATATTTGATTAAGAAAATGTAGTCCAGAAGAAACCTACAGCAAATTAATATTACCATTTTGCACAAAAATGGTTCAGAAACAGAGACAAAAGAAAGGGAATTTAAGAAATATATTCTGCATCTTTTAACATGTGTATTAATGTGAAACACATATACAAGAAGAAATATCTGCTAGCATGTGGGTAACCTAGCATAAAAAGATTTGGAATATTAGAGAATTACCTGAACATCAATATAGCATCAGTGTACATCATCAAAATAAATAAATTACAGACAGGAAATGGCAGATGATGAATTCTCAGAGGGCAAACGTAACCTTGCACTCCAAACAGTCAATATTCCCCTGACAGTGAAGCACATGTTCACTCCCTCTCCTGAAAATGCATTAGACACAGATATCTTGAGCCCGGGCCTTCCCGGGCGCTGAACCACTAATCTGTTAATTGATCTGGCTAGGGGAAGGTTGGGTGGGTGTGTGTGTGTGTG
>NC_045736.1:8521187-8523399 GCF_008692095.1 Etheostoma spectabile | reverse complement strand
GGTCGATGAGATTACAGAACAAATATGTAACCTTTAAAATAGGTTCAGGGACCTTGAGTGGTTGAAAGCTGGCTGTTGTTTGGAGGTCCTCTTTAAGAAATCATCCATGCCAGTTTATATTTGCAAATCCGGAAAGTGTTTTATGCTGCCATTGAACAATGAAGATCTCAAACTGTGTTAAAAATGTAACTCAGACACCCAAAGAGGGCAATTTTTGCTAGATAGCAACACCCGGAAAACAATATATTTTCCTCTGAAGGAAAGGTGTTAGATTTCAGAAGACACTGCATACATCAAAGTAGGATATCACTTGCATGATATGGAGCCACCATCTCAAAGTTAGGCTAATGGGAATGCTATTGGTTTTGCAGGTATTTAGTCAGAAACCAAATAATTGGACAAATTCTAAGTTATCCTGAGGGCAAGAATGTCTGCACCACATTTCAAGGCAATTCATCCATTAGCTGTTGAGACATTTCACAGGAAAAGCAAAAGGATCACCAAAGTTATCAAAATTCACAAGTTTTAGAAAGCAGCAGATCCACTGGTAATACAACCTGCGTAAAATTAAAGTTACTCCAAAAAAGACAGAGTTGCAGTTCCATGCCTTCGATTTTACTTTAAAAGCTTAATGAAGAGCAGATAAAGTTGTCAGGAAACAACAGCAAATACACACCAGGTAAACCCAGTGATTGTTTAGTTGCATCATTTAGGCTGCTGATGTCACAGGTCTGCTGAATCTAGTCATCAACTTGTCAAACGCCCACTGCTTTCAACGTCATGTACACAACTGTAGTTTAGTAGATGATTTTAGACCACTGTTCAAGGCAGGGTTTTATCTGATGATGGCAAATACTATGCAAATATGTACTTTGCAAAATTATTTCTATGTTTTTGTATATTGTCCCCAAACTTTTGCCACAATGTTGGAAGCACACTACAATATTGTTTGCTGCAGCATTAAGATTACCTTAATTTGCACTAAGGTCCACATCATGAAAACAGTCCTACACCAAAGTCCATAAAAGTATGAGGACAGGGGTGTCCCTTTACTTTTGGCAATACAGTGTAAGAGCATGCAAACTATCAAAATTATTATGCCATGTTTTTATACAAGCTCCAATAGATTTTGTAAGATCCAGTAACAGAGTGCTTTGAGTTGACGCGAGCCCACCCGGTACCAAACAGCCTTCCTACTTTTTCTGAGGGGACCGGGAGAAGCTGAAAAAACCTCAGACCGGGGGAGTCTGAAGGATGACAGCAGGCATTATCTCACAGAGAGGATAATGAATGCAAAAGTGTTTTGGTATTACTCCGCTTCTCAACCACTAAAGGGATTAAGGGCCCGATCAAGGCTGCAGTGTAGGTGATAAGAGTTAAAAAAACAAGAACATGAAGTGAGTCACACGTTATAATCTCTTCTCCACAGTTCTCAGACATTTAGTATCCTCCTCTGCTTGACACGCCCCCCTCTGAGAAATTAGGAGCTTAGATGATGCAGCATTTCTTTTCGCCTCTGGAAAAAAAAAGTAATGAAAAAAAAAAAACTTGAAGTGCTCGTGCTCATGGCCTGCCTGGTAATTTTCACAGAGCCTTGTAGTTGGGGTTTAAGAATGTAACATGCAATAGGGTGGATGTTAAGATATCTACCATGATATGACATATATTTACCACACCATTTTAAGGAGGTAAATATCCAGTTATCCTCGCAGGTTATATTAGATTATTGTGGACAAAGTTGTGAATCAGTGAGTTGAGAATTATTGTGTCAGTGAGATGCCTTCATTTGTCAGGTATTTCATTTGCTAGAATCAATTCAATTCAATTCAATTTTATTTATATAGCGCAAAATCAAAACAACAGTTATCTGATTGCGCTTTTCATAAAGAGCAAGTCTAGACCGTACTCTGTGATGTTATTTACAGAAACCCAACGGTTCCCACCAAGAGCAAGCACTAGGCAATAGAGGCAAGGAAAAACTTCCGTTTAAGAGGCAGAGACCTCGAGCAGAACCACGGCTCAGAGTGGGCGGTCATCTGCCTGGACCGGTTGGGGGTGAGAGAAAGAGACAGAGACAGAGAGACACAGAGACACAGATAGACAGACAGAGAAAGACATGGAGACTTGTAGCAGAGGGTGTCTAGCAGGAACATGGAGGCAGCAGGTGACTCCAACCACAGATCCTGAGCCAGAAACACCTGCAAGAAGCGAT
>NC_045736.1:8521087-8521177 GCF_008692095.1 Etheostoma spectabile | reverse complement strand
AGGAGAGGGGCAAGAGAGCACAAGACTCTGGGGGAGAGAGAGCACAAGACTCCGGGAAAGGGAAGAAGTCAAGTTAGTAACATGCATTAA
>NC_045736.1:8520718-8521077 GCF_008692095.1 Etheostoma spectabile | reverse complement strand
TGAGGTTGCATACAGATGGAGAGAAGGAGGAAGAGAGAGGTGCTCAGTGCATCATGGGAAGCCCCCCAGCAGTCTAGACCTATGGCAGCGTAACCAAGGGATGGTTCAGGACTCTCCTGAGCCAGCCCTAACTATAAGCTTTATCAAAGAAGAAAGGTCTGAAGCATTCTATGCCCAATGTGGAGCCCTGTGGTATCCTGAACCCAAACCTTGGAAACTGGTTTCTCAGGAGAGGAGCCTGATAGCTGAACGCTCTGGCTCCCATTCTACTTTTAGGGACTCTACGAACCACAAGTAACCCTGCATTCTGGGAGCGCTCTTTAAGATAAGATGGTGCCTGACCATGAAGAGCTTTGTAG
>NC_045736.1:8520634-8520708 GCF_008692095.1 Etheostoma spectabile | reverse complement strand
GGATTTTAAATTCTATTCTGGATTTTACAAGAAGCCAATGCAGATAAGAAGCTAAAACAGGAGAGATCTCTTTT
>NC_045736.1:8520504-8520624 GCF_008692095.1 Etheostoma spectabile | reverse complement strand
TGTCAGAAAACGTGCTGCAGCATTCTGGATCAGCTGAAGAGTCTTTGTGGACTTTTTCGAGCAGCTTGATAAATTGCAGTAATCCAGCCTAGAAGTAACAAATGCATGGACTAGTTTTTC
>NC_045736.1:8520028-8520494 GCF_008692095.1 Etheostoma spectabile | reverse complement strand
TTAGACAGGATATTCCTGATTTTTGCAATGTTACGTAGGTGAAAAAAGGCGGTCCTTGAAATTTGCTTTATGTGAGACTTAAATGACATGTCCTGATCAAAGATAACTCCAAGATTCCTCACAGTGGTGCTGGAGGCCATGGTGATGCCATCCAGAGTAACAATCTCTTTGGATAATGCGTCACAGAGGTGCTTGGGCCCCAGAACAATAACTTCAGTTTTATCTGAGTTTAACATTTGAAAATTACAGGTCATCCAGGTTTTAATATCCTGAAGACACATTTGAAGTTTAGCTAACTGATTAGTTTCATCCGGCTTGAACGATAAATAGAATTGACTATCATCTGCATAACAATGACAGTTTATGAAGTGTTTCCTGATAATATTGCCTAAAGGAAGCATAGAGTGAACAGGACTGGACCGAGCACAGATGCTTGTGGGACTCCATGACTAACTTTGGCGTGCAT
>NC_045736.1:8515896-8520018 GCF_008692095.1 Etheostoma spectabile | reverse complement strand
TTCATCGTTAACATGTACAAACTGAGATCAATCTGACAAATAAGACTTAAACCAGCTTAGAGCAGTTCCTTTAATGCCAATTAAATGTTCCAGTCGCTGTAATAGGATATGATGGTCAATGGTATCAAATGCAGCACTAAGATCTAATAACACCAATACAGAGATAAGTCCTTTGTCTGATGCAATTAGGAGGTCATTAGTAATTTTCACAAGTGCTGTCTCTGTGCTATGATGAACTCTAAATCCTACGGTGGCCCTGAGGTGCAAAACACAACGGCAAGTCAGAAAACAACGGCAAATCAAAAAACACAACCGCAAAAGAGAAAACCCAACACAAAAAGAGAAAACCCAACACAAAAAGAGAAAACACAACACAAAAATAGAAAACACAACGGCAAATCAGAAAACACAACACAAAAAGAGAAAACACAACACAAAAAGAGAAAACACAATGGCAAATCAGAAAACACAACACAAAAAGAGAAAACACAACACAAAAAGAGAAAACACAACGACAAAAGAGAAAACACAACGGCAAATCAGAAAACACAACACAAAAAGAGAAAACACAACACAAAAAGAGAAAACACAACGGCAAATCAGAAAACACAACACAAAAAGAGAAAACACAACACAAAAAGAGAAAACACAACGACAAAAGAGAAAACACAACGGCAAATCAGAAAACACAACACAAAAGAGAAAACACAACACAAAAAGAGAAAACACAACGCAAAAAGAGAAAACACAACGACATTAACCAAAACGGAAAAGGTAGGTAGGTACCCTCGGGCAACAGGAATCGTCGCTGATTGGACAAAAGAACTGGGGCCTGTTGCACGAAAGTAGAATAAAGATATCCAGGATGAGTGGAAAAAGCGCAGCTTGACTTAGTGTGACCTGCTCATCGCGGCTAATCAGGTTGCACGTTTGCGAGCCAGGATAAACAGTGGAGCTATGTCAAGCCAGGTGTAGATAGCCGGATGTGCAGTTCACGACGTTCTCAAATAGACCACGTATCGATCACAGATTTACTGATGCAGAGATGAGAAGACGCATGCGCCAAATGTTCACCCAATGAGAGCATCTTCTAATGGAAATAACGAGGAGGGGGAAGAAATAGCAAAAAGGAAATACGGCTTATCAAACGGAGAAAAAAAGCCCGACATAGCAGACCCTACTGAAGTGTGGGGGGGGTTTAAAAATATCTACTTTGCCTCAAAAGTGAGCAGAGGGAACTAATGTTCCTCGGGAAATGGACCCTACGGACTTTAGGCTAATTTCAAACCCTTTTTACACGTGAGAACATGTTTTACAACCATGCCCAAATCTCAAGCTATATCTAATTCTTTGTACATTAATGTCATACAGAACAATCAGAAAGGGACAACACTAGAAAAAAGTAAATGACTTCAATACACGCTGTGAGCATATGTAAACAATATTCATGTTTTTTTCTTCTGACAAGTGACGCACCAAAATAAAAAGATTAAGAAGCATGTGGTGTTCCCGATGTGATGAATGTAAACTACACTACATACGTGCTGGTATATCGACCACGTTATTATACTGTGATGTGAGACTTATTAGGAAGGTTATGAACCAATGTAAGCTATACAAAAAAAATAGGCCACTTATAAGGAGTAACACACAACTACCCTTCATTAGAGAAGGAAAGCAACAAGAACATGAAATCATGAATGTATTGGTCTCTGACCAGTCTGCCATTATACATCTGGGAATATCGCTAAATTAATATCGTCACACTTAATCCCCGGAGCGCGTCCTGTAGAAACCTGAAGCTGAGACCACGGACGCTGCGCTGCTCATCTCTACTTTTACAGAGAGAGTGGACACTGACGCGACTCGTAGTCTGCTGGCAGGCGGTAGCCACCGGGCACCGGGCACCGGGCACCGGGCACCGGGCACCGGGCACCGGCCACCGGGCACCGGGCAGCAGCCACCGGGCAGCGGCGGCCACCGGCCACCGGGCAGCGGCCGCACGCCAGGCAGCCTCGACATAGTACCGTCCCACCGGGAAAAGTCCCACTCCGCATCAGGGTGCCAGTGCAACAATTTCTAACATCTAAACAACTGTAGTAGGGTTTAAATCAAACTCGCGAAAACAAAAGTGACAAGTAGGCTAATGTATGTTAATATAAATAAAGCAGAACACATGCAGAAGACAACGCAATAACTGTTAAACACGTTTATTTGGGATCAGACGGCCGCTGATTTGACACATGAGACTCCAGGATTAATCTTAGCCTGGCTGTTAGCCTGCTCTGGACCAGGCTAGCCGCAAAGAATAAATCTCCATGGTTACTTGGCTGGGCTTAATTCCAATCTGGTTTCGTGCAACCGAGTCAAGCTAAATTATCCAGGTAACTTGAATATCCCGGCTTAATCCCTTATCTAGTTTCGTGCAACAGGCCCCTGTCCGTCCTTTGAAACCGGAAAGACGGGGTTTGTTTCCATTTTTCCAAATCATGAGCGCCACAAATGACGAGGTACACGCTGCATAAGCAATACTTTGATGCCGGACATGATATGACGTGATACTGGATAGCTGTCAACAGTACCTACCTTTCCGTTTGGTTAATGTCGTTGTGTTTTCTCTTTTTGTGTTGTGTTTTCTCTTTTTGTGTGTGTTTTCTGATTTGCCGTTGTGTTTTCTTTTCGTTGTGTTTCTTTTTGTGGTGTTTTCTCTTTTTGTGTTGTGTTTCTGATTTGCCGTTGTGTTTCTCTTTTGTTGTTGTGTTTGCCTTTTTGTGTTGGTTTTCTCTTTTGTGTTGTGTTTCTCTTTTGTGTTGTGGTTTCTTTTTTGTGTTGTGTTTTCTGATTGTGCCGTTGTGTTTTCTCTTTTGTGTTGCGTTTTCTCTTTTGCGGTTGTGTTTTTTGATTTGCCGTTGTTTTCTGATTTGTTGTGTTTGCACCTCAGGGCCACCGTAAAATATGATGAAAACCTCAAACAAGCTGTTGCTATGCAGAAAGTCACATAGCTGTTTGGCGACTGCTTTCTCAAAAATCTTAGATCAGCCAAAAAAAAAAAAAAAGGTTTTAAATTGATTGACCAGAAAACATACTATATCACAATGTTAGAGCTGAAACAATTAGTTAATTTATCAACTACTTTGAAAATTAATTAATCATGTCAGCTTTCAAGCAAAACTGCCACCAGTTCCCACTTCTAAATTGTGAAGACTTGCCGCTTTCATTATCTTAATCGTTAAACTAATATCTACTGTACAGGTTTCAGGCTGTTGGCTGGATAAAACGAGTTATTTCAAGACTTGACTTTTTACTGTCTGACATTCTATAGACCGAGGAATAATTAAAAACCATAACCTTTAAAGCAAGACTATATAACTCGTAATGACCTGCAGCCACTGTGGCAACAAGTAACCCTTTTAACATAATTCCAAATCTTCAAGCATAGTGTAACACAACATTAGCTAACCTTAGCCACCATTAGCTACTGGTCATGCCAGACAAAGTGAGGCTGTAGAAGCTCAGATTGTGTGTGAATAAGGGTGTTTTACTGCTTATGAACTCAACTTTTAAATTGTAAGAGGTCTTCGCAAGTCAATATTCAAGACAAAATATTTAATAAAATAGTTATTTCAGTGAACAAAAATCACATTGAATTTATTATTGCCTTCAACCTTTCATCTATTCAGATTTTTAAATCCCTCCAGCTTTTCTTTGCACTGGAAATCAGTGAGGGAAGATTACAGAAAATCCTATCTTTAAGGTGAGAAACTAAAATGAATCCAGGCTGTTGGGGCTCAGTGTACAAAGCACCAGTTCAATCCTATAGTTACCGTCAGCCCTCTTTCCAATACACAAATTTTTGTGTAAAGAAAAATCATGAAAAAGATGCAGCAATTTTATTGTGATAACTTGTCCCATTATTCCACATTACACAACTGGTGGGGTGTAGGCTTCAATTGAAACTCACTGTCTTCATTTCTTTTCATATACTGACACCTAGTGGACATTAAAAGTAAGGCATATGTAGAGCATAATACATCTAAATAGGCTAGTGCACATACAGTAATACAACACTGCCTTCTCTCTGCCATCTGTTGACCAATAAACAGTTTTCACTGTATTATAAAA
>NC_045736.1:8506851-8515886 GCF_008692095.1 Etheostoma spectabile | reverse complement strand
AAAATCAATATTCGTGAATATTTAATAACGAACAAAATGTAAATATGCAATACCTATTTTGTTCCAAAAGACACCTTTTAATTTTCACTCTTCTCAAATAAGTCAAATCCGCTTTGGATAAAAGTTTAATTCACAAAAATACATTGACCAATATAATGAAAATGTACTAAAATGTACTTTAATAATCCATAAAAGCTGGAACATCATTGACAGAAAAACACAAGAAGCATTATTAGAGTTGGTTTAGTATAATATATTTCAGCTTCAAGAGACATAGAAATCAATCCTTATTTTCCCCATATTTCTTCTATAAAAGACCCATTTTTTCTGAAGCATTATTATGCAAAAAAATGGCATTAGAATATATTATGGGAGCTATGAAATCCCAGTGACTGAGTATAAAATTAAGTCACATCAGAGAGAGATATTCGCAGAAGAGAAGTCCATGAACAACAGGGCAAACAAAGAAATAAAGAATAAAAATAATACATATTATAGACCTTGATCTATCATCACTGACATGACAGGCATGGAGAATAGGTGTATGGCTATAAAAAAAAAAAAAAAATGCTCGCTCTTCCACTTGAAAACATCTACACTTAATAACTGACGCATTTTTTCATGCTCATATTTGAAGAATATTTATAATCGTACAACTAAAAAGAGGTCAACTTCCATGTCTTTCAAATACGATATTGAAAAAGATGAAAAATACTGAATACAAGTTTTAACTTTGTTTTCCTTCTTTTTAACGCTGTTATTTTTCTTTTGTTGAACTGTCAAAAAATGAAAATAAGGGGGCTGCACTCTGGCCATGTAGGCGGCTCATGGACACTTTTTAAAAAAACTTTCAGAGGCTTTTTAACATCATCATCATCATCATCATCAGTTTGTGGTGTTTGTTGGTGCAGAAAATGGAGACTGTTCGTTCAGGTTCACACTGAAACACACAGAGGAAGGTCCTCAGAGGTGAGAGACCAGAGTGTTCCATCTCTTTATTCACTCTCTCTGGTGTAGATCATCCTCTTCTTTGATAGGAGCAGTTCAGTCAGCTGATTCACCGTTTATGGCTGATGGAGGGAGGGGATGGGGGTGGGGAGGGGAGGGGCTGTTGGAATGCTGGCACGTTCCAATCAGGGCAACAGTTCTTCATTACAGCATTTCTGCAAGACAGCACAGTGGTTAAGTCCTCATTTCATCGCCTGACTAGGAATTCCAAAACCATCTACAAAATGTCAGTTCCCTCTAGTGGCCTGTCAATGGCATTACATCTGTGAGAGGAGAAAACAAATCACATCCACCCACTTAAAATTAAGTCATATATCAAGCTAGAGTAACATGTTGATCTTATTTCTTAAAATGAAATCAAATAAACATCACAAATTTGCCTCAGGGGGCTTTACAATCTTTCCAGCATTAACAGGTGAAAAGAAATTAAAGACACCTTAAGAACAGCAACAGAAGAGAGATCCCTGGTCCAGGATAAACAGGCAGGCATGTAAACATATGCAGTTTATGAAATATAAAAGTGTGAAACACACACACACACACACACACACACACACACACACACACACACACACACACACACACACACACACACACACACACACACACACACACACACACCACACACACACACACACACACACACACACACACACACACACACACACACACACACACACACACACACACACACACACACACACACACACACACACACACACACACACACACACACACACAAAAAAGAAGTTCATGACATTATGGCTTCAGCATGCATACCTATAAAGTGTGATTCTTACTAATGTTGAAATCAAATGTGCACTAATTATTGTAATAGCTGAGCAGTGCCACACATGTATTTAGAATCTGTTAAATCAATCAAACTCACTAAAATACATTAACTTGCCTGTATACTCTTCATGAAAGTGCTTCATTTTTAGGTCAAACTAATGGCCTCAGGTTTTTACCAAAAGCAAAGCCTAAGGGCGGAACACAGATAATAATCCTGCAAGTGCTTCCTCAGCTGGCTCTTTGGAGGGGCGGGCATACTACAATCCAGCTTAGTGAAAGTTTAATCAGGAAGACCCCCTTTACTCACTCATTCATTCTTATCTCTCCTTGCCTCTCTCTCTGGCTTCTATTCTGTGGCCGTTCACTCCTTATAGTCCAACCAGATCTTACCACAATCTCTCTTAGCCAACCACATCCTCGCTGCCAAACTTCAAAATCTGTTCTCTCTGCTGCTTGCAGTACAAATGGATGAGACCATCCTTCACCCCCAGTGATCATAATATCAGCACCCAGTCGTGCTCCTCATGCCATCATCCAGCCAACTCTCTTCTTCACCACCAGTGTCTAGACCCCAGGGGGAAATATCCCAATCTAATTATATCATCACTACCCCCTAAATATACCACGTCACAATGGGATCTCATTGCCAAAACCTTTTATCATGCACTGGAATAAAAATGGATTGTTCTGTCTAAATGAAGACTCTCCTGATTGAACTGGGCAGCGAGTGCAGTTAACTGGTCTCAGGGTGCCGAGGTGAAGATAAGCCAATAGAGCTTTTTCACAGCAAACCTGTTGACTTGTGATGGATAGGAAGCACAGACAAGATTAACGATGGCTTTATTTCAATTAAATGTTCCAAGGCCGTGTTATTACACATGCTACTTCAGATCACCGGCACGACCAACTGGGGCACTTGGAATGTAGCCGGGACTAATGTCAGTGGTTTTCCCCTGTGCTTTTGCTGCTGTAAAGGCTGCTTTGAAAAGACCTTATTGTGAAGTCTGTTACAGAGAGTTACATACAACAATCTCAGCTGAAGTAACATCCAAGATAATTTCCAGATTTCAAAGTTTAAAAGACAACCCAGAGCTTAATTACAAAGTCTATAAACTCTAATGGCAAAGTCACGTTTTGCGGTGATAAAACATACGAGCACATCTGACTCAACACTGTGCCGTTAAGCAACAAGAAAGAAGGCCCCTTTGCTGTAGGTGCCCAAAAGAGTCTGAAAAGATGCCTGTAAGGTATGTCCAAATTTCTCTCAAATATATAGTTACACTAGATCTTTAAAGACACACTGTCACTTTTTAAACTCCCTGTCTCCAGCATGTTCAACAAATTCCGGGTTTAAAATGTCTACAGAACTGCAAATACTAATAGTCTGCACCTTAAGAATCAAAATACCATCATATCAGATATGAGCTCCCTGTCGGTTTCTGTCAGACTACCAGTGAATATAGAGAACTAAAATCTGAGACTGGCGGCTCATAAGGTCAGCTAACTGGAAAATGCCCATGTTGTACAAAGTGAAATGTCCCATTAACTCTCTCTCTCTCTCTGTCCTATGCGAGGCTGGCACTGTTCTCCCTCTCCGAGCTTGTGTGTTGTGAGCAGTGGAACAGTGGGGCTGTAATCCCATTAGTGTTGGTTCATTGGGCTGGCCAGCGTGTAAAAAGGTGTGGGGGGGGGGGGGGGGGGGGGGGGGGGGGGGGGGGGTCAGTCACCGCCCCAGGGCCCACTCACACATTGGACCACTAACTGACCAACACAGATGGATTCAGACAAGGAACGCAGTGGGTGGTTTAGTGGCCCTGTTGCCTGGGCTGGCCACAATGGTACTGTCTGTTTCATTAATTCCATGTTATCTGTAACATCAAAAGTTTTTTTATTTCCCTCCCGCCCTGCAAGTTAAAAGTGAAGGTAGATATAAAATCACTGCTGCTGGCCAAAATGTGTTAAGAGTGATGGTAAAGCATTCTGAGAAACTTTACCCTAACCAAAGCTGTTGAAAAACACTTGTAAACTGTAAGTTGTTCAGCTACACCCATTTTAATTTCTAAATAACAAAGAGGCCCCATTACTGACACCAAACCACACTTTGTTACATCTGTACATTTTTTATCAACGGTTTATGCTTTTTATTCAATGCTAGCCCACTGCACAAAGATCCCACCGTCTAGTATAGAATGCATTACTCATGGGTTTTGATATTGACTGCCCTGTATGCTATAGGAGGTGCTGACAACAGATTTGAGGGGATGAATGAATTGATCACATCAAAGACAATGGTCTCTCTTCTGCAGCAGTACTGATCCAGAAACACTCCAGGAGATTCAGCAGAAAAGATGTTTGATACTGTCAGCAGAGAATATAGATATGACTATGTGATAATGAGATACTTTTATAGAAATTATTTGTCCACTCAAAGAAAAAAGGGTAAGCTACAGGACAGTAGCTCTAAACATGGTAAAGAGTCAGCATCTAGGACACTGCAGCATGGTTGACAACCATAGAAATGACAGCTCGTACTGAAGTCCTCCAGTTTAAGGACAAAGTCTCTCCAGTCATCTTGCCACCCTGTTGGACATTAGTTTCACTGACCAAACACAGTGGCTGTCGAACTGAATTCAGGCCTCCTGTATCATCAACAAACACAAAAAATGTTGAGGCCTTGGTTAGAATGTTTGTGACTTTCCACTGACAATCCGAAAATCACACCCCCAGACACGGCTTGAACTTTTCGGTCAAGCTCTCTTTTTATTCTTCACACAACAACTTTTAGTGTGTACATCGGAGTGCAACACCATCAATGCCTTTAAGAGACACTGCTCTACACCCTGCCTTTGAGAATGGCCATGGGGAACAGTTCTTTCCAAGCATAGTGACCCCTTAAGGCTCATACCTTTATTGTTTGGAAATACTGGAGGCCCAACTAAGTACCGTAATCTCCCTGTGAGGCTGGACACACATAATGAGATCTCACAAGATTTGCCCAACTGACTGAACCTAAACTCATCTTTCAAAGGAAACTTTCCACATCAGGGTGGAAACATTCCAACTGTGACTTTCTAAGTCGGTGGGATAACTGGGGTTAAATCTTATCTGGAGCCCATAGCAACCTCTGACCTACAGTGGGTTTAGGGTTAAAGTGACCAGCAGCTAAAATTAGAATTGACCAATATGATGATACATACAGCAAGATAATAGAGATTTGTCCCGCTCATACCAGGTAGCTATAGCTTTACTACTTCTCTCTTTTTAAAAAGGTCATTTTTGCAAATCTATAAGCTTTACGGTAATTTTGGCATTATAGGAACCTTGCACAAATTTGGAGGTACATTGATTTAACCAGGTATTTAACTTACTAAATTATCAACAAAAGCTACCTGGTTAAATATTTATTTATAAAAGTTTCATAGCTGATTTTCCAGAAAATCAGTGACAGAAGATTTTGTTTTGAAATTGACAACCCTCAAGCTAAAACATGTCTTATCATGTCTAGAAAAATGTTGTTACAATTAGGCAGGTAAGGCAATGTTTACAAAAGAGGCTACAGGAATGGTAGCTCCAATGTACTGTCAAGCTCCAATCCAACACCTCGTATGGATAAAGATTAATTATTGCCTCACATACAGTAAATAACAGTAAATATCAGTTAAGGCCAGTCTAAAATTAGTAGACTAGCTTCTCTGTTTGGAAGGATTGACGGGTATAAGCAGCGTGGTTTACAGCTCATGTCTGTTATCAGACTTCCTCATTACCAGTTTCCGGCCACACTGTAAAAAAATGCTGTGAATAAACATGAAAAAAGAAGAAGCGATTCAGATTTTCCTGGGAAACAACCTGATGACAGAGCCGGATTTCCTCAGACCTAACCAGCTGCTGCGGTCTGCTGAGGTCCATGTTTAATTCCAGCCATCATACAGTGACTCATTCAACAGCAATGAAGAAAGAAATTGCTAATGAAAGCACTTTACACTTTTGAAGGCTGACTCAGGGGGTGTCAGCCTGCTCCGAAACATTTATTAGATCTGTAACTAATCAGCATCAAAGAAATGCTATTCATTGCCACATGGTGACAACTGCAGTCATTTTTAGTAAGTGACAAGACATGTCCATTACATACAACTTACGAAACAAATGTCTGACTGATCAGTTGTCATGTGGAATAGTTCTTGCTCTTGGACAAAGACAAGGTTTAACTAGGGCTGCACGATATAAGGAAAATATGCAATACGCAATAATGTTCTTGAATATTGCGATAACAATATAACTTGCAATACATTAAGTTCTGCATTTCTGTTGCTTTCAGTATTCTGCTAAATACAACACATTGTTGAATTTTAAACAAATGAAAAGTAATCATTTCTAACACTTTTATAAACAAAGTGATCATTTACTAGAACATAAATGTCACCACTAAAAAAAAAAAAAAAAAAAACCAATGAGTTACATTTTAAAGTGCAGTTTTCTCAGTATCTTTGGCGATATGTCGCAGCCTTTCGCAATATGTTTATTGCAATGGCGATTAAAAAAAAAAAAGTATATATATATATATATTGTGCAGCCCTATTTTTAACCCAGGACTAAGAAGAATTACACTGCCATCAACGCCAATAAATTGCACTGAAAAACCTACACGCAAAACATGTTAACATATACAGGGTCCTGTTGCTGGTTAGCTTAGTTGATAGAGCAAGTGCACATATATAGAGCTTATTTCTCAACACAGAGGGTTCAGGGTTCAAGTCCGACCTCTATCGGTTTCTTTCCCTTCCCTCTCCCCTTTCATTTTTGAGCTGTCCTGTCTAGTAAGATGAATCCAGGTCAGCTGTTAATATGAAAAGTAAATTCTTTATTGGAATAAACTGACCCTGTTGACCAAGTAAGTTAACTTAATTTTCTAAAGAATCTTTTTTTATTTTTTATTATTATTATTATATCTTAATCATTTTTCCACTCATAGTATCTGCCTGGAGGGGGGAATCTCACTCTGAAACGCACCTCACAAGGTTTCTTCAATTTTCCTTATGTGTTTAAGTCCTCCATTAGAAAGCGTAAGAACAGTAACCACCATTGACACAATGTAATATTAGGCTATTCAGATTAATTTGCCTCTTCTTCACTGTAGGCAAACAATCCTGTAATAGACTGATGAGAACTAATGATAACGGCAACTGATGGAAGAAGCACCGTCCAAGAACCCGACGGACTGCCTATCCATTGTGACCTCATGAAAAGGTAAGCTGCTGGGTCTTTATGTCTTCCACTATGTGACAATGTGGTACAACATTATAGACATACACACCTGGCTCAGAGCTGCTGCTGCAGGGGCTGGAGGGGAGACTTTAAAGCAGGACACAATTGGATTTCTTTTTTGCCTTCTTCTTTTCCACTGGCGTTTTCCTATTTATCTGTCTGACCAGGTCATAGAAGATCTAAGAAAAGACATAATAAACAAAGAGAAAACTCTCAATGATTTAACAAGCACTCCTCTTTCACACAGAGCAGGTCTTAAACACACTATGGCACCTTTAGCATTTGAAGCCTCATCCCTAAATGGATGGATACCGCCGTTTACACACAGTTGGTTTGATAAGAGTGCAGCACTGAGTAGTGAGTATAATCAAGCTAAGCTCATTACCACCTGCATCTTGAATAAACCCTACTTGCCTTTGTTAAAAAAAAAAATTCTGATAAATTCACTCTTACAATAGTTCAGCATTTAAATAATCCCTTAAGAGATAGATGTAATATTGGGGCTGGTCTTTGAGGACTAGTTCTTTACGATGTGGGCACATTCCCCAGAGGTTTGTTTTGGGATATACTCACATCGAGGACGTTGATCTTTGACTTAGCAGAGGACTCTAAAAAGGCACAGTGGTTCCACTGTCTGGCCAGGTTCTGGCCCTGTTCCTTTCCCACCACACGCTCATCCTCCAAGTCGCACTTGTTGCCCACCAAGATCATCGGCACCTGAGGACAGGCAAAACAAAGTGAGTATAAAATCCTTTGAGGCAAGTTTGTGATTTTGAGATATAAAAAAAATGATCTAGACTTGACTTTGTACATTTAACCAAAATTGATTTTTCACCCTTTTAAAAATTGTTCATTTGTACAACATTGGGGCTAAATGACTACATCAATACATACGAGATTGTCATTACCTATAGATGAAAAACAGATTTGAAGCAATGAAAAATGGTAATCAAACACCAATGTTTCTGGCATTATTTTAAGTAGTAAGCCCATACAAAAGAAATAGAGAAAAGGAGGTAGAAGTAGAGAGGAACAATTAGGAAAGAGAGTTAGACAATAGAACTGAAAATTTGAAAAAAAAAGTAGCAAGTTTTGGAACAGGAAGTAACAAAACATAGGAGATGAAAAAATGTTGGGACAGTGAGGACATTCACCTGCTTTAATGTCCATTTTTAAGATGTGATTGCAAAATGTGTGTGAAATGCCAAAAATTCTACATAAATCTTGAATATTGGCTGGAAGAGAAAATGTGCAATATCAAGCCAAGATGCAATGCCAAGGGATGGAAAGAGATCTGAATTAACTGGCGTGGCCTGCTGTCCTTCTGTAGACAAAGCTTTGGGTGGCATCTTGTTGCCTGCACATATCAGTATGTCCAATAAACTAAATGCTTTATACAGGGTGCTGCCTACCCCTTGAAACAACAACAACAACAACAACAATTCAAACCATGTAGGGCCAACTCCACTCACACATCTTTGCTGAGCACACTGGTGACATTTACGTTTGTGACGTCCAATGCCAAGGATGGACACTGAGACTGGAACGAAGTAAGAGTAATAACAGGACAATATTTGTCAACAAATGCTGAACTCATGTGCATCCGCAAAGTCCAAGAGTGGAGACAAGCTTATTAACATCTAAGGAGTCCATTAATTTCAATTTGAAGGATTACAGGGTCACAAAGACAGTCAAGGAAATCAATCCACCCCTATGGGAAGGCAAAAAAAATCATTTAGGTTACACAACAGTGACAAAAGAGATTAACGAATCAATATGAACTTGCAATGAATGCAATTACTTTTTTATTTTCTCTCTTTTTTTCAAGAAAAGAAATCCTAAACCGAAAAACACAACCAGAAAACATAACCAATGACATGTGCAGCTGGTTTTGGAATCTCCCAAATACCCAACACTTCCTTTTTTGTGCCCCAAGTCACGTGTTTTAATAACCAAGGTCACCAAAAAAAAAA
>NC_045736.1:8496785-8506841 GCF_008692095.1 Etheostoma spectabile | reverse complement strand
AAAAAAAAAAAACTCTCTGGGAGGAAGAGAACATATTTTGGGCCAAACTTCAGCCCCAACTGTCACAGTGGGCAGAGTCGGGGCAGTCAGGGTGTCGGGATGCGTCTCATCCTGCCTGCTGTTTCCTGACCGTCTATCTAGGGAGCACGCTGGCCCGGAGGAAGTCATGGCAGCCCCGCCCAGCTGGGATAACATCGCTTTCCTTCCTGAATGTTTTCGAACATTTCAGCTGGATTCCAGGCTCTGGCTGTTGGAATTACATGATAATGTGAGACCGTGTGTGTGTGTGTGTTTGTGTGTGTGGATTGCGCTCATTTTCTTTTAACTTTACTAGACCACTAGAAAGAGAATCAAGACTAAAGTTTTCAGAAGAATTCTGTATTATGTCTCAGTTTTCCAGGGGTTCACAAGACATTTGTGTTTGTGGTGCAGCTTAACAAGCAAGAGACACAATCAAATAGTGGACATTTAGCAGGCAGGACAACTGGCGCCAATAATACATCAGCTGGGGAAATCTATTTGTGGAGCGATTGCAACAAATAAATCCATGCATGGGAAATCCTGCCTTTGCTCCCTTGTCTAGTCACCCAGATCTGTCTTGCGGGTCTGGAAAAAAAGATATTTCTAAGCAACACGGTAGTACTCTGACATGCTCTAACTTAAGCTCCAAAGTGAGACCCTCCCCCACCCACAAGTCTACTGACAGGTCGTTTTGACAGCCACGCTCTCCAGAAAATGTAATACTTGTGGAGCCATAGGATGAATATTCCAGGGTCCTTTTTTCCTTTTCTTCCTCTTTGTCTTTCTGGGCTGTTGGGCAGACGACAGGAAACTGATGTTTAGATTAAACCCCACTGAGGATGATGATTGATGTTTGATATCCAAACAAGCCCTTACACTGGACTGCCGAATGACACTTCTCCCATGAGTCCTGGGAGAACCAGTGGTATGCCCTCCTAACACAAACTCTGAGCCAAGCTGGGATGAAAAGGATGGAGAGAGGGGACGGAAGTATGGAGGTATGCAGGGAAGAAAAAATGTTCAGTGTCAGCAGCACACAAGGCAGCATTAGACTGCTTTAGGAATCCATGCAGCCCACAGAGAATCTGTTCAGACCCAGTTAACAACACACACATCACAACACACCACAACCCACACCACACACAACAACAACACACACACACACACACACACACACACACACACACAACACACACACACACACACACACACACACACACACACACACACCACACACACACACACACACACACACACACACACACACCACACACACACACACACACACAACACACACACACACAAACAACACACACACACACACACACCCACAACACACACACACACACAACACACACACCACAACACACACACACACAACACACCCACACACACACCACACACCACACACACACACACACACACACACACACACACACACACACACACACACACACACACACCACAACACCACACCACACCACACACACACACACACACACACACACACGATTGGATTGTGGAACACAGAACAGGAGAGTATAGAGTAGCTTAAATAAATAAACGGAGCCAGTCGTTTCAAATGGAGCAGTGAGTCACAAGCATGGAGTCAGGCATTAGTACCATCCGAGCCACATAAGCAGAGACGGAGAGGCCCGGAAAAGTCATAAGACCTCTCTTACATAAGAACTGTAGAAGTAACGGGAGTGAGCTTTTAATACACTGGCGACTGCTCACTCACTTTATTCTTCTCTCCTAACAACTTTTTTAAGGAGATGGAATTTGGCCCTACTGTGTTTAATGTACAGTCATTAAAAGGGCTTGATAATTGAGCTTGGCAATATCAAGTGCTTCTGTACATTTAGCCAGCTTTGCAGTAAATGGTGCGTGGAAGAACTGAGAATGAGAACAGCTGCGGCAGCAACTAGAATGTGCGCTTTAGTAATAGCTTGAAAGCCAAATAAAAAATCTGTCGTCTTGGATGGGAAAAAAGAAAACATTTTAAGCATTTCCTTTGGTCGTTCTTTAGGTGCCCCTTACATTCCTGCAAGGGGCAAAGAAAGATAAACAGATGCCACGGTCATCATAGGCTTAATTCACCAGTGGCCGTTATAGCCAGATATGCACAAACTGGAGATATGTACAAAGAAAACACAGTTAAAGAAAAAAGGGACATCAACTGTTTTCTTGCACGTTGAGGAGCCACTGATCCTGCAATCCATCCGTTAGCCTGAGGCTAACCTCAGATCCCCAACCACGTAGGCTCTCATAACGTACCACAGCCTCACAATGCAGTGTGTTCTTGATGAACTGAGGCTTTCCTTGCACATCATCCCTGACAGTCCAATGACCTGCACAGAGTGCCAGACCACAGTAACCAAAGCACAACCACAAGCAAGCCATCGAGCGAGGGGGGGGGGGGGGGGGGGGGGGTGCTCAGAGCAACAGGAGTATACAGGCACAGATACAGAGGAAGGGGAGCAAGAGAAGGACTAACAGAAAGATGTAACAGAAAAGAGCATCAGGCTGCAGAGGGGCTTTTAGATGGTTGACAGGGAACAGAAAGGGAGAGATTGAGGGAAGGAAAAAGTGAGAGAGAGGGTTATGGTAACATTCATTCCCTCCAGAGATCACCAAAAAAGGGCATCTGAGATCCTGCTGACGCATTATCTGCCCCAGCAGAGAGGGGATGGAGGGCTTACTCACTCTACAGCCTCACAATTTACCAGAGAGAGAGAGAGAGAAAAAAGAAAACGTGTGTAAAAAGCAAGACTGAGGGTTGACCATGCACTAGTGAGACCAAGATATTCCCTACTTGTTGCAGGACTCTTTGCTTAGTGGGGACTTTGGCTCTGTGTCTATGTTAAACACACATGAAGTAATCAAACCAGAGAGACCTGCGTGACGCTGATATAAGCTAATGCTAGGCTACGTAGAGTACACAAGTTTCACTAAGGGCTTTCTTATTGTTTTCACTTTGCAACACAGAAATGACGCTATGACCCCATGTGCATTATACCGAGGTAATTCAAATTTGTAATTATTGTTATACAATGCAGTGATTACAGTGTTGGATGGTATCCATAGCAACAGTGCAATCGGGATGAACAATGTAGGTGGCTGAGAACACAGAAGTAGGGTGCTTGTA
Organism: Etheostoma spectabile; assembly: GCF_008692095.1. Classification (NCBI taxonomy): domain Eukaryota; kingdom Metazoa; phylum Chordata; class Actinopteri; order Perciformes; family Percidae; genus Etheostoma; species Etheostoma spectabile. Next base: position 8,503,672 of record NC_045736.1, on the reverse strand, counting down.
CTTGTACCGCTTTCCACCATCTGTGTTTCCAAAACCCAATCAAAACATGGCAAAGAAAAATAAAAAATAAAATGAGAAAAAGCTGATGTAAACTTTCTTGTGAGCCTTAAGGCTAATTTATGCTCCTGTGTTAAATCAAAGCTGTAGGTACGTACATGGAGATACAGACCCTCTGCTGTCGCCTGACACGCACCTCTCCAAAAATGTGTGAAAAACTCTGATTGGTCCGCTTGGCCGTGGCTTGGCAGCATCGCATTTCCACCTACTCATTCCTGGGATCTTCTTCTCCGTAAACAACATGAAATCATAGGGCAACTTCTAGCTCACCCTGTAGAGTGTGCGCCCCATGTAGGCTGAAACATTGCGCCCGGGTTCGAATCCAACCCGTGGCCCTTTTCTGCATGTCATCCCCCTTCTTTCTCCACTTTCCTGTCTCCAAGCTATCCTGTCAATTAAAAGGCCATTAAAAGCCCCAAAAAAATAATCCTAAAATGAAATCAAGGAGAGGGTTAACTTTACCGGCTACAGCTTTCCGACCGTGATCCGAAAGCACAGGGGATAGACACTTTGTTTCTCAACCTATTCCTCTAGATGCGGTACTCGGCCCGAAGCTAATCCCTGTCACACAATCCCAACACAGACACACACCGGCTCTGATATTCTCTTAAAGAGATACGCTAGAACGACGCAGACACACCAGCGCAAAAGTATAGACTTCAGGCCACTTAGGTAGACTACAGCAAAAGCGCTTGCATAAAAATCGGCCCTATGACTGTTTACTTACATCCTCTGTGTCCTTTACTCGTAGAATCTGTTCTCTCAGGTCCTGGAGGTCGTTAAAGGTGGACTGTGCTGTGATGGAGTATACCAGGGCGAAGCCTTGGCCGTTCTTCATGTACAAGTCCCTCATCGCTGTGAACTGCTCCTAAAAAGCGGGAAAAATAAAGACAAAAGACAGGCTATGAGCTCTGTCATAAGTTCTCTGGCATTTTATAAACTGTTGAACATTTATTGTAAATGTCTGGTACACATAACAAGAAATCACAATGGTGTGACCTGAGATTCAGTAACAGATATAGTGCAGTGGAATTGGATCTCTGTCAAGTCTTTGCATAGCATGTGGGTAAACTATCAGCACCCTTTTGACTTTCCACTAGAAACAAGAATGAACATGTATGTTGCTTCTGCACCATCAACATACCTACAATTACACTCTCCTACACAGTTTTCAAGAATACTTGTGCTTCTGGGCAAAAGACAGATCTATTCCTACGGGAACAAGACAGTCTGCAGCCATGCTGTGACTGTTGTTGCCTTTGAGCTAAATCCTCCCAGCAAACCAAAGTTTTAGTTATGATTAAAAGTATGATAATACTAGATGAAATGTTAGGGAATCAGTAAAAATTATTTATTTGAGACAGAAAAATCTGCACCAAATAAATCAAAATTATATCATGGCAATCCATCCAAAAGTTGTTGAGAAATTATACTCAAATACACAAATGTAAACTTTATGGTTCACGCTAGGGAAAAAGTCAAACAAAGTCAGTAGAATGAATGTCATTACAAAATATCAGGTAGGGCATGCTACATATGTGTAAGGGAAAAACTTATAACAGGCCATAACTACATGGCATATCAGCTGGTAAAATGTTTGAATGCTATTCTAGTTCAACTTTTTTTTTTAATGTTTTGAGATTTCCTCATTGTGTTTAATACAGGGACTTGGGGGTCCTTATACGCAATAACACGTGGCATAAACAGAGGTTTCGGTGGTGTAGAGTTCACTTACTGTGCCTGCTGTGTCAAGAATTTCAAGCATACATTGCTGCCCATCTACCTCCACTTGCTGTAAGAGAAAACAATGGCAGATATTGTAAAAGGTCAATGGGCATGCACATCATATTCCATATTTAAAATACTTCATACAATACAAACCAAGATAGACAACTAACACAGTGGAAGAGATGAGCTCGAAGCAGGACATAATAAATGTAAAGACAGACATAAATAAAAACAGGAGAGAAATAGAGATGAAGAAAGTTAACTAAAAAAAAAAAAGAGCACAATATGAAGACGTGAAGCTGCAGAGCAGCTGCTAACAATCAGCTCATTCCTATCCAGCACTCTGCCTCCCCCTCTCCCCCCTCTAGGGACACTCACCTTTCTGTACGAGTCTTCTATTGTAGGGTCATATTTTTCCACAAAGATTCCCTGTACAAACTGAACTGTCTGTAAGAAAAGATACAGAGCAAGCCAATGTCAGGTCAATGTGTCTTCCCGGCCATGAGAACAAAACATCTAGAGTGGCAAAAGTGCCATGTGTCCTTGCTGTGTCATTACAACAACTCGGCCGCGCACTGAAGTAGAGGAGGTTGATGTTGCCGGTCAGACCAGCCAGGATACAAGAAAAAGTCTGATTCATTTTACATCCATATGCAAATTAAAAGAGTCTAGTGCCGTATTAAAAAAAGTGCCCTGCCACATGTATTTCATTACTTTTGTGGTAATGTCTGAAGTTCTACCGTAGATTGTTTTGTTGTGGTTCAGAAGGAAATACTCACCAGAGCGGACTTGCCCACACCTCCAGAGCCTAACACCACTAGCTTGTATTCACGCATGGCGGGTTTGCTTCACCGGGCAGCCCAACAGTCTGTACTGGACAAATGGGGAAAGGCAAAAATGGGAGAGACAAGATAAAAACAAGTGTAAAAATAGATAAAAATCAAGATCTAACTTTCTAAGCGAAACAAAGTAATTTTCCCAGTCTGGTCTGAGTTTTTCCACGCCAAAAAGAGAGAATTTCTAGTCATTTCTGGAGGTCATGGACAAGAAGCAGCACAACAATGGAGGGAACAACCATAAGTGGATCCGATTCAGGGTGGAGGAGGTTAAGAGTATGTGACCCCTCTCTAACACAAACCAGCTGTGGTGTGTATGAGTGTAGGGGGGAGTGAAGGGAACTGAAGGGGAGGCGATACATGGAGCTGGCAAATATTCCTCCTAATGACACAATCATCACACCAAAACTCACCCTGCTGACAGATGTTTTAGTCACTCACTCATTATTGGGGTTGTACAACAAGCAACATAGTTTCAGTGTTTTTGACTAATGACAGAAATCAGCTGAGGGAAGTGGAAAGTGTGATGGGGAGGAAATTGTGAAATCACTGGAATATCCCTTTAGGGATGCAGAGTCTTCAAATCATTGGCACACACTGTGGCGTAAAGTCAGTTGGGTTAGCCAACTGGGTTACTACGAGACTGCTACACTGAAGATCAGTTGTGGCTGGGTGACGTGGGGGATTCCTGATTCTTTGTTAACTTACTGGCTGCATATCAAATTATATTTTTCTAAAAGCTGATGATCAACTGTCGGCAAAAGACGGATTTAGACTACAAAACGTACCTTTAAACCTTCAGGATAGAGCTCTGCAAATCTGTCAATAAATCAATTCGTTAAAAAATAAAAATAAAAATTTAGTGACAGGAAATGACAAGATTTTCGGTTTCCGGCTTCTCAAATATTATCATCATTATCTGGTTTCCTTCCTTTTATGACTTAACTGAGTATCTCGGGGTTGGACGGTTTCTGAAAAGCAGAAAGTGTCTTCAAGTAAAAATCCGGTCTCGAAGGAGAAAGTAAAACCTCGCTTAATAATCAACTCTTTTATTCAAACTATTAAAAAAAAAGCTAATCAGCAGCCATTTGGGGAAGCAGATGATGAACTCCTACTCTATTCTTTTTGCAGCACACTTCATCTAAATACTCAGGGGGGTGGACAACGGAACCAAGAACCTCAAACTTCAAATCAAAAGCGGTGAGGTTGGATATGAAGCCCACACTCACTGTAAATAATTCATATTCAGTAATACTCAACACACAAAGAGAAGATCTCCTTCACAATTAGGGAGTAGCCATTGGAAGGAAAAAGTAGTCTGTGGCTGAACAAGTGCTATGCAAACAGTCTCTGCTACACTCTCGTGTAAACATTCAAGTACAGAGTCAAGTGCATGCACAGTGTCACATATACAATGTTAAACAGTGTCATACTTTAGGCTAGGCCTCACTTGCAGCTATCCACGTCATGGTTCTAGTATGGACACTGTGGACGGACTCTAGCTAAGACAGAGGACGCCAGGAACCCGCTCTGACAGTTGCCGTAGATTATTATGTGATTGCTTTAGGAGGTCGATATGGAGGACATCTTATCCTTTAAAAAGTGCACTGTCAAATTTGATCCGTTCCCTCCCTTGCTTAAAAAGAAAATCCACCAAGGATGAGCAAAGCTGAGGTACATCAAACTGATCCATTAGGACCTTGGTTTTCAATCTATGCGTTTGTATGTTTCTGAGGCATATGGTTTTAATTTCTTATTAAAAAAATATACCTGGAATTTATTTAAAAATATTTTTTTTTTTTTTAAAGATCAGTTTAAACTGATTTACCTTCATTTTACAGGACGTTTGTAAACAATTTAATAATTTATTTTGGTAATAAAAGGAGGCACTCTTTATTCAAGGAGAGGCAGGGTGCCTACATCTAAAAATGCTGTGTGTGAAGTGAAACTGTCTTCCACACATTAAAAGTAGTTTTGTTTCCTGCCACAAGCGTATGCTGTTTAGAGGCTAAAAAAAAAAAAACATGTTTTTTTTAAAAGTACCCAGTTATAAAAAGTTAAAAAAACAAGTACGATTGCCTTTTCAATTTGTTCCTTTTTATTTATTCAAAACTATTTTTAATACAACAAAAATATGAGTGCATTGCGTGGTCTTTGTTTTTATGGCCTACGTTTAATATCAAGTTTTTAAAAAAAATCTATGTTTGGTACTGCCAATTTGTTTTGTTTTGTCATGATTAGTGTGTGCAATAAACATTACACTTCATGAGGAAAAAAAATCATGGCAGAGAATTGTGAATTCAATTCTAAGTTTAAAAAAAATTGTGATTCATATTCCCCCCCCGCCCAAATTGTGCAGGGCTACTGCAGCGGGTCCATTCTAATTGGACAACGTTCAACTTGTCAGTTCTTTCAGCTCATTGTCCCGGTTTGTCACGGTAAGTGAGTCATTGTAATATAATCTAAATTCCTCAAAAAATACAGTTCAATCATAACTGAAAATATGCCTCATTGTGTGTGAGAATAGAGATGAATAAATATATTTGTTTTTGTTGCAGCAAAGTGTCAGTTCAGTTTCATACTAGGCGGCGGGGCACAGGTTGTTGTTCGGACAGACCTGCCCCCACTGCTAAAACAAGATCCTTTTTTCATATCATATCATGATATCAAGAGGTATCTTTGTATTATTGTAAACGATACGATATGACACACCTCATCCTTAATGTTCCACTTCTGGGATTGATCCAGTGCCACAGGAAATTCCGCCAGATGCATGCATGTCCGTTTCCTTTTGATTTCTTTGTGTTGGCTTTCTAAACTCTGGTGGATGATGCTTATGAGGAATATTGTTGACTGCTCTTTAGATCTCTGCATGGCAAATTGAGACAGCTAGCTAGACTATCTGTCCAATCCAAGGTTGTCTCTCGCACGACTATTTTACAACAGCTCTGTGCGGAGTTTAGTGTCGTTAATTGGTCAGTGACGATTATGATTGATAGAAATGTAGTCTCACTTTGCCAGAAAGTCCTCCAAAGCGCGCTGAAGGAGAGTCTGGCTACTTCACATAGCATTCGAGGATGGAGGAAAACGTGCTCTGGTTTAATGGCATTTCATTAAACCAATCAGAATAGTCATGGGCAGTGCTAAACTCCAATGAGAGCTGCCGCAAAATAGTCTTGCGAGAAAAAACTCAGATTGGACAGATTCTAGCTCGCGGTCCCAATTTACCCTGAAATCGGATGAGCAGTCAACCATATCTTACGTACCCACCGCTGCCGACTTGAGCTTAAAAAGTTACCAGAAGTCATTCACTTTCAATGAACGCTGGCTTCTCTTAGCTGCAAGGAGGGGAAAATCCGTCGGCGTTGCGTTTTGAGGGACCGTCAGTGAGCGTCAATCAGAAAGTCGAAAGTAGCTCATCTCAAACTTTCATTCTTACCAAAACATTATTCCCGAGAAAATGAAGGAAAAGATCATAATCGCCGTTGCTGGGTTCCATCATTTATGATATGACGTTTGCGTATAGAGACCAATTAACGATACCTGCCGGTCACATCGTCTCTAAACAGTCTGCTCACAGTGAAGTCCTGTACGGATCAACAGGAGGTTAGAGTCTGTCGGCCAGGTGCGCCATATAGGGGGGAAAAGTTAGGACAATTCCAAGGGCCCATGACTGACAGGGGCCCCAAAAAACAGGTACAAATCTAATATAAAATTATTAAACTGACCAATTTGATTTTTTGTCATGGGGCCCAAAATTCCTGGCGGCACCCCTGCTGGCGGCTGCCCGCTTTGCATGCCTTCTGCTACGGCCCAACGGCAAACAAGCGAGTTAACAGTTAACAGACACCGCTGAGCCCAACAAACACACAACCACATGTGATTATACGCGTCATTTACAAAAGGTTTCTAGTGTCAATTAATTGGCCGTGCAGTGGCCGCTTGTGCTTTTTCCAGGATGGAACACAGAACGCTGAAGTGTCAAAAAGCTTCCCCGTACTTTTTAACAAGCGTCCTTGACAGGGCGGCCAGAGCATCTTTGCAGCTCAAGTTGGCGGAGGTGTGTACGTATAGATAGTCCTCATAAATCCACAGAATTAAAAATTCAAACACAAAGAAAGCAGAGGGAAACGGAAAATACATGCATCCGCCGGAATTTCCTGCAGCACAGGAGCAATCCAGGAAGTGGAATGTGAAGGATATAGGCTAAAAGAAATGCCAATAAACCATGGGACGTTTTTCTCCCAGAATGCTGTGTGGTTGGGC
>NC_045736.1:8496583-8496775 GCF_008692095.1 Etheostoma spectabile | reverse complement strand
ATCAAATTTTAATCATGATCAAATTTGCGTGATCGAGCGATGTTTTAAATGCTCTACAGCCCGAGTAATATTTTTCCTCTAGGTTGCACCGGTGCACCTAATGTCTTCGCATCCGCTGCCTCTCCACAAACAAAGCAATGTTGTTATATGGATATGGTTTAATTTTGCATTACATGACCCATTTCTTCTGTA
>NC_045736.1:8496354-8496572 GCF_008692095.1 Etheostoma spectabile | reverse complement strand
GTGTTGGATCTCTCCTCTTACTCTCTCTCTTCGCGCCGTTCGACCCGTGCTGGACCCACTCATAATGGGTTAGCCGTCACTCTGAGTACATCCATCGCTCTCCCTAGCTCTTTTAATCAGTTATTGTTGAAAACAACTGAAGGAGCTTTCTCAAAGATACATAAAAAAGTATCATAATATGGATGTGAAAGCAGTTATAAATAGCCTATGTGACAATA
>NC_045736.1:8493772-8496344 GCF_008692095.1 Etheostoma spectabile | reverse complement strand
TGGTTAAAATCAACAAATAATCGTGATAATTAATCGTGATCACAATAATCGTGATTATCATTTTGGCCATAATCGTGCAGCCCTACTGTGTGGAGTGGGCAGATCCTCCTCCGCTCCGCAGTGTGTGGTGGTCTGGCAAAGAGAGACTAGACACATCCCTACAGTGTATGTTTCAGTTTGTCCATGAATAAATGCTGCTGCTCCTCCAGACCAACATTTGAGGCTGTGCAACCTAGGTCAAGTCAGGTCTGTTTAACAAAGTATCATTAATAACACAATAACGCTTTAGAGGAGAACAATACATTATTGAAAATAGCATGATTATATTTGTACATATCAAATTAAAAGAAATCCCTCAATTATTTGTCTCAATAATAGCTTAACCATGTCAAAGATATTTATGCTAATTCAGTATACAAATACTAGGACCACTACAGACGAACATTCAATGGGGAACTATGCAGTTTGTTGAGCTTAATTTACCTAACTGAACAGCTTCTGAGTCATTGGAATAGTTATCTGACTTTTTTTAGTTGAATGGTGGTCGTCTTTCTCCCCCCTAGCGCCTGTGAGCGAAAAAAAAATAAAAATAAAGAACACCCGACCCCGCAAATCGCCGGACTCAGCGTCACAAAGGATCGTGTGATATCAGGTCTTGCAATGGAACAAATTGCTTCACGGTACTGCACACATCCACCCATTCAGGAACCGGCTAGCTATAAGAACTAGATAGGGATGGAGTTTTTTAGCCAAATAGCCAAAACTGCATAGCTCCCCTTTAATATCCAGGAATTCCCAACATAGTCACCACTGCTGACAATTATTGTAACAATTTGGCCACAATTAAACACATTGGCCCTACATAGTCCAGCCTAGGACAGTTTCGACATAGTTTTGATAAAGTTAAAGTGCACCAATGAACATTGATCCACTTAAAAAGGCAAGAGTAGGAGTGAAGGACAACATTTCTCAGCATGAGTGTGTAAATTTATGTTCTCGATAAAAGGCAAAGTGGTTGTGCTTGATGCCTGGCAAGACACAAATACCACTCTCCCAAACTCAAAACGACATTACTTATCAAGGCTCAAAAATCCAGCTTCATATTCAATTAGTGAACACCACCTGTCTCGGTCTTATTGACTATCCCACTCATAACTGTATTTTCTACAAAAGGCCAAAAAGGACGCTCTTGCTTTGACACCTTTTCTACAAACTTCATACCAGGAAAACTACACACAACGCTGAGCTCTCTCAAGCGCCTGCCTACACACTCACAACACACACAAACACACACACACGGCCATTTAAGGCCATGTCCCTTTAAAAAACAAACCTATACCGCTTTCCATTGCCCTCAACTACACACTGTCATTTCCAACAAAACAAACTCGTAGTAACCCCAGCAAATAAGGAGCGAGGGAAAGCCACACGCCACAGAAAACATGCTCCACCATGACATCACTGCATCACTCACCCTCTACAGCCAAAGGTATGTATCCATCTAAGGCTGGAAATTGGAAGAGGTGGTGCTGCTAGCAAGAATATGCTGTGAATGCGTCTGGATAAACTATGTCTCAAACTTTAGGAAACTGAAATTAGTGAGCAGAGGGCTTCACAGCTAAACTACAACGTTTAGGAGGAACTCTGACAGCAGTGGAGCTGTCACAGCGCCTGACTCAGCAGGGCAGTATGATTGACAGCTGCCCTCTTTATCGCCCACCCAGTGCGGATGGTGAAAATGCACACATCCGTTGGTTAAGCTAGCTGCATGATACCGACTCATGTGTCATCTTCTTATGTGCTTGCTGGTTGACGCACATGACAATTACAGGAGCTACACTGATATATGAAAAAATTATATCCCCTTGAGGTTTAAGGGTACACAAAAAACAGAGTGAGTGAGGTAATAGCTGTTCTGGTGGAGTGTTTTTTAATGTTGATAAGCTTCTGGTTACTCATTACCTCCGCCACAACCACAGTTCACAACACTTGTTCACACTGAGCTTAGCATAACCCACTAACTTTAGGGGAATAACCCAGAGTCTACTGACAGCAGACAACCTGTCAAGAGAGGGCTTGAGTAAAGAAGACAGGGTGCTTTATTTTAAAGCTACCTTATATCCTAATGTCTTGAAAATTCCCTGGAAAGAATTATGTTTTTTAGTGCTCGTTACGGGGAAAAAAAAAAGACTTGTGGTAAGTTTAAAACACCTGTTGAAATTCAGGAGTTCCCCTTAAAGTACAACTCCATTTAAACACAAGCTGTAATGAACTAATTTTAAAATGTAATAATTATTTTTATTATTAGAAACATAATTTGTTTATGTTATACAGCATGATTGACTGCAGATGAATTGCACATTGTTGCATGTTCAGCTGACCTGCAGTGCCATCTAAAAAAACTAGCTATCTTAGCCGCTAAGTGGGAATAATTAATTGGAAGTGTAGCAATTTAACCCAGTCTCTAATTTCACCTATAATTAGTGCCAAATTACGTAGTTGTTTCTAGGAAACTTCCTAGTAAATGTGGAATTTACAAGCCTGTAAAAGAGGTTTCCACAAGAGTTTAAAA
>NC_045736.1:8485990-8493762 GCF_008692095.1 Etheostoma spectabile | reverse complement strand
AATGTTTTTACAGCAGCAATTAATTTTAAAAGCCGATCTTTGAGTGTGATAGAAAACACTGCATAAACATCATTCAGCTAATCAAGACTTATGAGAAATTAGGATGTTTTTGATGTTAACTCTGACGACGGTGTCAATTTCCTGCACAATCTTCTCAATCAAAATTCTCCCTAAAAGAGAAAAAAAATCAAAAGCTCCTTTTACCTAGTTGCATAGCTCTTACATCTCTTTTCAGCTCCACTACAACCCTAAATGCCCCCCATGAGTCAGAACAAAACTGCCGCCGAGGACACAAAACTTTGCTGCTACTTATTCATGACAAAGATCTGTAACTGACAAACACCATCAGCCGAATGCATCTGTGTTTCTGGGGCCCTGACTTGTAACCACATCCTCTTTCCAGCATAAGAAGGCTTCATGCTGATAGCATGGAAAAGGAGTAGCTACCTACTAAAATAGCTTCTTCCAGTCTCTGTTCCTGTTCAAGACTCCAAACAGCAGGCTTGCTTATAAAAGGGGAGGAAGTGGGGTTTAATGCATGTGTCCTGCATCATCAGACCTGGGCTATGAAGACATTCAGGGCACAGGATGAGACTGATGTAGAATTTCAGTTAACACAGGGTAAAAAGGAGCCAGTTATCCTCCTTGCAGAAATGTCTACTTCACTTGGAAACTGTAACAATCCATAAAGTAGGTCCACTGTTTGTAGTTTGAGGATGGAGTACACACCTTTGCCGTTTCAAACCACCGTCCCTGCAGCAGAAATATCATGCAACAGGCTGGCATAAAGCTTAGCCACAGACAAGAGAAAGTCATTTGAGCTCTTGGGTTATCTCACTGTGAATCTAGCTAATTTGCTTACGCCAGTGGCATATGCTTATCACTCCAGGTCGTGCTAAATCCCTACAATCTGTGGCTGTGACTTTCACATAGCTACAGCAGTAACTAACACTCCGTCAGTGCATGGTGATTATCACACCCTCAGCTTCCCTAACATCAAATTACAGATAAATACTTTAAAAAAAATACCATAATCTTTAATCTAGGCAGCCGAGAACAGCATATGTCCATAAACAATGTAGTTTCATACCAGCAGCTACACTGTGTCCCGTTATCAAGCTTGTTAGCAAAATGCCGCTAACTAGCTAGCTTTAAGTGCCTGCGACGGGCCGCCGACACTTCACAACCGCTAGCTACAGCTCGTTAGCAAGCAAGCTAGTTAGCCGACACATTCCTCTCTTCGGCGTACAATCAAAACACAGCTAGGTTGTCAGAAACACGCTGCAATCAAGCGCATTGCATAGCTCAAACGTCATCCGGACTTGGCAGGTTTTAAATCAACCCGCATCCCGATGTATTTGCTCGGGAAAGACCAGATTGCTAACGTTACCTGCCCTTCCGCCTGGCCTTGACTAAAATGGGAGTGCACACTCGGTTTTGTACTTGCGTCCAATTCTTTTCATTTCTCCGACACGAACAACACACGCCGTGCACCCTGCTGTATCTGCTTATTATCCCGCATGTGTCGACCCGACGTGCTTCCAAGCAAATTACTTATTTGACCGCGTTTAGCATCCAGTAAAGTTTGGCATTTCCACTCACCGTTTCTCGCTCGCTGTCTCTCGCCGCTCCGCAAGTGTCAGTTTGCCTCCGGCCTCTGTGCGCAGCAGACGTCACTCCCGACTATTTCTCATTTTTCTTAAAAGGGCATGACACATCAGCCGCTCGTCCCGCATCATTTGCATGATAACGGGGCTGCTCAATAATGACGAGTGTTGTTATGCTAAACGATTTTTTATTTAAATATTTATTTGAAGAATGTAATGATATTGCCTACCTTTCAGTTCAATTTTTATTTACTTAATTTTTATACTACCTTTGTTTTTATTGTATTATTATTTTTTCTTGATACGTTACTACAGTATATTTATCTTATGTCCTGATAATATACGAATGCATCGCCTTATTGAGAATGAAGACAGGACTGTCGTGTTATCTTTAATGAGTAAGATGCCGAAATGTTTTATAATTGATGTTTTTGTCACATGTTGTAGGGGCCTATGAGAGAATTTACACAGAATGTAATAGGGGAGGGGACGACTAGAATAAATACACAGTGCACACACCATGGTTTTGTTTTTATTACTAATAAATTGCAAACACATTTATTCCAGGACTTGTATTTAAACATTACACATTCTTCAACAATGTCTTACTTTGTGGTTGTGAAGTCTGTCAGAGTTCAAAAAAGCAACAGCAAAAAATACTGAAAGAAAAACTATTTATGTGTTAAGAGATATAACTAATTAAATGATTACCCAAGCTACAAACTCCAAGCTGTTTGAGGTCTTTTCGTGCAAGTCCAAATCAAGTATTGAGTCCTTGTGGGCAAGTCCAAGTCATGAGCAACTTTCTAGTAAATTTCATGTTTCACACAGACACACCATTTCAACATTTCTTATAAAAGCTGTTAACATTGTTCTTAATTCTAATTAGAGCTGACAAGTCTAGTTTATTAATCAAAAACTCAATTATCAATCTGATTATTTGCAAATAGCCAGATTATTTTCTAAAATCTTTTAACAGTTAGTTGCAGTCTCAGACCTAATATTTAAATGTGTGTCACGTAGAGGAAGATCTTACTGCATTTCATCTTTATTGTTCTGGATTTCTTTTCCTGGTTAAAAGGAATTTTTTATTTATTTATTTAGATTAAGTGTACAGCTCCGCCATGAAACCATGAACCCTACCTGACCCCACATTTCCCTTCCCCACCCCCTTCATCCAGTGTCCTTCACCTGTCACTACACAGAGCGGGTTACAAAGAGACAACAGGTGTCTGTGACACCAACATGCAAAAATGTGAGAGGAAAGTCCTCCCTTATGTGGCTTTTGTCAACACATCCTAAAAGAGCCAGTTACACAGTTACGGCCAATCAAAAAAGGCAATGCTGGTCTGAATATTTGTGAGGACTACCCTCTAGTGGAGAATGAGCAATCCTGCCTAGGCAGCATGGATTATGACCGACTGTAACACTACAGTATACTTAAAGATTGATGTAAACTCATTTTCCCAAACTATACCAAAACTAATTGCAAATACAGTATGTATTCATACAACAACAGACACATTAAACAACTTATTTCTTTATTGTACCATAGAATATTCTATAATACAGATTTCATACAGTATGCATCAATCCCTTGCTTGAGTTTCACCATTTGTACTGCCTAAGCCATCCTTTGTCAGTGTTAGCCTTATCCACACCTTTGTGTTGAATGTAAAAACGCTGTCACATACAAATTAATTATCTAACTCTGTACAATCTAAAATAAATAAACCACTTCAAAACAAATCCATATTGCAGGGATAGCATTGTATCTGATTGGTGCTTGCCTTTGTAACTCTAAAATTAAAAAAAAAAGGGCCAGCCAAATGTCAGTGGCCAGCCCAAGCAGGTGACAATCTTTAAGGCAAATAAAGCCTAATATAAGTGAACAGAGAAACAGAAAGCATTTACTGTATATACACATAAGTATACCATACTTGCATATAACTCATGATGTCTTTGTGTGATGTATTTTTGTTAGATTCAACAGAGTTTGTCTGTCTTGATCTCCCTCTTGATGGGCTACATGCAGTATGAAAAAAACAGAAAAAACACCTCTTCCCACAAACCATCCAACATCTAACAACAAATCTCACCGCATGTCTGTATTAAAGCGATGTGAGGTGAAACAGATGCACATGACAAGGCTGAGAATGGCAAAAGGCAGATCTGTACATGGCTCTTGAAAGAAGGAAAATGAAGATGTATTTTGTCCTTCACTTGACACAGTCCATTGAGTTGGGTGCTATTATTTTATGTGTGGTATTTGACATCTCCATTTCTTCTTTTTAACATCAGCAAGGAATTCAAAAAGGCCTAATAGATAAGAGGTGGGGGAGTCCTCTCATTGGTATTGTCTGTAGTCGCCAAAGGTGGGGGAGGGCATGGGAGCTGGGGCGGGTTCCTCTGCAAACTGGGGCCCTGGAAAGAAAGAAAAAGTCAACTTTAGAGTGAGAACACTGTTAGTTGGTAAATGGACAATACCCTAAATTATAAGCATGAATTATAACGATAAAGTATGTGGTGTAGCACTGTGACTAATGAGTATGTTTATTTTCTATTAATCTGCAGATTGTTCTTCACAATCAATGGTTTAACCCGTTTGGTGCATAAAACCCTTCAAAAAATAGTGAAAAATGTCCATCACAATTTCCCAAGGCTATTTATATTTTACAACCAACAGTCAATGACAACAACACCCAAATATTTTATTTATTTTTATATATATATATATATATATATACACACACACACACACACACACACACACACACACACACACACACACACACACACACTTTTAATTAACAACATGAACGATGGCTCTGCTGGTTAGGGCTGCCACAGTATTTGTTTTTCTACTCACGCATAAAATTATTTGTCATTCAAAGCGCATTATTGCCATAAAAAATAGAGTTTTGACATCTCTCAATCGGGCTCCACAGACTAGATAGCGTATTCCATTGTAATCCATGTTTATTCTTGTGTTTTATGTGTCCTAATGTTTCTATTTTGTTTTTAACTGTCTATTCATGTGTCTTATTGATTTTTAATGCTTATGACTTTTAACTGTTTGTACTTGTGTTTTATCTGTTTTAATGATTTTGTGTAAAGCACTTTGAATTGCCCTGTTGCTGAAATGTGCTATACAAATAAAGCTGCCTTGCCTTGCCTCCATTTCCCAAATTTATCAATCCACGCCAACTCCATGAGAAGCCCCCATGTTTTCTCCGCTTCGAGTCTAATTTTGTCGTGATTAGTGCAGCGGAATTCCTAATAGGCAGCTGCTTAAATCAAACAAATATCCCGCTGTAGATGTGTTTTGAACTCACTAACCCTATCTACATCGATTGGTCAAGGCTCCTAGTTTGTCTGTGAGTGTGTTTCTGTTTCACTACAGGCAGATTCATAAATTTGCTACGGTGGGAGGGGAAATAAAAATCCATACATAGAAACACTGTTGATTTACTCCCATGGAGCAATAAAAACTATTTTGGTTCTGTACATTTCTGCGGTCAGTCAGCCTGGTGAAGGCAGGTTAGAGCCAGCCACTCAGCTCCACGGGAGGGGCTGCTGACTGAAGGGCAGAGAAGTTGATGGAGTTGGTGTAGATTGAATGAAGGAACACTACCGCGCAGCTCACGTCTCACTTCCATAAAACATATAAAATCGCAATCTTGATTCACCCCGTTTGCGATTTAATTTTTAATATAAACGTGATAAACGTGATATCAATTTAAAGCTAAAGGCCTACTTTCAGTATAAATTTCCAGTAAATAACAGGCATAATAGGCCATTAGATAGTTAAACCTTTTTGACCTTTTAAATAGATGTTCTATTGGTGAGGAAACATCTGTGACACACAATGTCTTATGAAAGCGTTTTAAAATGCACTGGATAACCTGAAAGTACAAACTTGTCAAGCTGAAAACTAAACTTTTATTCAGTTTTTAGAAAAATAGACATACTGTATATCGCACACGTATTTATATTCCATGGTATAGTAAGCATCAGGATTAGATGCGGTTTTTGTGCAAATCATGCTAGCAGGTGGAGAGGAGACTAATGTGTCTACAGTATAGTCAACAAAGACAAAGCTGTCAGGTGTAGGACAACCAGAGGTGAAACGGTACTTTTTCTTCGCCACAGCAGAGGTCATCTTTCACAACTACGGCGGCATTTATAGCTGGCTGACTTACTGACCTCTGACATTAAGGTTTTACTAGCTGATGTACAGGAGGTAGATTTAGAACATACAAAATCATCAGCTTGTGTTATCCGTCTATGGGTCTCCAATCATTTAATGACTTCCAAAGTCAGAAGGGTTACTCACCAGTCGGGAACTGTGAAGAGGCAAACCTAGTAAGCAAGATCCCAGCACCTTCTATCAACGCCAGCAGGATACCTCCCATGGCTGCAGAGCCTACCATGGCTACTGGTCCATCTATAGAGGAACAAGGAGTGTTAGTATTACTTACACACACACACACACACACACACACACACACACACACACACACTACATTAGTCTCCACATTTCATATAATAAGTAGATTAAACGAGGAAGTTGCGATGTAATTGTATCTTAAAGAGCACCCATTCTTTTTAACGATACTGCAGGTGTTTCACTTTTTCTGCCTAATTTAACCGGTGTTCAGATTTAGTAGGTGGAACCTTGCTGGAAATTACACAAGGTCACCAAAGGCCAAGTTCTAATATGGTGTTGTCCTGCCGCAGTAAGTGCATCAAAATGAACAGGACAGTGAACAAATGTCAATCCCAGTCCTAAAAAGAGGTATAATCAGGCAAAAAAATAACTGTGTGGGATCTAATTACAAGATAGTTCAAATTAATTAAATAAGACTTGACAACTCCAGTTCCTATTATTCAATTATGTTATTATGCTTAGTTTCACACAATTTCAATAACTCTACTTAGTAGGTATAGGTAGCTGATATTTACTCGAAGCACAGTAACAAAAATATTTGGGCATTATAGAAAAAAACCTGTTGAGCAAAAACATTTCCACTTTTTCCAAAACGGTAGCCACCCATTGATCAGTCTTACTAATGCCTCTTTGCACATTGTTGTTTAGATAATACAGTAGGATTACTTTTAAACTTGTGTTCAGTGTCAAACAGCAACAGCGTTGTTTCCTTTTGCACGTATGTGCTATATGTTAACTGTACTCACTTCTAGCAGCAAGGATAGCTCCTGTCATTGCCCCACTTGTAATTGAGTTCCAGGGATCCTCCTTCCCTCGTACTTTTACTAAACCACAGTCAATCATGGAGAAGAGGCCTCCCCATACTGCAAAGCTTCCTGCAACCCAAAAAAGATCCAACAAGTTCAACAAGAAACAGATGATGCTTTGCACTTTTTTAAGCTATTTTGCTTTCACTATTATTATACTTGATCCAAAATGTCTTTCTTAGGAATCAAATAATCAACAACTGTAGGCCAAAAATGCGATTAATATGTTATAAAGGTGACTACAGTCCCTTTTCTCTGTAAAAGTGAAAAACACAGAGTGGGTATTTGATACCTAAGATAAAGGTTTTTAGTTTCAGGTAGATAATATTTAAATTCAGCAGTCATTCTTACCTCCAAGCTGTGGGGCTCTAGTCTTGATGGCAGTTAAGCTACCTCTCATTCGGTGGTTCATTCCCTACAAGAGAGAGCAAACACCATCAATGGAAATTTCATGTCAACTCATCACAAGTAGAAGCCATTGTTATTCGGGCTTGTGTTTACATCATTACAAATATGCTATATACCATAACTTTTTCCCAACATGGCAGATATATTGTTACGTGTGGTACTTTAGCCCCTCTCCTATAATATATTTTAAGCATCTGAACTTAGAAGCTCCATGTCCTGCACAAAAAAAACTAATTCACGGCCAGGTAGAGCAGGCGCACAAGTACAGAGGTTTACTCCTCGACGCAGCGGCCTAGGGTTTGACTTCATCGTGCGGCCCTTTGCTGGATGTCATTCCCCCTCTCTTTTTAATAAGAAAAAACAATCTTAGTTTTCAATAACGTTTTACTTTACTGCCCTTGTTGGTTTTAATGTGATTTTCTTCCTGTTTTAACTTCAAGCTTTTTAACACAAGGTTTCCTCTTTTTTGGGGGGTGGGGGGGTATTGAGCCTAGTATTGAG
>NC_045736.1:8459634-8485980 GCF_008692095.1 Etheostoma spectabile | reverse complement strand
CATTTTTAGCACTAGACCTACTGACATTTTATGTTTTACTATATTTCCAAATAGGCAGAAAATGTGCCAACACTTTGGCTGACCACAGATAAAGATACAAGTAATTTAGATTATTTAGTGCCCGGTTAAAACTGTATAAATATCAGACAATAAAGCAGCTAAAATAATGACATCTCTGAGGGGTTGACAGTGCCATTAATCATCCGACAATGACAAAACATAGTATAGCACATGCTCTCAACAGGTATCAAACCAGTCTCATGTCGTATGTTGTACGATCTGTATAAGGATGTCATAATTTATTAAGACAATGCAGCAAGGAATAATGTTAAGCTACATGTCTGAACTTACTGAGGGTGCATTTCTGAAGCCTTTTACTGCTTGAAAAATTCCTCCTCCAATTGCTCCCATGGTGAAGGCTCCCCCACAGTCGTCCACAATCCTCCAGGGGCTAAAAGCACAAGACAGCCGTAAGCAATTGTCATTGTCATGTGTACATAACATACATAGTAGGGCTGTTACATTCGTGATTACTGTCCAACTAGCTTATTTATGTCTTCTTTTCGCCCACAACAGAAAAGTTTTGGCAGAACACCAGTGTTTATGACATAGCATGTTGGTTAACCAGCTTAGTCAAATATAATTATCATTACATCACTCCTTCTGGCCTTACACGTGATGTCTTAAGTCAAAACCGCATAGTGAGCACATACTAACCAATTAAAAAGATAAATTGAGAACTGAAGTGTTTTATTTTCATTTATTTCAAAAGCTAGGCCTACCTTTTACATTGAAATTAGTATTATGCAAGCAGTGCAGACATTCATTTCCAGAAATGATATTATTATTACAGTATATAATAATGTATTTGCTTTATTTGCCAAGTACATTTTTACACATACAAGAAACATACGAGAGATGTAGCTATGTATGTAATTAGGAGCAGTGGACAGCCATAGTCCGGTGTTCGTTCAGGTTTAGGTAGGAGGACACAAATCTAGACGGGTCAAAGATTTCGGGGAACCGATGCCCAACTCCAGTTGTAATTACAGTTGAGGTTCCCTAGCATGCACGTCTTAATGGTGGGAGGAAACCCACTCGAACACGGGGATAACATGCTTACTATGCTGCATGACAGCAGGATATGGGTATAAACGTGTACAATGCTAAACACTGGCAAGATTTACGATTTAGAATCCACATGGACACTATTATTTTACCAGTGTTACGTGTCCAGATACACTGTTGTGCAATCCTCAGGCTGCCCCCCACAGATAACGTTAGCACACAGGTGGCTAACTTAGCTAGCCTAACAATATGCTTAAAAAATATTCTTGACTGATACTGAACAGATAAAACTGTCACAGCGGCGCTTGACACTAACTGTGAATCACATATCACCATGTAGACTAAGTGACTGTAGTTACTTAACTAAACGTAATGGCATGTAGGAGAGTGAACCGACAAGGTCACTAACAACGTGATCTAGCAAACCAAGGTCTGATGCTAGCACACACCGCCAATACATTTATATGTAAAGTTAGCATTTGTGCTAACTGTAGTTAAAAAGCAGGTTTTCAGATATTTTGGATTATACCACATGGTGTACCATAAAAATAAGTATACACACTTAACGTGCTTGTAACTTCAAAGAGATGCCGTAGTAAAAACACAGGGTAAAATATATATTTTATCTGGTTATAAAACTCACCATGGTTCTCTGGCATACTCCTCCATCTTGTTCTTTTACTGTTCCCTGTGACGTAACGTGACGCGTGTTGACAATCTGACGCATCGTGATATCTTAAAGGAGCATTTCACATGTTTTTAAACAAATAAGGTTAGCTTGAGGAAACTAATGTTACACGGTCGGAACAGCCTATCAGGTTGGAAACTTTTAGCTCGTTGATTTAGCATAAAAAGGTTGACCCCATACTCAACAGCAGTTGTTTATTTATTAAGTGTTTCTCTACTGGCAGTTGACCCCAGAGGTCTAAAGTTGCCAAACGCCCAGTATTGGGGGAGATGGAGGTGGAGGACACTAATGAAAAGTGTTGTGCTTGATCTAGGCAACTTTTGCATCAGATTATAAACACAAGAGCAGACTAGTCCTTTAAACTACCTAATATAAAAAAAAAATCTCCAAGTCCACTTGATTTTATTATGTAGATCAGCAAGACTAGTATTTTGAAAAAAATTAAAGCCACATTTTTGAAAGTATAATTACTTATATCGTTTTAAACTATTGGGACTGTTGTAACAGTAGTAAAACTTTGCCAAAGCCTCCTCCAAAGCACGCTGAAGGAGAGTCTAGCTACACCAGTATTTGGGGATGAGAGGAAAACATGCTCTGGTTTATTGACATTTCCAAAAGAAAACTCAGATTGCTCTAGCTAACTGTCTCAATTCACCCTGCAGAGATCTGAGGAGCAGTCAACAATAGTCCTCATAAATTACCAGAATTTAAAATTCTAACATAAAGAAAGTGAAAGGAAACGGAAAAGACATACATCCAGCGGAATTACCTGCAGCACTGGAGCAATCCCGGAAGTGGAACGCAAAGTATATAGACTACTGCAACAGTGTTTGTGTCTGTTCTTGCAGAGACCCTGTAATTTCTATTTTCATCAAAATTTTTCTGAGTGTGGGACGTTTATGGGTGTCAGCAAAGAGCATCTGGGCCCACGTGGGTGTGTAACCCCCAGCCTATAACAGCGTGCAGGTAGTGCAGCAGGTTCATTCCCATGTAACGCTGATTTTGATGCCTCTGTCAAAACCTTGTTTGAACACCTTTATTATATTAGCTGACCTATGTCAGGTGTATATGCTAACATCTGCATATGCAAACTGGGTTTATGTTATGAGCGAGGAAATGGGGGGCGACAGTGCCCCCTATAGCAGTTTATTTGGCCATGCTACAAAGAGGAAGGAACCTTAATATACGGTCAACTTAAAGACTAAATTACAGTATACCTGTTGTGAATACATAAGAATGTCCACTGAGTTACTTTTGGCATACAAATGATCACCAGGTTCTTCTTAGATCCCATTTGTTGAACTACCAGTAATCTGAACAATCAGTAATCTCAACATTTTCATTCCTTCCCCTCTTTTTCCTCCATCGGAGATCAGTTCCGTTGGTCAGGGTACAGCCGGGAGACAGACTGCTGGCCTGCATCCCATTATTAGGAACAAGAAAGGAATGAATTGCAGAGCAAGCTTTCATCGAGAAATGCCCAAATATAGGCATTTCATGGTCGCAGAGGCGGAGGGTGATGGAGACATTAACTGGCCTGCTGCTGGTGCTGTTCTTTGGATGATGACGGGTAGACAGTACACAGCTCCCACTGTTTCCCTGCAACTTTTGACATCCAATGTAAAGAAATGTATTTAATTTCTGGTCTCAGAGACACATACATGTAAATGAGTGTAGATAATGATGGAAAGATTCTTTGAAAATTGACTTAAGTTTTCAGAATGCACATGCAGTAAGCTGTCATGGGAGTCATTTAAATTTGTTTTTTATGTTGCAGGTTACTTGTTGGTATGAATACATAATGAATGTATGGCTCTGTATATAGTGGGCATGTTTTTCTATTATGAGCTAGATCTGAAATGGAATAGACACAGTGAAAATGGAAATACCTGAGTATAAATATTAACAATTAACAATTTCATGTAGAGCATAAACCAACTGAAATGAATGACAGCTCATTTTCAGTTGTATTTCCTTTTACATATACTGTACATATATTCTCATTGTGATATCAGCCAGGCATAACATTACACTTGTGACTTTGCAAACATACCACAATCTTTTATTGAAGACATACAGGCTCTGTAAGAAAGGCATGTGTAATCAGATATGAAAGAGAGTCCTTCATTACAGAGTGCACATATAAGTGCATCTCTGATTTTTGTTTATCACATTAAATTTCTTTTTGAAATGACATTCATTTAAAAGTATGGAGGGTTGATGTAAGCCAGTAATGATTTTACAAAACCCCCTTAGGTTAAGACATGTGGGTGTATTACATTACAAGTTTTGCAAGGTATTCAAACACCAAGGCAGAATGATTCTGTACAAAAAAAAAATAACATCAAATACTGAAGGACAGCCATTTGCACTTCCTGATAAAAATGCATTATGTAATTATTTCCATGCTCAAACTCTTTTGTCATGCACCAGGATTCCACTGGGCTGCTTTCCAATCCATAAAACCCTGCCTGAGATGTCTTGAGATTTGGCAATGAGACACACAAAGACCACCATGACCTTTTTTTCTTACCCAGATTGTTTTAAGTCAGGCCGCCATGTTTGTTAATTCCCTGATATTTCCGCCATTTCAAAATTCCCAGTTTGAACCGATTTACAACTTACAAGTATAAGGTGGATTTCCTCTCCACAAAAAATAAATGGTCAAATTAATGTCCACTATACCACTGATAAAAGTGTTTGTATCTTAGAACTTTATAAAGTTATTCATATCTCTTGATAAGCTCATCACACATTCCCACCACGCTCACATTCAGATGCATACACAAGCCAACATGTGATATGATCGGCTTCATATTATCTAGTGCAAATAACCAGCAAAGCGTCAATATGTACTGAAGACAAACAACCACAAAACCCAAGGCACTCTATGCTGTCGGCCAATAGAGAGCCCTGCATCACCCATTCTCCCTAGAGTCCTTTTGGTCCAGTGTTTTCGGGGAGAACTCATAGTGAGGGCTAGTCATCCGCCCGATGGGCATCTCATGTTTCGCTTTCTCCATCCGTTCCACGGCGCAGTTCTTTGACTGCATCTTAGGAGTGTTGAGTGTATCTCATCTCTATTCTCCCTCGCTCTTCTTTTTCACTTCATATTCCAACAGGAAATATTACTGCAACCACTTTGGCACTGGCACCTGTGGGAAAAATGAAATGTAAGTATGTGAAGATATATTATTGTAGCTCCACCACAAGATTCCTAAATCCATAAACCCATCATACATACCTTCTTAAGTTGTTTCTTATCGCTTCCCCTGATCGAGGCAAGCAGTTGGTCCCTTGAGTTCTTGCAACCACCTGGGCTTTTTCCATCCAGCTTTCTCTGCGACACCGGGGTCAGAGAGTTCCTCAGGGCATCTACATCCAGCATAGGAGGCGGAGGAGGTGGAGGTCCACCCCCAGGAGGAGGCGGGGGTGGAGGTGGAACCGGACCTCCAGCTCCTCTTTTAGGAGTCAGCTTTGGTGATGGCATAGGTGACGGTATGGGGGAAGGTTTGGGGGAAGCTCTGGGCGAGCTTCTCAGAGATCCTCCACCACCCACCTTGGGTACCTCCAGCGTGCCCTTCTTCTCCCCATTGGCCTGGGCCTGCTTCTGCTCCTGCAGGCGCTTCTGCCTCTGTCGGTCCATGTTGCGACTCAGTATGTTTGTTGTAGTCATTCTGGGTCCAGCTAACTCAAAGTGGTAGCCCAGTTTGAGCAGCGTGGTGTTTTCTTTCAAGATCTTGGTCATCTCCATCTCCGTCTTCCCGCCGCAGATGTGACGCTGGTTTTGAAAGCGAAGCTCAGTCAGTGTGGAGTTGTGTGGTAGCGCCTGGATCAGAGACAGGATGCCCTTGCCAGTGAGATGGTTGGAGTCCACATTGATGCTGGTGATGGTCTTGTTGCTGCGTAGCGTGCCTGCGATGGCGTAAGCCACGTGGTCGTCCGCACGGCAGTTAGCCAAAGCAAACGTCTTAACATGGGTGTTCTTCTGCAACGCTTCTGCAAACTCGATGAGTGTTTTGGTCTTGATGACTTCTGAGTTGTTGACGTTGAGCTCAGTGAGGGAGGGGTCGTTGCTCCAAACCTGCTCCATCAGCTCATCAAACATGCTCGCGTCTTCGTCCTCCTCCTCTTCCTCTTTCGCCTTGTTGTGTGGGGTGTTTTTGGCCACACAGTTGCCAGGTTTCTCACTTTCCTCCACTTTTTGAACTTTTCCTTCACTCTCCTTTTTTTCTTTTTTCTCCTCTCCTTTCTTCTCCGTGCTCGTCTTCTTCTCCTTCTCTTTCACGTGGTCACTATGGTTAACCAGTTCTTCTCTATCTGTTCTTTTCTCTGCCTTGTCATGTTTCACCTGCACCTCGCCCCTCTCCGATGGTTGTCGCTCAAGTTTGACATCAGGCTTGTTTTTATCTTCAGCTTTTTTCTCCTCGGCTTTAGGCTTCCTCTCTTCCGATTTACTCTCTGGAGCCGGGCTGTCTTGTGCCTTGCTCTGCTTCTCTAACATTTTAGATACAAGTCCTTGTGTCCTAAAACTCTCAGATTTTCTCTCCTTTTCCTTGCCCGCTTCCTTTTCATGTTTCTCTCGTAGCTTTGAGATAATGTCTTTGGTTTTGCTCTCTTCTCTTCTCCTACAGTCTTCTTTTCTCTCTTTGCCGTCATCCTTTTTTTCCTGTAACTTGGAGATCATATCCTTTGTTTTGCTACCTGTGCTCTCTCTGTTTTCTCTCCTGTCTCTTATCTTATTGTCCTCTTGTTTCTCTTTCTCTTTGGTCTCCTCTTTCACCTCACTCTCTCTACTTTCCTGCTTCCTGTATCTACTCGAAAGTCGACTTCGCTCCTCTTTCAAATTTTCGGGACCTTTGCTGTTTCTTTCGTCCACCTTCATATCTTTTTCACTTGAGACACTAGCTTGTCTTCGTAGCCCTACTGTCACGTCGTCGTTCCCCTCCTGGCTCAGGCCCATCTTCCTCAGATATTCCTGCTTCCTGCTCTCCTTCTTTGTCTCACCCTGCAGGAGGAGTGGAAAATTATCTGAGTGTTATGTCTGAAAGCAAAGCAGTTAAATACATGCCAACACTAAGAAAGCTCTTTACGGCTTGCGTTAATGAAGCCCCATGAGAGACTTTGGAGACTT
The DNA here is from genome assembly GCF_008692095.1 of Etheostoma spectabile. NCBI lineage: Eukaryota > Metazoa > Chordata > Actinopteri > Perciformes > Percidae > Etheostoma > Etheostoma spectabile. The sequence continues at coordinate 8,479,090 of NC_045736.1, read as the reverse complement.
GGCTCAACATTGCTGAATCCTTAAGGTCCATGCTGTAGACTTGTGCTACAGCCTTCTCACTCCTATCTCTGTGTGTGTGTGTGTGTGTGTGTGTTTGGTCCCTTTTGTCTTAAGCCGGTCTCCCTGTCATTGCCTCTTATTTGTTTGTGTGTTTGTCTTGTCTGTTACTGTGTGTCTTGTTTGTGAGCTACATTGTTCTTGCTGTTGTGTTTTTGTATCTCCCTCCTTCCCATGTTTCCTCTCTTTGTTTTGGAAGGAAACATTTGATCGCAAGGAAGGATTGTGGATAAGGTGCACTGTGCCTTCTTCAGTGTGTGTAGAGTACTTTTCTGTATGTTGTCTACTGGACCAATGTTTTGCACTTTTGTTTGGCTGTTTAAATAAAAAAAACAATTGATCACAAAAAAATATATGCCAACACCAAAAACAGTTAGTGTTTAATCAAAGTTGAGTGTGTCAACAACTGTAGTGCCCTAAATCAAAAAGAAAGCCCAACAGATACAGAACAAGGCCATAATAATGCCATTATTAAAAATCAGTTATTGTGCTTTACACAAGAATTTACACACATACAGTATATATACTGTACTATACTACTATATAATGTAACGTATGTATAGTATGACACCTAACACCCATGCAAATACTCTATTCCTTTACTGTCAAACAGCTCGATGTCCATCTGCCCACTGTAAACATGCATTCTAGCTCTGACACCATATGGCATGTGTGTTTACAGTGAGCAAAGAGACAAGGAGCCATGTTTTTTATAGTGCGGGGATACATTTGCAGCGAGTGTTTGATTTGTGCAAAGTGTTTGATTTGTGAGTCTCCATCTGTTTTGCTGTGTGAGGCCGTGGCCCTGGCAGATGTATCCTTAAAAGGAAGTGAGCGTAGGAGCAACCAACCAAGGAATTCCATCAGGCCGGGATTAAGAAGCTCCGCAGGGCCTCCACTCCATCGAATGAAGTGCCTTTCCTTTAAATACACAAACTGCAAGAAACCTGGCGCCCTGACACTAAAAGGAGGGCTCTTTTATAGAATGTCACAGGAATAAAAGAAATGATTTGGTGTGTTTCTGATGCTGTTTGCCAATGCATGTCAGCAAGCTTTAAGAGTGAAAACAATATTTTTCCTGGCACGGAAGCCAACTCTACACTATTTCTGAGCTGATGGACTCAGAGTGCATGGGGCCCAGTTGGCGCTTTGCTTCAAGCAAAATGAAAGAGAGCTCATTAAAGCTATTATTAGAAACACCTCGGGGACAGTGGATGTTACATAATCTATCAGTTGTAAGTGCGTACATTGTCGTTTGATTTAATAAATTCCTCCAAAGTCACCCATCTGCTGGTCATCTTTATTGAAAAACGGTGTGAATTCAAACATCTGAAGAGAGTAAAATGTAAAATCCAAAACAAAGTGCAACTAACCCAGATGAGTTAAGCATTCACAAACCTCAAATGACTGTTGCCTCTCACTGAGCCTCCCTTTACGGTCACTCTCCCGTCTGCCTTCAAGTTTAGCCTCCCGGACGTTGTTGCTCATGGGTGGCTGCGCAGCTTGGCTATCCCCTTGGACAATGATCTTCCCATCCTCTGGCTTGATGTCTGGCACTTTCATCATGTCCTTCTCCAGCTCCTCCATCTCCTCAGGGGAGAGCGTGGACAGCAGGTTGTCCAGGTCTGGGTCCTCACTGACCTGGCGGCCTGTACAGGTCAGGCCTCTCACCTTTCTCCTGGACATGGTTGCCTAAAACAATCTGGGGTAAACACCCGTGGAGAAAAACAGAGAAATTTGGTTCCTTTGGAGAGGCTGGTGTTGGTATAGTGAATATCTTTATTTAAATCTGATTATTTAGTAATTTCTCTCCTATGGTGAGAAGTTGAGTATTCCCAAAGCTGGCCAAAGCTGGTCTCCTGCTGTCCCGTCGCGTCCTGCTCACCAAAAAACCACCAGAGGCATCAATCCTGATACAAAGAGGCTGGACTCACAGTCTTTGCAGTGAGGGGTACCAGGGATGGACTGCAAGAGCCTCGCATCATCAAAGTGGACTGTGAGGCTGGGACATTCTTCAAAATCCTGTGAAAGTGCATGTCCTTATTTAGCTAGGGTACACACTCCTTTAAAGGTAATGGGAAGGGCTGAAGTTTACAGAGCTGCCAGAGCGGAGTTACACATACTTCCTATTACACAATTTATTTTTGAGAGAAGTTCCTAATGTTTCGTTTAGTAATAAATCTAATTTTAGCGGTTTAGAATTTCACATTAGATTTTCTGCCATCAGTGTTTCTGTTTTGGAATGTTTATACTAGATTCACATGTGCAGTGAAATGCAGGTTGGCATACTCTTGAGGCTCCGCTAAAAGCATGGTGCAGAATAAAGAATAACCTAATACCCCGCTGTTTAGTACACAAAAGGCGCTAAAATTCAAAAACTTGGTAAATTTTTAAGCTGCGCTAATCATTTATTAGATTAAAAACAAATGACAACCTGTAAGTAGCCAAATGTTTAAAATGAGAGAAAGTCAAGATGGTTTTAGACAAATATTCTGTTAAAGGGACCAAAGTAAATAGAAGATGTTAACAAAGTAAAAAAATGAAAAAAATAAAATTAAAAATTAGAATATTGGTTCAAATCAGAAAAACACATATAATTATTTATTTTTTTATAAATATATGTAATGTATTTAATGTTACATGTAAATTGGCCTGGTATGCAGGTGTACTGTGTAATTAGTTTTAGATATAAAAATTTAAAATGTACATATGTCACAGTTGTAAGGCAAATGATACAATAACATTTTGTATAACCTTAGCACAATTATGCACATGAAAAATTAAATATAACAGGGTTTTTAGGAGCACACATTGCTTGTGATAAAAATTAAATGAATCAATTCTGCCAAACGTGAACATATTTAACATTTCTTTGGAGTAAATATGGACATCTAGTGGTCAAAAATGATGTGAACACATTCTAACCCCTTTTTAACGTTGCATGAGAAAAAAAACACATCACACGGTTGTATTTTTACATTCCAAAGTTAAATTTTATGTTAATAGAAATAAAAACTTTTCACTCACTTTATATTACAATGTGGTACAATCCATATGACAACAGACAAAAAGCCATAGATCTAGACAAGTTATTTTGCCAACTGATGTCAGTTTCAGTAAACACACTCATGGAGTTGGATTAGAAGCACAAATAAACAGAAACATCATTGATCAAATGTCATGTCAAACTACAAATGAAAGCATCTTACCAAGAAAAGTCCAGTGTTCTCTGTGCTTTACAAAGGCTCAACAAATCTGTACAAATGGACAGCGCCATGGGAGGAAACAATTTACGTCGTAAACTAGCAGAACTAGTTCTTTTTTTTTTGTAGAGACAAGATACAGCATTATGTCTCGAGGAAAAGCTTCAGGCTTCTCTGATCAGCATGACGACAGTGTTTTTTAATATCTTATTTGAGGTTGAGGTTGAGATACATTACACCTGAATAAAGATAATTATTACCCATTAGTCAGACAGCTTACTGTACAACACATGCTTGAGATGTCATGTTTTACAGTTCATACATCTTACAAAAAGCCCAGTCTGTCCAAGATGCTAAACTATAATTGCAGGTTACAGGCCCTGACCTCACTGGAACCCAAAACCTTAAGTGTGAATTTTAAGGAATAGTTTGACATTTTGGGAAAAACACCTATCTGCTTTTTTGTAGAGTAATGATGAGAAGATTGATACCATGATACCTGTGGAGATTGGTATTGATCTTCTTCATCTAACTCTCAGCAAGACAGCAAATAAGCATATTTCCCAAAATGCCAAACTGGTACTTTAAAGTGAGGTGGTCAGAAAAAAATCAACTTTTTCTGACCACAAGTTCACAAGGGGAGAACCCATTCACAGAAAAAAGGTACCTCAATAATAAGAAATACCAAATAGAAAGATGCCAAAAATGCTACAAAATCATATGTTATGTTACAATAACAATACATTATGTTCAAAATAACTTGTTACAATATCATAATATATTCAGCTGAAGAACAGATTTACAAAATATGTATTTAAATAGTTAATCCCTTTTTTCGGTTCATTTTCTAAGGCGGGACATTGCATCTCCCCTGACCTGATATGTTACAAGAAATAACGATTTAACATGAATTTCACTAGAAAACATACCAAAATGGCATTATGGGATTAATGTAACAACTTCTAATTCATTTAAAACCAGAAAAAAGCAAGAGAGAACAGATAACTTTGACTGGGATAGCATGCTGATGTCGAGATGTTACATTAGAATTAAGCAGCTAATATACTACCATGAAGTAAATTAGTTGAGCCAGATACAAAAATGGAATAGACAAAGTTGAAACTAGCAGGTGACTAAAGGCTTCGTACACAGAATCAGGAGTACCATGAAATCCTTTAGGCCGTCTGCAAATTTAAGACAGTGTCACACTGTCTTTGGGCATACATTTCCCTTTTTTAATCAAACATGCCGTTTGTTTTTCACTTTAGTCTCTACCACATTACGGGAAAAAAAATCTAATACAGAAATAAAGACATGTCATCATATTTGGAGATTGTGTAACTTAGAATGTAGCCTTAGGGAGGTATCGATTTATTCAAACTGAACAAAAGTGAGCAAGTAAAGCATTTTTGCCTTTTATAAATGAAGAGGGAGTGCATTATAATTTTGATCAACCCCTTCTATCCCCTGTTCTGGAAGGTAAAGAGCCCCGTCTTTTAGGTGACACCCTGTTTTTGAGGTAAGTGTGTCAGAGCACAAGTGGCAGCACAGTCGAGACACCAGCCAGATACCTCCTCACTTTAGGGATGGTGTGACGTCTCTGCAAAACCCACCGGGAGCAGTCAGTTGTCGGGTTGCAGAACGCAATTTGAGTTGCGTAAATACTCCAGAAAAGTAGGACAACATTGTACGGTAAATAAACATAGAAAAACCTTAAAGTGCCTCCAGTTCTCTTAAACAGACAAAACCACTGCTAGTCGAGCTGTAGCGTTTCAGTGTGTGCATGTGTGAGAGTGTTGCTGCCTTCTCCTTTTGAAACAGTCCTTTCTCTCAGTTGCTGTTGTTTCCCACTCTGTGTGTGTGTCTGTCTGTGTGTGTGTGTGTGTGCGTGCTTGCGTGTGTGTGTGTGTGTGTGCGTGTGCGTGTGTAGATGAGCCCATCAATGGCCAGGATACTGAGGTGGAGAGTAAGGTGGAGGGGCTGAAAAATAAGTAGGTAGAAAACAAACATTAAGTAAAGTCAGAAATTCGTATACTACAACTACATTAGGAATCGTTTACAAAAAAAGAAGCACCAAATTCAGTAAGACTCATCCTTAAAAAATGTCCCAAATAGTTGTGGAGATATGGAGTAAAGTGGTGACTAACATTGCCATCACTAGTAATTATTGATGGCACTACTGGAGAGAACATGGAGTCATTTGAATTAAGAGGGGTATATGCTCATGGTAGCATGAAATGTGCAAATGTCACCATATTTTATTGCTCTCTGCTTTATAATTCAGATGTGGTGGTGTTAGAGGGCAGCGTCCAAAAAAAGAGTGTTCACCCTCTGGGGAATTCTTGTGCAAATGTTGGTGTTGGTTGCTACAGGAAAGATGAGTGGGGTCACAGAAACTCCCTATTGAGAATTAAATACTCAGTAGATGTTATGGCAATCTGTCCAGTGGTTGTTAAAATGTCTTGTTCAAAGGACGTAAAAGAACAACATCCCCATCTACCAGGGCTGATAGCAGGGCAATAAACACCAACATGAGCCACTTCACTTTCCCAAAAAGTAGGTAACACAGTTTGTATTTTATATAGTGTATTGGCACATTTTTTCTTTGCACTGATTTATGTAAAAATAGTGTTTGTTGAGTTTTTTTTTTGTTGAGTTTTTTTTGTTTGTTTTTATTGTTGGACAAATGCAATGCTACTCTTACCCTGGCTGTATGCAGGATCCATCAGGTGTGGTGGATAGGGTCCAGGCTGCATCATGGGGTAATGCGGAGGCATGCCAGTGTACAGGGGCGCCATTGGATAACCTGCATGTGGATACTCAGAGGGTCCCAGTGGTTTTCCATAAGCATCATACATGGGCTCCACTGGATAGCTGGCCATGGGGATCTGCTGGACTGTGGGTCAAAAAGTACAGACTGCTGTGAAGGACCACTATGACCTCATGGTTGTTGGCACAAGCATGGACATGAAGAGCAGAGGTCTCACCATCATAAGGTGTCCTGCCCCTCTGCTGCCTTCTCTGGTAGAGGTAACAGCAGGAGCACATGAAGCAGCAGACCATGGTTGCAATGATCGCCACAAACAGGAGGACGGAAGAGGCAATGCCAGCCAAAGTGGTAGGGCTGAAAAGAGAGACAGAAGAGGACTTAAGTTAAACAGCATTTCCTTTCTTACTTTGATCATCTCGCAAATTACATCCAATTTTACAGGAGAATTAAAGCAGAAATGGCGGTGATGTGAAGCTTTTGAAATAGACACACTGTTAACCACAGACTGACCCCGAAAGCGCATCCCAGTTAATGACACACACCCTACATCTCTCTGTCTCTCTACCAGATTCCATCGCCTCATGGTCTCAGTGGAGCAACAAATCCCTCCATTTCAGCTCAGCCTCGGCTGCCCACTGGGCTAAATAAGCTGCAGGTTGTCTGCTCACTACTGGGTGATGGATGGTTTCCAGTTCTGTGGAGGGACAGTACCATGTTGCAGTCTCTCGGGGTACAAGCTTGCTTAGTCCAGTATTATCACAATACCTCACAGGGGATAACTGATAGAACACATCAGGAGAACATCTTACACTGTTGAGACCAAAGCAGGATCAAAATAAATATATAACAAAATGTGTTGGATTAGTGATATTAAAAAATTGCTGTTATAGTCAGAACGGGAACGGCATGTGACCACGCTGTACGGTGCAAAGGCAATTATTTTAGAGACAATAGTGAAGCAAATTAAGTTGTTTGACTAAGCCATCAACACTGCAAACAAATGTACAAATCGATCTAACCGAACCATGTAAACCTGATAAAAAAAAAAAAAAAGGAAATAAATGGTAATTCAAGGACATTTTTGATCTTTTATGTCACATTTTCATGATTAGGTTGAAATTACTCAAAATATAAGATGACTAAAAATGGCAACCGTATTTTCAGTTTCGAAAAGCTGATGCCTGGTTGCCAGCCAGGCAACCACTTTTAAAAGTTAGTGCTGAGCCCTGAAGAGAGTCCAGACTTTAAGCAGAAAACAGGGTTATGGTGGACAACATTTTCTATACATACGTTTATACAATTTACTTCCCATTTATATTAAATCCCTTGTACTCAACGCATTGTCACCCAAGAGGTCATGCAACTGTTTAATGTTGATACAACATTTTTAAATCTGATATCTGCACACACAAGACACTTAACCCATCACCAAATTCCATTACTTCAAGTTCAAAGTTTTTATTTATTTGATTGTCTCCTAATATTACAGTTCATACATTGTGTTGTAAATCTGGAACATTACATTGTGTTGAAACTCTGAACCAAGCCTTTTTTATCTGACTCTGTATAATAAATTGTTGCCATGTTTCCCTCCCAGACGATGTATCTGTGTGAGCCAACCTTGAGCCAATGCTCCTTTCCTTTGGTGGCCTTTATCTCTCTACTCCCACATCACAGAAATGACTGGAACAACTGGTACTGACAACATGTGTATACTCTAGCAGTAGTTCTCAAACTTTTTTCAATAATGTACCCCCCTTTGAAATATTTTTTAGCCAAGTAACCCCTGATGTGTGCAAAGCCTTTTTAGTAGAAATAAAAGGCTATATAAAGAGGAACATTACAGCTCTTAGTGTTTAATGTTTATTATCAATTTATTTGTCAGGGACACTGCAGCGCACATTATTACATACATAATTATTACAGTCAAGGCCATAACAATATGTGTAGATGTGTTGCATGAAAGGTTTCTAGCCAATAGGCTAATTTGAAACCCCAGTCCCTGGTCAGAGCTTTCTAAAAAATATAATCCAAATATAATTTTTAACCCTCATGTTAAAATTGACCCAATTTTGAGTTACATTTTTTACATAGTGTGAATTACATAGTCATGCAGTCATGCAGTGTCTGATTCACTTAATAAGCTTGTAACTGAAACACACTTAAATGTTACTTCAAATGTTAAGACTCCATAGCTAAATTAATTAGGAATCTCACGTACCCCTTGCAGTATTCCAAAGTACCCCTAGGGGTACGGGGACCCCCATTTGAGAAACAATGCTCTAGTGGGTTTCATCAAACCTTCAGAACGTGGTTGACCTGGAACCCGCTCGTTGCTGCTTTAAGAATCAACTGAAGGTCAAGCCAGCTGACGACAAACTAGCATACAACGTTTGGATGGTTTTAATCCACACTATTCATCTTTTCAAGTAATCTCTTTTGTGACTGTGACACTTGAATTTTCCAGTGTGGGATAAAAAAAAGTTGATCTTATCTTATGATGTTACAAGATAAAAGATTGGGGGATTTATTTGGGTTCACTGTGAATGTTTTATGGATAGAGGAAGTGTGTTCTTAACCTCGGGAACGGTATGTTTAACAAAATAATGTCAACTCTAAGGTTCACTTATAAGCTGTTTTTTTTTTTTAAATGCTTCTTTCAACTGCCTCTCACGGTCTTTAGGGACGAATGGACCGGGCTCATGCCAATACGAGCGCTTGTTCCACACTCAGGTCACAAAATGACCCCCATCATATACTGTACACGAGGACAGTTCCATTCACTAATAAAGAAAGTGAAAGACATTTGTATGACATTCATTAAATCTCAAAAACTAATTTAACCATGTTTTGCAATACATTTAGCATTTAATGTTCCTATATTTAACAATAATACATTATTGCTTTAATCCCTGCTTGTAGTAGAGTGTATGGCTACAACTACCGATCTATAATATTTCAGATTTATCTTTTGTGTTTACTTTATAAAATGTGGGAAAATTGTAGGGAAATGCCCCACCACTTTTTACCAGACCAACATTTCAAAACCCAGAGCTATTTCACTTATAATGGTAGAAGAAAGAGAAAAGCAGTCAATGCTCATATTGCCATTCCATTATACCCACATTTATAATTGTTATGAGTAATCTCTCTGTATTTATTGTAGGTATTATTCTCTCTCCCCCCACACCTCTCCTCCTGCCCTCCTCTATCTGTAAAGTGTGAATTACAATGATGCAATTGATCGGCTCTTGCTTTGTTTTTACTTATTAACTCATCAGTATAGTGTGTACTTTGCATTAATGGATTAGTGTTTATAGATGTTACAGCAGTGTTTGTCAAATGGGGGTACATGTACCCCTAGGGGTACTTTAGCATACTGCGGGGGGTGCATGATATATTTGCAAAAATGACACTTTAAAAATAAGTCATGCATAATTGCTAAAGTAATTGTACTATAATAATGAATAAAACTGAAATGTAGCATTTAAATGTTTCTGTTTAAAAAGGTTGTTGTTTATTGAATCTATCACTGCTGGCGCTGGATTGTTTTTCTACCCAAAATGTTTTGCACTGATCAGGGGGCACTTGGCTTAAAAAGGCAATTCAAAGGGGGTACAACCTTGAAAAAGGTTTGAGAAACACTGTGGTAGAGGACACATCTCATTGTGCAGACTGCGGCAACCAATTGTAATCAACAAAAGTAAAAAGTGTCCGTCTTCAGATAGCCTTGCATTGTGAACAGAAAGACAGACTCTTTGGGTTCAGTAAGTTAATAAATAAGTCATTGAAGTAAAACCCCGCTGCCCCCACCTGAACTGGAAGAGCATGCAGCGTTTCTGCTCCCTCTCTGGGATCATCTTGAAGGCGTCCAGGCAGCAGTAGCGCCGGTGGCAGTTCCCACAGCAAAACGTGATGAGAGGGCAGTCGAAGCCGTTGTGCCAGGTGCCGTTTTTATCCACGTACCACAGACAGTCCTCGTTCGCACTGGCTGCAAAACAAATACAACACAAAGTGTAAGGGAGATGATCAAAAAGAAACAAGGGAGCAGAGAGAGAGAGAGAGAGAGATTGAAACAGAATTACATTTCCTATGTAAATGTCCCAAATATGAAAACTTAAGAATTAAATATTTTCAAAAATTTGAAAAAAATATACCAGGCTTCACTATCTACACTAAGGAAGACGAAAGCACGGTATGGCTAGCAGCTAAATATGTCTTCTCCTGCCACAATACAAGGCTTAATAAATAGAGAATTTTATATATTATCAATTTAATTTTTTTGTCTGTTTCAAAGTACCCTTTGAGAGACAAGCACATAATTTGTTTAGTATCTACAATTATATCATAGGTGTTTTGTTTACTTGTATTATTCTATCAGATGTATTTAGTCCTTGTTTATATAGGACTATATATTTATAGAATTATATTTATTCTTATGCTTTGGCAACAGAGATGTATTTTTTGTCGTCCCAATAAAGCAACATGAAATTTATTCGAAAAGACTTCAACTATGGATTATTTTTCATTATCATTTAACTTATTGTTTGGTTTATAAAATACATTAAAAACAACAACAGTAAACAACAGTAAAAAGTGCTTGTCACAATATCGTACAGCCCATTTTTTGCCACTGAAAAGAAGTATTTAATCAAGAGCTACACATCATCAACTTTGTTTTTAAAATTATGTTGTAGTTCTGTGGTCTCTTGGGAGACTTAAGTTCACATACTGACTGAGAAACATTCTGCTTACTTCTTTCATAAAGATGAACACATAAGTAAGTCCTAAATTGAGTTGGAGGGAGCTAGTATTCATATTATTGGCCCAAAACATAGAATTTAAGGCCCACTAAATCACAGCCACCAGTGCAGGCTGCTAAAAGTCACACCAACGTGTATATTTTACATGAGTTTTATGTCTGGGGAAAAAACTGACACTTTTAATGGTTTTAACTATACGAAAAAATTCATATTTATCCTGAGGGAAGATCTTGCTCTTCCTTGTTGGATTTCTCTGAGTGTACTAAACTGATGGAAACTTGCTGCGGTACATTGCTGAGTCAAGATCTAACTTGGCTCCTGAAAAGGTTCAGACTAATTTTGGATTATGCCCTTTGAGATTTGGCATCGGGAATACTTATTTTGCCATTTGATGTTAGCCTTGATATTACAAAATCTATCGTTGTGTAGTAGTTTTGTATTGTTGTTTACATTACTGAATGCAGCTTATCTTAAAATTACTGTTTGCCTCTTAACTTGGTGAACAACAGTTAAATAGAGTAAAAATAACACAATAACATCTATAATTAATTGTGATATTATTGCAATATTGGGTTGTACATATTGCCTTGTAATGATTTTTTTTTCAGCAAACTTGGTGGTAAAAATAAATAAAAATAAAACAATTATCAAAAATATATGCCTTAAATATAATTACTATTTTATGTGCCTTAATCTCCAATAGTGTAACGGTTTAGTTATTACTAGCCTGTCAAAAGACACTCAGATAAGCCAAACTATGTTGTTTTGTCACGTTATTCTTTAATACTAGAAAACAAAAACATACATGGCTATTGTTGACAATATAGCTGCCGATGTTTTGCAATTCAAGCAAAAAGCAAACAAAAAACACGTATAATTTAGCTAAACAGACAAAAACCGTAAGACTATTTCACATAGGACTGAAAAAATGAAAGCTAACAGTTAATGTAGTCGGACACTAACGTTGAACCATGAATGTTTATTAATAACAAACATGAGCGTTAACTGTGAACGGTTTGCCCATATCGTTTTTCCTAGGACGGGGAAGGCATGATCCGCCCACTCTCCCTCTGATTGGCTAGCACTCGCTGCCTGCTCTGGTTGGGTTGGTTAGGTAGGCAAGAGAAGTGGGATTGGTTTAGCCTGGTTAATTGACACCAGAAACTTCTCAGTTGTAACCATAGAGTGTATATTATTAATATGTTATCAATTAATTAATAATATACAGTCTATGGTTGTAACTGAGTGTGAGTTTAGTCTGGCTATCACCTGACCAAGCCAAGCTCCATAGATTTGACTGCAGGGAAAAAACAAATCACCGGCAGAGTGGGCGGGGTTTGCCCAGTCAAGCTCTGAGTTTGATTTGCAGAGCAAATGTTCGTCAGGGTTTTCCCAGGATAGGATTGGTTAGGATTAGGGTGGGATGTCAAAGTTAACCTATCAGAGGCATATTAGGGCGGGATATGACTTAGCCATCCTGGGGCAAAAAAGTATTCGCAAACGGTTCACCGTTAACAGTTATCAGGCCTAAAATAAATATCTAGGTTATGTTTAACAGCCAGAAAGCAGCATGTTGTTGTTGCATGGGAGCATGGCTGTGAGGCTTCAGGACGATGTAGGAACCGCCAGAGTCTGCTTGTAACGGCTAAAATAAATAAACGTCCATGCAGGGGGAACAGATGTTAACAAGGAACTGCGTTTAGATTTAAACCCGTTAGCTAGCGGCGCGCGGCCTGGAGAAGACTTACCCTGAGAAGTGCAGAGGACGACAGTGAGCAGCGCTAAAATCAGCGCGATGAGGGACATGTTGCCCGCTGGAAAAATCATCCTCGTCCTAATTTTAAAACCAAGCGAGAGATATTCTAAAGATGTACAAGTATAACCCGACTAACGGTCGTTCACAGACATTATCCTGGTTCGGGAACAGCTTAGGAGATGGGACGGCTTTTACAAGCGGTAATTTATCCGTCGAAATGACACATCGCGTCTGTGACGCCGTTCGCCCGGGACGAGACGGGGGATGGTGTTGCCTTCAAGTACTGCCTGAACCGTCGGGAAAAAAATCCACCATAAAGAACAAGTCCGTTTCAAGATCAGAGTCATCCTATGACATTTGTGCTAAGGCAGGGTTGGAATAAGTACTCGGAGCCTTTAAAAATACTCCATTGCATCCTGAATTCAAAATGTAATTTCAGTAAAAGTACATACATATTGAATTGAAATTCAACATGTATGTACTGTAATTCAATACAATTGGAATTGAAAGTATCATAATGCAGAATGACTCCTTTCAAAATGTTATATTATATGGATTATGTTCTGTTTTTTATTATTAACGATAGATGTAAGTGAACTTTAAGTTTGTAGTTGAACAATGTGGAGCCATTTTAAGATACTTTGTATACTACTACTATTTACTACTACTACTACTACTACTACTATAGTTTACGGATTAGTAGTACTGCATTGTTATAATACAGCATATCACATGCATGACTGAATTGTTATAATACAGCATATCACATGCTGTCAAAATTGCACTTAAGTGTAGTACTTGAGTACATAGGAGGCATAACATCTGTAAAAAGAATTGATACTATAAATAAAATTGAATTGAATTGAAAAGTCAGTCCATCTCTGTATTAAGGACTAATGATGAACATAATGATAAGAAAGCAGCTAACAGCTCCTCCTTGTGGAACATTTTCAGCCTGCTGGATGTTAGAATAAAACAGTTCCAAGAAGTGCCTTGCATTTAAAAATTAAAAACTCCAGGTTGAGCATAGACAAAACAGACACACAAATGTTCTCCTATTATTTTCACTTGTGCCTGATAGGACCACTTCTAACGTCTGTGTTAGTATGTGCAGACTGTATTTTGTTGCACCAATGGCGTGAGGTTACACCTTTATGTCGTCTTTTTTTACACAGCATTTTGACTTGTCATAACAGGAAAAGTACAGGTGTTTCCATAAACATTAAAGGTCCCATGGCATGAAAATTTCCCTTTTTGAGGTTGTTTTTTTTAACATTAATATGCGTTCCCCCAGCCTGCCTATGGTCCCCCAGTGGCTAGAAATGGTGATAGGAGTAAACTAAGCCCTGGGTATCCTGCTCTGGGAAAATGAAAGCTCACATGGGCCAATCTGGATATTGCCCCTAATGAGGTCATAAGGGGGCAAGGTTACCTCCCTTTTCTCTGCTTTGCCCATCCATCAGAGAGACATGGCTTTCGAACGTGCAAAGTAGCAGTTGGTGAAGGCCGCACCCCCTCCCCCCCCTTTCCTTTATGAGATGTGGTCTTTTTAATTATAAGGCAATTTGCGTCTTTAATATTTATAACATCTCAAGCCTGACAAAAATATAGCATTATGTTCATGTTTTATCAGTAAATAGTTATATTACATAACAGAACTATCAACAATTTCTTATATTCTTATGGATTGTTATCTTCACCACAGTTTTATCATTCAAGTAGTAACATTAATGCTTTCATCATGCATAGGTTACCATCTGTACCAGGATAGGTCACACCAGAACATAAACACTTCACGCAGTATATAAACATTTATTAAATTATTTATAAAACATTAGAATATAGTTGTATGCTGATATGTGTTCATTAAAGTATTTGTCAACACTAACTCCTGTGTGCGTCCATAAGTGGAGGCTGCTGTATAAATGGCTAATGAATGACAATAAAGTCAAACGGTTATGACATAAAACAGAAGTTAGAATTGCTAACAAATACTTAAGTGTACACTGTCCTTTATTTGCTTACAACCACAATTAAGGGTCTTATAAACAATTTATTAAATGTTTATATATTACTTATAAAAGGCTAAATATACCCTTAACGCTCAGTTTTTCATTTTCTTTAAAATAGGGGGGGAAAAAAAATGTATGCAGAACAATAAGATGCCAGTCTGGGACAGCTTGACAAGTGCCTCTGAGTGGAAAATGTACGAAAATTCATGGGATGATGGGATTATTATTTACAGTTTCGGCAAACAAGAGAGGAATCTGGAAATGTTGTCCTTTCAGGACTTTTATTTAGAAATTTCTCCATCCCAAATTTCAATGGAAGTACAAGGAAATGAACAGGCTGTGAATCACCATGGCAACCGTGCAAATTTCCAAAATACCCAACAAACCCCTATACATGACAGCTGGTCAAAGAGCTTTTCATTTCCTGTCAGAAACAGTCAATGTCTTTCTGGAATAAAAGAATGTCAAAGTTTCTCTCCCTTCCCCAAAGATCCCGATGTTTGTTTTTGTTTGACTTTCCTTCATTCGATGTCTCTTGGGAGGGTTTTCCCTGTTGCGTTTTTACTCTATTTATACAGAAACACAAAAATAATGGGATAAGTTACAAATAGGACATGGCAAAATAGTCCGTTTATATTTCATGTTTTGCCTGTCCCACTGTGAAGCCTCAACCTTTTATTCAATTCCTTTTGTCCAGTCTGAAATTACTCTAAAATGGTGAGTCCTCTGACCTTCTTCAGGAACAGACCTGGGCAGTCTCTCACATCATCATTCTCCTCGCTTTAACATCGACAAAGTCCTTCATCCCATCACAAGTACGTAGAAACAGGGGCAAGTGCATGTCCATCTCTTTTAACCTCGGCTCCTTCCTCCGCCAGGGCCATCATCCCATTTCTCCTTTATTCTTTGCTATGTCGTTAATTCATCATGAGCGCATAAGTGATGGGGCCTTAGGAGAGAGCTTAGATGGAAACAGAGGTGTTGGAGCAGCAGACGTCGGGGCTAGAGGCCTATAGACTGCAGGGTTTGTCTCTCGGCGGTGTTGAGGTGGCCTGAGAACATGCTGTAACATGGCTGCTGGGCGAACTGTGTCAGGAAGTCAGTCAGGTAAGCCTGGGAAAGGACAGGCGATACAGTGCAGGTCAATTATAATGGCAGCAGTGTCATAAAAAGACATTTAGGCAAATCCTGTTTAGTCACGCTGCATAATCAAGTAACAATTTTTCATCAGTTGTTATAAACTGCACACTCCATCTTTAAAGATAAATCCAGCCACTATTTCACCTTTTATACTACTGGGGCTATTTCTGATCTGATTGGACACTCTGAGACACACACTGGTGAAGATGGCTGCAGCCATTCTGAAGGGCTTTCTGGAAAAAGGCTCTTCCCAGAAAGCATTTATAGCAACTTTAAAAATATATTATATAGCGTTTTTCTAGTCTTAACGACTACTCAAAGCACTTCTACATAGTACAGGAACCATTCACCATTCACACACATTCACACACTGTGGCCGAGGCTACCGCCACCTGCTCACAAAAAAAACACTCACACACACACACACATTTACACTCCGACACACTGAACCCTGAGTTGCATCAGGGGCACACCTGAGTTGCCCCTGATGCAACTCGAAGACACTTTGACATGGGACTGCAGGGCCAGGGATCAAACGAACAACCTTCCAATTGGCAGGTGACCGCTCTACCACTGAGCCCCTGTGTGAAAAGACCTTAAATGTTTCACAATAATATAAGTGCTGTAGGGGAGGGGTTTATGATGATAATGCATAACTGCATTTGCAGACAATTAGATTGACATGCATTCGTATGCACATGACAGGCTAAAGACAGGTTTTATACTCTGAACACTTGGGCATATATTAAAGTCACTGACCAGCATGGTGTTAATCTGCTATTGGTGCTTATATCTGCTATTCAACACATCACACACAGGGTCAGCCAACATGACAATATATACTTTTATTTGTCTACCATCAGAGATTTTGCCACGATTTACACCCGTCTCAACTAGCACTTTAACATCTTTGTGTGTATAGGGCAATTCTGTAAAGTGAGCCGGACTCCTAATGGCAATTCTAGAAGTAGTGAAGAAGACCTGGATTTGTCCATTATTAGCAGGATTAAAAAGACATTTTCAGGTAGTTTCTTCCATCCATATCCATAAACAGTTTCTGAATTGATTTCCCAAAAAATTGATTATATCACGATATATTTTGATCACAAGACATAATTAAAAATATCGTGAGATGATATTCAACTTAACACCCACCCCTATTAGTACAAATCTTCCGCAAAGTGCTTAAACTACAATAAGCTGAGTCCCGACTCCCTGCTGCTACCTGACTAATGGAAGTATTTGAAATAATTGAATATGTGGAACTAAAAGTTTAGAATTAGTGTACCTGCAAATCAATCTGATATATGGGGTCTTTCAAAGCATCGGGATCATCCTCCTCATCGTCCTCGTAATAATCATCATCTGTAAGACGTGAACACACCAGGATATGGAAACTTAGTGCCCAGAAACTAAGTTCTATGGTAACAGTATGAGCAAGAAGTGGAACTGAAGACAAAATACAGGAATAGCTGAAGCACTGGGGAGATACTAGTACCGTATTTGTTGGAGGCGATAAGATCAGAAAGCAGCTGGCCTGCAAGGCCTTCGTCCTCCTCCTCCTCATCCTCCCCCTCATCCTCTCCGTCCCACATACCGCTAGAATCTGAGACAAACAACAGCTGGTGATTGAAAAGGTCTGCTGTCCTAGTCTTTGGTTTACAGGCAATAAATACAACAACTCTGCAATCTTTCAGCAAGTCCAGGGCTTCACCTACCAAATATGACCAAAACAAAGAACAAATCACTGTTGCAACTCTTTTGTAGTAAATGTTGACCTGAGAATGAATACATTGATTGATTCCCCACAAAAACTTTGCTCATAAATGATCATGATCATTTATTTATTCAAATCGTTTGGAATCAATCAAATCTGATCATCGCTTCCCAATTAAATTTGCGCAAGTTTTGGTTTCTGAAGCGGCCAGGCACTTGTTGTGTTGCAGCCTTGGAGCACAGTTAGCAATGCTCTAGTGTGGCTTTATTTTACATTGAAAAAGCCCCGTAAACCTGCAAATCACCACTGAATCAAAATAAAACGTTCCTCTTATTTGTGAAAATAGTCATTGTGACCTATTTCAACTCTCCACCCCTCGAAAAATCATAAAAAAAAAAAAAAAAAGAATAATCGGAATCGTGAATCGATAACAACCAGAATTGAAAGGAAGAATCAGAATTGTTAAAATCCAAATGACGCCAAACCCTAATTGTAAAAACGTTTATTGAAACCAGCACAAACCAGTTGATGCTGTTGACCATGAACACTCCGAGCATCTAGGTTGACTTTTTGATCACATAACTTTCCACCAATAATTTACTACAAGAAATAGACACAGAGGTCCATCTGCAGAAAGGTTCCATGTCCCTCAAAAAGCCACGGGTTGAAACAACATTAGAATTATTTTGTATTCACCTTGACTCCAGTCTCCTGCGTTCGCCCTGCTGGCGTTTGCCTCCACTACAGTCGACAACTCATTTATTATCAATTTGAAGATCTTCACTAGCAAAGGAATGTTGGTCCACCGCTCTGGGTCTGCAGAGGAGAAACACAAAAGGGTAGAGCACGAAGCAATATGTTAAAAGCATGCACGTTACATCTCCTAATATCTGTGTGTGGACATAATGCGTTGCACAGATTCATTTACTCTTTGCTGATTTGGAGCGTGTGCGGATGCCGTCTTCAGGGCTGTAGATCTCTTCTCCCTTCACCACGATGTCCTGAAGACGTTTGTCGTCCGTGTTGAGGCCGTGTTGCAGCAGCTTACAGAGAGCCACTGTGCTGAAGGAGAAAAAACAAAAAACAAAAAGTTTAAAATATGTGGCAACAGTGGAGAAAAGAAAGAAATGGTCATTCTGCACCTCTTAGGCTTCGTTTATAGGCTTTAGAATATCTAGAGAGAGCGTTCCTATTGGCTGTTCTACCAATGCAGATACGTGTGCATGTTCCTGCCTACTGTAGCGAAGGCTCAGAGCTGCAGCTAACTTAAGGCTAAAATATTAGATCGCGATTTTAGTATCATACATTTATGAGCAGTGCAGTACTGTACATAGAGGGAAAAAAATTGTGTGAAAGCGCAGCCCACTTTATTGTCTAGGGAGCGGATATTTGCTGTGAAAACAGTGAGAGCTGTCCACATTACCTCAAATTCTGTCATTTGTTTTGCATTCTGCCACCTGCAGCTTTAAAATAAAAAAAATAAAAATCTAGCCGTGAGTGTCGTTTAAATTTGGGGATAACCCCACATTTGATAACAGTGTCTCTTGGAACGCATTTATAGTGTTACACTCATCTGTACGTAACAAAAGTGACAGAAAAAAAAAAATCGTGTTATGAATGAGACAAAGAGAACCAGAGAGAGAGAGAGAGAGAGTGACGTTCAAACCCTGCTAACACACAGCTGGCCAATCACAGCGTCAAGTGGGTGTGATTAACTGATTCTCAGTTTTGCAAAGATGGACTGATGGCATTAACAAGCAGCTTATAAACAATCTTTGGCTGGAGGTTCTATTTAGGCTACGTTTACACGTGGCCGGCTATTTTCATAAATGAACATTTTAACCTCTCAGTTATCAAACATAACATTGTGCCAGTTTTCAGAAAAGTGTTGTCTGACCACACCCACACACACCAAGAGCATGCCAAACCTGTAGTTGGCAGTGAAGCTCAAGCCCATGTTAGCCAATCAGAATCCTGAAAACAGCAGCAACAAATCACTTTGTCTCTCTTCTCTTCCTTGGCCGTTTAAACCGGTTTC
>NC_045736.1:8450003-8459624 GCF_008692095.1 Etheostoma spectabile | reverse complement strand
CATGCAAACGAAGGTTTCCAAAATCTCCACTCTGGCCGGATTTTTTAGAAAGACTCGATTTTAGAGGCAAATTCTCCGTTTGTGTGTAAACGAAGGGCACAAACAAAGGGAAATGTCTCAGTTTTTCAAAATAACCATGTACTGTACGTGTAAACAGGGCCTTATTATATATTTTACAAATATTGTAAAAACTATTACTAGGAATGAGCGAGTAGAGCATTATCTGTATCTGTTTACCACATGAATTATCTGTGTCCGTACTCGGACTGGGCCTAACCCGGAAGTGGTCAGATTTAACCCGGAAGTGGGTCTGGTTGTCTTCAAATGGGCGGGGCTTTAACCGGTATGTTATTTTAAGCATGCAATTGATATGGGTTGATCAGAAATTGTTATATTTATTGCTGATTAGAAAACTATTTCCATGACAGCACCAGTATTGAGCTTCAGATCAGTGGTGTTGTCATGGTAACAAACGAACTATATAGGCCTACAGTATATAACATAATATAGTTTTGCAACAATAAATAAAACAATGTGGTTGCAATTATTAAGTAAAATGTAATGAACAAGAGTTTTCATACTCAATAATATAACTTCTTTTTTTAACTTTTAATTTTTCTATGATCATTTTTTTTTTGGTTCTTTTATTTTCACACCAGGTATGTGTGAGTGTGTGTGTGTGTCTGTCAGTGAGTAAGTTTCAGCCGAGTACTCGGCTCATCCCTAGCAATTACTTGTAAATATAAATGATGAATTGGAGTGTTGTCTGACCTGACTTTCCCCTCATACTGTCCGTAGAAGAGGTGCTGCCTGCTCATCCACTCTGTCATGACAAACTCCAGGGCAGGCTTCCCGGTCGGGCCGGGCAGACTGCACAGGAACTCCAACAGAGGCTCCAGCTGGGAGTGAACCAGGTGACCGAACACCATGATCAGAGACTAAAGGAGAGAATAATAACCAGGTTATCAAACCATCAGAAACAGGTTTCGATGGTTCAGCCTGTTGGTGACGTAACAGCCACACATCTAGGCCTGGGCCGGTATGAGATTCTGACGGTATGATAACATTCATTCCATCGAACACAATGGATTTGATCTTAAACACTCTGGGAGAGGGGCAGGGAGAGGGATTTCTAAACTGCACTTTCTCTACTTGACCACTCATAAAAAAACTGCTCATAACTAAGGAACAGTATGACGGAATATTTTAGTGGTTTTGAAACCTTAACTTTTTTTTAAACCGCGGTCTACCTTGAAACGGGTAACCGGCCCAGGCCTACACAGAGCAACATTGTGCCCCTACCTGCATGACACTCAGCGTCTCCGCTTGCTGCATCTTGCTCAGAATTGCTCGGAGGATCTGGTCCAGCTGTTCCCCCAGCTGGGTTCCTGCCCGAGAGATCAGAGTGGACACCAACCTGCCGACGAAGGCGGCTGTGAACTCGGAGGTCCGGGGGTCCAGTAGCTGATTGACCACCTGCATGACGTACCAGAGGCCGCTGTGCCCTTGCTCGTCCCTCCACTGAGCGATCTGCTCGAGGGAGACGGAGACGTAAGCCCGCAGACACTCACCTCCGTTCTAGAGTGGGGAAGGAAAATGGTGAATGGTGATGTAAAAGGAGAATGAGACACGGTTTCTGCAGGTTTACCAAGTCAGTTTTTAAGACCTTTTCAAGACCATTATGAATGAAATTTAGGACCTAAACATTGTCCAAAAACGTTTTTTTCAAGCCAAGTATCACTAAACTTGCACTTTCCCATATCTGAAGAACAAAATCTGTTTCATATCAGTGGTACAATCTGAGAGAATCTTGCAATAGTAACAGAAAAAGCTGATTGGCTGCAATTTTAATTACGTGTTGGTCTCATTTGTAGAACAGCTAATTATTTTATGAAAAGCAAAAGAAAGACTTACAACACCACAGAATAAAAAAATATATATATTTAAAAAGTTCTAAAGCGCTGCGGGGAAATTTCAATGAGCATTGGAGGTAGCGTTACATTGACGTAGGAACATTAAGACTTGTTTATATTTATGTAAGACCTAGAACACAATACTTAAGCAAATTTAAGACTTTTCAGGGCCTTAAATTTTGATTTTGAAATGTTAGACTTTTTAAGACCCTGCAGAAACCCTCATGAGAAGAGAGCGTTGTTTCCACCTACTATAGGTTTTAATCCGCACCAATAATATGTCAAATGTATCCTTTATATTTTCTATTCAAAGCAAGTCTTTGATGAAAATAAATGTGAAGTCACCAAGTTTAATTGATTTTGGTATTTCTACTGAAAAGGAGCTCATGACATTTGCTGGATAACATCATTGTTCTTCTGGTGCATTAATGTGCTTGTATCTTTATTGGTATCACCTGCATTATCGTGTTGTCATCAGTGCGTAAGGTGCACTGTGCTACCACAGGGAACGCCTGGCACACCAGCATATCTGAGAGAGGAGGTTTAGAGTTTCGGACAACTGTGGTCAGGATGTCGATAGACGTCTGTGGTGCAGACAGAAAAAGAGCAAAAGTTTAAAATTCTGTTACGAATCTGAGTGGTAAAAAAATGATGATAACATTGCAAAGCAGAACTAATTATTTGAGTTTGTTCATTTTCAAAATGTTTCATATCTAGATAAATTGAAGTTTCAGATGATAATATAATATGATACAGATAACAATATCAAGGTGCCAGTATCTACTTACAGCGCAGAGTCCAGAGGGGATCTTGTCGGAGGGAGCCTGCATGATGCTGACCAGCGTGGGAATGAGACGCATCTGCATGGGGCCTTGGCAGCCTTCGATCTGTGCCAGTTCCTTGAAGATGTCCTGAGCCAGGGACGCCACCACAGGGTCTGAGGAGATAAGAAGTGATAGGGCAAAAAGAACAGACAAATCAAAACAATGCGTCTCTCTCGGTCTACGTCTTCTCTTGAAAATCTAAAAAAAGGAAGTACTACATCTTGCTAACAGAAAGGGATTCCAGATAATCTATGTAAATATTAGAGACAAGCTGGGAAAATGTAAGTTCCATATCAATCTACACTCACCTATAGGATTATTAGGAACACCATACTAATACTGTGTTTGACCCACTTTCGCCTTCAGAACTGCCTTAATTCTACATGGCATTGATTCACCAAGGTGGTGAAAGCATTCTTTAGAGATGTTGGCCCCATATTGATTGGATAGCATCTTGCAGTTGATGGAGATTTGTGGGATGCACATCCAGGGCACGAAGCCACCGTTCCACCACACCTAACCCTAAACCTTAAGATGCTCTATTGGGTTGAGATCTGGTGACTGTGGGGGCCATTTTTGTTCAGTGAACTCATTGTCATGTTCAAGAAACCAATTTGAAGTGATTCAAGCTTTGTGACATGGTGCATTATCCTGCTGGAAGTAGCCATCAGAGGATGGGTACATGGTGGCCATAAAGGGATGGACATGGTCAGCAACAATGCTCAGGTAGGCCGTGGCATTTAAACCATGCCCAATTGGCACTAAGGGGCCTAAAGTGTGCCAAGAAAACATCCCCACACCATTACACAACCACCACCAGCCTGCACAGTGGTAACAAGGCATGATGGATCCATGTTCTCATTCTGTTTACGCCAAATTCTGACTCTACCATCTGAATGTCTCAACAGAAATCGAGACTCATCAGACCAGGCAACATTTTTCCAGTCTTCAACGTTCCAATTTTGGTGAGCTCTTGCAAATTGTAGCCTCTTTTTCCTATTTGTAGTGGAGATGAGTGGTACCCGCTGGGGTCTTCTGCTGTTGTAGTAAATCCACCTCAAGGTTGTGCGTGTTGTGGCTTCACAAATGCTTTGCTGCATACCTAGGTTGTAACGAGTGGTTATTTCAGTCAAAGTTGCTCTTCTATCGGTTTGAATCAGTCGGCCCATTTTCCTCTGACCTCTAGCATCAACAAGGCATTTGTGCCCACAGGACTGCCGCATTCTGGATGTTTACCCTTTTCACACCATTTTTTGTAAACTCTAGAAATGTGTGTGCGTGAAAATCCCAGTAACTGAGCAGATTGTGAAATACTCAGACCGGCCCATTTGGCACCAACAACCATGCCACGCTCAAAATGGCTTAAATCACCTTTCTTTCATTCTGACATTCAGTTTGGAGTTCAGGAGATTGTCTTGTCCAGGACCGCACCCCTAAATGCATTGAAGCAACTGCCATGTGATTGGTTGATTAGATAATTGCATTAATGAGAAATTTAACAGGTGTTCCTAATAATCCTTTAGGTGAGTGTATGTGTCCTCAATATAACCTTAATACGGAAGTTAAAATTATTATTATTATTATTAGTAGTAGTAGTAGTAGTATTGTGTGAAAGTAGTATAAGTCTGATAGAGGAAGTGGTTAGAGGAGCTATAGCAATACCATTGTTATATTTAAGGAAAATAGCAATGGTGAGGGGGCAGATCTTGTTCTCGGCGCTGGTGGTGAAGGCCGGGTCGACAGTGCAGACAATGCACAGAGTCTCCATGACGAGGGTGAGCACCTCTGAACTGAACTGGGCGGCTAGTTGGACCAGTCCCTCGAGGATGCTGGGGAGGAAAGGCTGAAGGACGTGTGTGCTCTCTGACAGCTTCAGCTGATCACAATACCTGGAGAATGACATGAATAGTAGGCATCGATAAACAGACAGTATCCACCCAACATCGTGTTGATCAGTTAGTAACTGGGGCTGCACGATATGAGGGAAATGTGTGATAACGTTGAATATCACAATACCGATATTCCTTGCAATAGCTAAACAGATAAAGTGTACTCAGTTCTGCTGCTTTCAGTATTCTGCTAAAATACATCAAATTGCTTGTTGAATTTAAGACAATGGAAATCATTTCCAACATTTTATTGAACAAATAGAATTGAATATAAAAATAGGCACCACTAAAAAAGAATGACGTTTTAAAGTGCAGTTTTCTACTGATGTTCTCTTTAACTAAACACAAAAAAGTCTTTGAGTGTCTTTCACGATATGTCGCAGCCTTTCGCAATGTGTATATTGCTCCAGTTGATATCGCAATATGATAAAAAATAAGCAATATATTGTATAGCCCTATTAGTAACCCTTTTAACTCTTAAAATGCAGTGTTCCCCGCAATGTAGCATGTTTTCTGGTTACATAATAAATAAATAGCCTGTATGACATAGCCAAATGGTAAATCCCATTTTTGTTTACTTATGTCTGAATTCAATACTTGACAAATAAAAGATACAGAGTGTTTTCTCTTTTTATAAGGAACTGTAGTGCAAAATGAACATACCATGCATCAGAATGTAAAGACTTGACCAAATTAAATAAATATTGCAATTAACCCAGTTTGACTGCCGTTGTTTTATGGCATTCAACATTGCGATAAAAACGATATAGAAACATTACTATAGACATTTTTACATTGTTCTGAAGATATATATATATATATATATATATATATATCGTCATATCGCCCAGCCCTGATGGTAAATATAAAGCTACAGCCAGCAGCTTGTTTAGCATAAAAGTCGTGAAAAAAACAAGCTGACTCAGTCCAAAGGTCACAAACTCCATCGATCAGCATCTCTAAAGCTCAGTGATCCACATATTACATCTTGTTTAACACGTGCAACATTAAAGTGTAACAGCAACAAGTTGTTGTTTCTCTGGACTTTTTCTTAGCCAGGCACAGCAACTTCTTGTTGCCTGGCTACCTCATGGTGACAACAAGATTCCAGAAAGCCAATGTGTCCGGCTAAGACATACAAACAAGATATAAAATGTTAACTAGCTATCTTCAGAGGAGCTGGCAGATTTTGTTACCTTTGGACAGAGCCAGGTTAGCTTTTTCCATCTGTTTCCAGTCTTTATGCTAAGCTAACTGGCTGAAGCTTCAGCCTTGGATGCAATCATGATCAGCATGTCCAATTTCAAAATGTTTTTTTAAGATGCCTAATAGTTGGTTCAGAATGTATTCAGCCTTATTGTCTTTTAATACTTTCAACATGAATCCTGAAAAGATCCAGGTGTCTTGTGATGCCGTCACAGACTAACTGCTACTGTGGTTTCTGGCTTTCAGATAGTTTTTCATGCTTGCTGTGTTGGAACCAAAAAAAAACAAGAACTGTGTGTTTGGGTGTCAGCCCAGTTAAAAACACTGCTTGCTCACCCCCAGATGGCCCTGACCGCGGAGATGCGAACGGAGGGTGGCTGGCTGTCGTGGAGGCCGCTGACGGTGGCCTGGAGGAACTGCTGGATGAGCTCAGGAGACATGGCTGCCGTGAAGCGACTGGCCGCCCACAGAGCCCGGCCGAGGAGGAACGGAGACGCCGCTGCTCAAGAGAACAAGACAGAAGACAAGAGAGAGAAACATTTATTTCATATTGTGACGTTTGCATTGAATAATTAAATCTCTCTTTTTGAGTTCCTTGCTTTTGAGGAGTTGAGGCACTTAAAGAGGATGGAAAACAATCACCATGCACTTCAGAAAGTTGTGTCGTGTGGTTGATCACTTCTGAGGGTCAGTCTAGGACTCACCTGGCAAGTTGAGGTCAGCGAGGATGACACTAGCCAGGAAACCATGCATGTCAAACTGGATACGACCGTTCTTCACATTCTCTGTGATGATGGTTTTGACAGAGCCGAGGGCCAACATGCAGGCTTCATGGATCTTCCACCTGCATATACAAAAAAATAAATACTTTTCTGACTTAAAAGCGTAGGTATGCAGACATTACAGTAGGAATGAGGAATTCTAAGTAATTGCAACAACACTGTTGGAGCAGCCACATGACGCAAGCCTTCTGCGATCGCACCCCCACCCCTACTCCACAGACTCTCTAACACGGAGAATTAAACATCATGGACTCTTCAGAAGAGGTAATTATGCTGTAGTTTGTATGTCCTCTTTGTCTCCATAGTTGAGCGCTGCTGTTGTCATTCCTCGGCAATGACATCATAGACACATCATTCTACATTCTGCATGGAAAGTCGCCGGACTACTATGTTTTTTTAAAACATAGCCATACTGAGAAGTACAGAGAGTCTTGTGGCGTTTATAGTCTTAGTTAGTATTGTAGCAACTCATTTGGCAATGGCTTTACTGTAACAGACGTTCATCAATATAAAATAGTTGCACACTAAAGCTTTAAAGACCAGACACTGAAATGTAGTCAGATAGTGAGTCAGAGAAGTGTTGTTGTTGAGTCTATCCTCACCAGTGCTCATTGCCACTGTTTTTGGCCTGCTCTGCCTCCTGGAGATGTCTTGTTGCTGCCGCTGCTAGCGCTGCTGCACTCTCATTCTGAAACTCTGCAGCAACAGCCTGCAAGCAGAAGTCAAAGGCTACCATCATTATACACACTCTCAGGGTGGACCGATGAGCCAAAGAAACCACTGCAAACCTGTCCAGTGCTGTACATTTATGACCCCTGTTTTACATACATGACCGCACTGCTTAGTGTTCCTATGATCAAACACCACATAAATCCCTGTGCATAACGTAAACAACCATTTGCAGTCGTTTTCAAGGACTGGGTCAATATGGTGCAACAGATATATTTTTACAAGCAAAAAAGAGAACAAGGTGTGTTTCTCCAGGACTATGTGTAGAAACAGTAAGCATTTTTAGACCAGATTGTAAATAAATAGTGATTGACAGATAGAGACCAAACGCACCCTCAGACACTTTTTTATTCTAAGGGCTCCTGCCTGTGCATGCTAGAAATATGACCGATGCCTATTTTTCACTCGACACGCAAACGTGTTGGAAGCGTTTCCAGGCAAAATAGAATACGAAAACATGTTTATATGTCATTTTGACACAAATACATTTAATAAATGACATTTTGATCTTTGAAAGTCTCTAGGTTTTGACAAAAATGCAGGTATAAATGTAATTTAAAAAAACAAAACAATTTTCAAATATTGCACCTGTCAATACAAATTGAAATTTCAAAATATGTGCAAACACAAAAACATTGACAAAAAAAAAAGTTGAAGAACATGCTATTATTTCATTTTATCAATAAGAAACACATGTGTACAGACAAGGCTAGCAGGCGCCACGCAAAAGAAACACCACACAGGCAGTGTGCAGGGGCCCTAAAGGTGATTTAAGGAAACTCAGTCCACTATACATTTATACAAGATGGGATTTCACCATCAAAAAAAAATAATCAAGAAAGCACACGATGTACCAAAGGAATTGGTTTAATTTGGGCTTTAAAATGTTGCATTCACATTTTCCAAAACCGATTGGTTGGGAATTGTAGGTTATTATCTCACCAGCAGCAGGTCCTGAGCAGAGATCCTGACAGAATAAGAGAAGGTGTCATCATCCTCATCCTCTACAAACTGCTGGGGGTTCGCCGTCCACACTTTAATCTAAAGAAACAAAAGGGCAAACACCAGAGAATCGCAGTCAATATTAAACATTTACACTAATACTTCAATCTATGCAAACAGCCTTTTAACCCTCATGTGTTGATGTAATTCCTCACCTGGTCCTCAGTGATCTGCATGTACAGGATGACGTAGTAGATGAGTTCGGGAAGGGCTTTCTTCACGGTGCTCTTGAACTTGTTGTTCTCCAGCAGCGTGTGGACAAACTCAAAGATGCTGAACACCAGATTCTCAAAACCCAAAACCTCACCTGCGAAAATGAGCCAATCATATCAGAAGATTGAAAGGGTGCTTAAAAAAGTGATAATTTCATAATATGGAAATGCTGCAAACTTTCAAAGACATGTTACATGTTAGCAGTGAAAGCATTCTGCTCACCATCCGAGTCTACGGGGTCATCCACTTCCTCTGTGTAGTTGACTTCTGTTCTCACATAAGTGAACATGTGGTTAAGGAATGCCCTTGCTCTTATTGCTTTAAATGTAATTGAAATGTGGTTCAATCAGTGTGATTCAATCGGAAAATATCAGTGAAGCATGACTTTTTCTCAACATCTAAGTGCCGAGTAAGCGGGTCACGTCCACGCAAGAGAATAATGAGGTGAATTTGTGGTTAAGAGAGGATGTTCTGCAATAAAAAAAAAAAAATTGAAGCTGTTTTCACTTACTGGCCTAAATGATTATTTTACAACACAGCCAGCAGTGGTTATCCCAGCAAGAAATGATTAGCTAATAAGCAGTTTTGGTAAAAGGATATAAAGCTGCACTTTCAGTCAGTGTATTCCAAACAATGGGTAATATCTGCTGCATAGAGGACACCATGGGTTTGGGGAAGTTCTTCACCAACGCTGTTACTGCCTGTGAGAGAGGGAAAGAAAGACAGATTTTTCATTTTTTAATCAATTACAAACCACTTCTCTTGTTTCTTGGGTAAATAAATACCATGCGACAAACACTGTAATTTGTGACTAACTGCAAATTATATTACTAATTAATGTGCTGTCAAACAATTACAATATTTAAGTGCAATTAATGTCATAGTTAACTTGCAATTAATCACACATTTTTATGTATTCCAAATGTAACTTTTGTCCCATTTTTTGTTTTCATTTTAATGCTCTCATCAACATGAACAAATGGATCGGCTTGCTTTGTACAAATGTTTTTTTATTGAAAACAACATTGGCATACAGCCTACTGTAGTGTTCAATTTCACATGT
>NC_045736.1:8444589-8449993 GCF_008692095.1 Etheostoma spectabile | reverse complement strand
CTCACTTGGAGCAAATAATCTCTCACACAATGTTACCCTGTCCATCAATAAAAGGGTGAAAAAATACTTTGTTTGACGAGGGGGGGAGGGGGGATATCAGCTGTGTGCTTGTCCATGAAGTGGTATTTCAGACTGGTCGTGCTGTGATGAGAGCTCAGTACACAGTGCCAAAACACACACATAACTTTGGTCTTATCAATGGAACCGTTTGCCAACCTTTAAAAATAAATCTTATTGACATCTATTTTGGCGTCTCACGGTCGCCATCCACCCATAACGTAACGTTAATACTCTTTGGTCGGCTCGCAAGCCCAAACAAGTATGTACGGCGTGCCTGTTGTTTTGTTTCCGGTCTAGCTAGATCCGGTGTGGTGTTAAAGTTTTTCTAACGTTACTAGTTGATGCAACGGCATGTGAAAGAACTGCAAAGCTTGGTAGGCCAAAAAGAACATTCATCTTGCGACGCCGTTAAAATGGGTTTGCGTTAATGACGTTAACGCATTTAACTGACAGCATTACTAATTAATCAAAATAATATATATATTTTAGGCTCACGCTTGGCAACTAACAACCAAATAACTCTCTCACCTTGAGGACTTCCATCTTAAGACCGCTATCAGACGAGGGTCCGTCAGGCATCTGCAGAGCCAGCACAAACGCTTCTGTGAACTGCTGCACCACGGGAAAGATCAACGCTTTGGCTGCACCCTACACACACACACACAAACACACACACACACACACACACCCACACACCCCCACGGTACAGTGACATTAAAGACACGGTATTGACAAGCTATTCATGCATGTCACTTCCTTTATGTAGAAAATACAAAATATAAATGTGACACAACATGAGGACAATTTCACAGTGCTGTTTTAAATAAATATCCAGTCTATCAGTTTTTAGAAAATTGTCTCTTATAAAGTAAATTATCAACTGCAACACAAATGACTCCTACTGAAGAGTAAAAATGTTCTTTTATATAATGAACTCACACTAAATTTATTATGGAACCATGCATATAATATCTAGGTGAAAATAATAACATGTCTTGTTCTCTCACCTTCTCAAGCTCTTCAATAGCACAGATGAGGTTGGCACAGGTGGTAAATATCTCCACTGCTCTAGATCGGGTACGAATACTGTACACCTGTGCCAGTCAAGGAACATTAAAAGGAAACTTCTCAGACAAACACACTGCAGAACAATTAAAGATATTAGCAGTGACACAAAAATAGTACAGTTCCCACTAGTAGTTGACGAAATGCGTGCATCCAGATAAAAAAAAAAAGCTAAATATCCCTGACGAAAATTCAACTGTTTTACTGTTTTTTTCTTCTTAAGTAAAACACCGTATTATGCCAAAATATATAGTAACCCTCTTGTTGACCAGTAGTGATAGAGTTGTAGCAATACCTCGGCCATGGTGAAGATCTTGTACATTTCAGGTAAGATGACCGGAGCCACCAGCGGCATCTGTGTATCCGTCACCTCCCGAGTAAACTCTGGACATTAACAGACAACAGGTCGTTACATTAACAAACAGACATTTAAAACACTTGTTCATAGAGTTAATATTTTTCAGGGGGAGGATTTCTGCCTCAAGTGATTACTTCTTTTGAAATCAGAAATAAAAGATGCTAAAAGTGAACCGAGACAAAATTGGACAGGTTGGCAAAAGCAATTTGATGGCGGACAACAGGACAGTTGTAGTGTTCGGATGGACGCAACTTGCATATTTCAAGACTTTTTAAAAACTCCTCTTTTGGCACTGATGATTGTGCTAAAATCATTATTAATGTTAAATATTAACACTGCCTCTGCCCATGGAAAAAGTATATTGTTTCCTGAATGCTTTACTATGAGCACTGAATTTTTTAAATAAAAAAACATGTATAGCTTTAGTGTTTTCATGGGTATATACACACACCTGTAAGGACCCTCATTGCCCCGTGCACAGCATTGACGTCACCGCTGACCAGCATCTCCATCAGCAGAGTGAACAGCTGTGGCCAGGCCTCGGGCCAGTCCCAGTGGGCGATGGCCGACACGGCGTACGCGACACTGGAGCGGACTTTGCTGATCGCCTCCCGCAGACCGCTTGGCAGCAGCTCCCTGATGGCGGCTTTAGCCTGGAAGGGGATGACAGGAGTTTGACAACATTTGGCTCAAAAAGCCTACTGAAGTCAAATAAAACTGGTGTGCAAGAATACTTTCCAAAAAAAAAAAAAAAAAAAAGAAACTTCTGGCATAGGCCGACAAAAGAAGTTTGGTTGTTTTTTTTGTGAAGTGTAGTTTACCTGATCTGTAGTTTCCGGAGGCCTGAATTTCTCTGACTGGGAACACCAGTGAGTTTCCACATACTGCTTCAGGATGACTGATGCTAACTGCAAACACAAAACAAGACATTATTATTATTATTATTATTATTATTATTATTATTATTATTATAGATATTTGTTAAGATGTACATTAGTGATACAGATTGTACATGTATGCAAAGATAGGGATAAAATTACGACAACACACATGCAAATCATAATCAATAACTGGGACCTTTATTTTACATGCATATGTGTGGCCTTGACATCCTTTGCTCCCTTGCAAATGTCTATTTTTTACACTCACCTGACGGATTGCAAGCGCTCCCTGAGGATCAACTGTGAGTTCTGCCAGATGGACACCAAACTCTACAACATAAACATATCAATAAATTTATAAATGTAAACAGACTCAAGACTATAATCACTGCCAAAAATGCCTCGACTCAATACTAACTTGAATACATTTTGTGTTTATACATGTTATTTTGTAGGGGTTGAAGTTTTTTTTCAATAATTTGTTTTTTTACTCTGACATTAAACAGTATATTCCTGTCCTTTTACCTGGAATGAAATATGACATATGTCTAGGTACGTTGTCGTGAACATGTTAACTACAATAAATGACAACAGCGATATTAACTGGTTCCAAGGCTAACAACACTGCAACCCATGAGCTACTGTATACAAAAGGTAACAGAGCACACTGGTTTGAACCTGGGCTGACAGGCATGCAGAGTGTGAGTGATAAATACAGTTCAGGATCAGCATCAACCTCAGCTCTGATCCAGCACGCTCTCACTGGGTTTTACTAAGAGTGACATCAGGCGCCAGAAGACAATGTTAGTGCTGACTATCCTACAGAGCGTCTGCCTTAGAGAGGGGCCAACGTAAAGGGGTGGCCTCGCTGTGACACTGCAGTACGACCGACAGACAGTGTACACTATTAGCCTTTCACCAGTGACCTGAGAATCAAAAGACAGACAATGTAAAGTCTAGTGGAGTACATTCGACAGCTACTATGTACTGTATCCACCTGCCCCAATTGAGATCTTTATCAAACTTAAATACAACAACCAATCACCAGTTCATGTACAAGGTGCTTGTAAATTCTAGTAAAAACTGTATTGAGACCTTTAACAACCATTTTATTGGCAATTACAACTGAAATAGACCAATTGAGTTGCTACTAAATAATAATAATAATAGAATAGGAAAAGGGATTGTTCAACGGTTTATTTGCCAACCAGAGGATACTTAACTGGATTAATTACTTAGAGTGTGATAAGAGATCACATTATTCTAGCCTAAAGATCTTTTCAGGGCTTTCTGACACCTTCGGTCCTAACACTTTTATATTGACTTTAAATAATTATTAACCTGAGACACAAGGTGCCCCATGCTGGTATAATTTAACATTTAAGTTTTCATATATCAATCATTCAAAAGATGGATGAATACAGGTGGAAACATTCATTTTAACTCAATCCACACACAACAGGATCAAGAAAGCTCATTTGAGGCAGTTACTGTAGTAACGCACATGGTCAGATAAGGCACTTTTATGTCTTATGTAGGAATATCTTATATCCAAGAGAATGGACTTGTATGGATGAATGGATGCATCTTTAATGTGCATCCTAATGGTGCTGATGATGCTGGGGGTTGGCAGCCTGTAGCCAGATCCGCGGGAGAAACCACTGGGAGACATCTTCGCGGCAAAATCATTCGTCCCGTGGGTTGCCATAGCAATAGCTGAATTACTTCTGTGACGTCTGGAAGTCGGTTGTTATATGAATGCTGTCGCCCTTATTAAACAGTTAATTCAGGTGGCTAACGGTTGTGGATGTCTGTTGCTGTCATTCCCCCGTTTCCAAGTGACGTTATCGGATTTCAATGCGCTCGAGACCAGGAACTGTGTGTTATAATTGTGTTACATTCCAATAGGACATTATTTAACTACCGGTAGCTAGTTTCCAACACATATGGTAACGAGCCAGAGAAGGTAATTTCCCTGAATGTTTTTCCTGGAGCAGAAGAACAAACTAGCTAGTGTCCACCCTGTTGCTGTGCTGTTGAGGCCGGGGTCCTCACAGTCCCCCATGTGATTAATGTAACTTACTTACGAGCTAACCTTAACGATTAACACTTTTGGCACGGTTAGCTGTGACTTGTCCGGTCGCGTCAGTTTAAGCACGGAAAGGAAACCACTTAGAAGCTCAGGAGAGGATAGCACGTTTTTACGAGCTTTCAGGCTAACTTTGTCATCATCACTAACTTCTGAAAATATGGCCTCTCGGGGGCCAAGACCGTTCCCGGCTAACGTTTCGACTGTTAGCTACTTCTCAGCCTAGCAAAATACAACCAAAGTTAGCACTGGTAAATGCAGCAAACCGCTGTCCGCGTGGAGCTTGAAAAGGCCCACGCCGTTAATTGGTGACAACACCGGATAGCTAGCCCCCGTTAACTCCCTCAAACTAGCGTTCAGAAATTGGCTACCACTCACCCTCTGTCACTTCCAGCACTTTGATCTGCTCCTCCGCGGCGGCGCGCACTTCTTGAACCGGGGACAGGATGGCCGTCAGCGTTTCGATCAGAGCCTCTTTTAGTCCCTGCTGTACCGGGCCAGCGGCCGAACCGGACCGAGCACTACCCGCCGCACTCATGCCTGCTGTGTTTTTACCCGGAGCCCGCTACAGAGTCAGTCCACCACCACAGCCACCCGGGGAGGAGCAGAGAGCCAGAGCATGAAGTGAAGCGCGCCAATGCATGGAAACGTGGAGGCGGGGTTTTGCGGGAGGAAGCACAAACGTTGTCTTCTTCTTCTTCTTTGGAATTTTATGGCAGCCGGTATCCGTAATATTGGGGAATGCTGCCCCCTTCTGGAGCTAGTCTTTTACTATGACACGTTCATCTAGTGAGTTTTTTTAACCATGATGTTGTCCTTCCGGGTCAAAAACTGACAAAACGTTGACATTTTCGTCCCTTTTTCAGACTTTAGTTTTAGTTTTCTCTATCACCACCTTACTACCACTAGTTTTACACTAATTTTGGGAATTCATGGTCAATAACCCTCATT
>NC_045736.1:8428294-8444579 GCF_008692095.1 Etheostoma spectabile | reverse complement strand
GAATTATACCTAATATTTGAGTTAAAAAAGTAAAGGGATTTAGAATTATTCTGACTATAAGATCAGAGGAGCATACAGATGAGTTTAGTCAGGAATGAAAGTGATCAATTGGATTTGCAAAGAGCGTTGTATGGAATCCAATCCATTTTTTTGTGGTAATTTGATTAAAAAAGAAACCCATATATCAGAGTTTTGTGACGTTTGCGCACGCATGATAGTTTGTAGGTCCGTCTCGTCTGTTTTTGTTTCCTGCCTGACATTGTGATTTTAAAAACATTATGTTGTAATTGTGTTTTATTTTGTTTTTCTCTTCAGTAAACAATAAGTTTGCATTGCAATGTAAGAACTGCAAAACCAGCATCCATCACCAGTGTGTGTCCTACGTGGAGTTCCAGAGGTGTTTTGGCAAAATTGTGAGATTTGTATTTCAGAGTACTGCTGGTTTTAATTCAAAATGCACTGCAGAGAAATTTCTTTTAGGTATTTAGTGTCTGCTCTCCTCTCCTCGTTTAGCCTCCAGGATTCAGGAGAGCCTACAGTTCACCTCTCTACAGCAGTCAGCAAAACTCCACAGTCTCACAGCTGCTGCCCTTCTGTGAGTTCTATTCATTTCATTTCTACATAAAGAGAAATTTCACCTTAACCGTTCTTTTTTATTTTTAATATGTTTCAAAATTTGCAATTCTTTCCAAGCCAGATGTTAAATTTGTTACATATACTTAGATCAGCAATGCACATGACGGAAAGTTCCATCTTCTCAGCTTAATTTAGTTACCCTAGGGCCAATAGTGCAGTTTTGTTCCCTCGTTTAAATGCAGTGTGTGCAAAAGCTCTAAAGTGAAAGAGACGTCATGGTACAGATGCAATGAGATTTGTAAAGTAAGCCAGTAATGTGCTCGCTGAAGTCCAAGTGTCATTTTCATTAGTCACAGATCAAAAAGATTATAGAAACAGCATTGATAAGGCCTGAAGTTGATTAAACTTAAATACCTCTCGTTAGAACGTCACACTCACCTGCACTCATGTGTTCTCATGTTGTTTATTGATTGATTGATGACATTTGATTGGCAGCACAGTCAAACCGCACCGACCCTGTGTTTGAGACGCTGCGTGTTGGTGTGATCATGGCCAACAAGGAGCGTAAAAAAGGGTCAGAGGACAAGAAGAATGTGAGTGACAATGCACGCTTTTATTTCCCTCATTGTGGTCAGTAGGCTAAGGGTAATAAATAGGCTTTACAAAACATGCTTTATCGACGATTTTAAAACCAACGAGACCATAATTCAAAAAATGAACATATGTGTTGCAGAATACTTCAAACTAGATTGAGACCATAAACTCTTCATGAAGATGTTTACTGAGGTAATAAATTAAGTGAGAAGTGGGTCATTTAGCCACAGACGTCTATAGAAACCTCCTTTTGCAAACATAGACCGTATGGACCCATGTTTCGCCCTCTGCTGGAATTCAGATAGAATGCAGCTTTAAGTTACTTCCGCATTTGCAGCACTTTGCCGAACAGGATGCGCTGTCCATCAATACATATACAGTCTATGTTTAGGCAGAGTGATCGAGTGCAGAGTAAGGCGGGACATGCTTTCACCATCCTTTTTAACTGTCTATGGGGAAAATACTGGCGTTCGGCTGCTTTATAATCAAGATTTTTTTATTATTACTACTAATAATCACTGGTTCTAAACAGTCACGGCTTATAAAAAAGAAATACGTTTTAGATCCGAGTTCATAGAGAATCTTTGTTATAACACATCCATGCGTTTTGGTCACATGTTTCTGTCTGTCTTTGTTTTTAAACTCTGGCTCCCTCTTGTGGAGCTGGGGGAAATGTTGCTTTCAACTGCTGTCTGAAAAGTAAAATATTTCAGTGCTATCAATGCACTGATGCTTACATTTTAGTATATTTAATATTATATATATATATAATAATATATTAATATTCAGTAGTGGTTAAATGTAGTATTCACTTGCCTAATCCAAATCTTTATGTGCATTATTTTCTTCCTGGCATAATGTTTTTAAAAGGCTGAAAAGAAGTAATGAGTTTTTTTTTCTTTCTTTTTCACAACTGCAGCACACAGAGAGGAAACATGTCCCTGCAGGATCGTCTGTTTCAGAGTTTCAGAGCTGCAAGACAACGCATTTTGTTTAACCTACTTGTACGAACATAGTTAAATATTAATTTTACCTACATCTGTTAAGCTTGGTTTTCCTTGTTTTTAGTTTCTTTAACTTTCTATGGGTTTTAGCTGTGTCTGTTTTCTTCGTCCCGTAAAATATTCTTGAAACTGTTTAACTTTGAGAGCAACGTACCTCTCAGTATTCCCACACCTGGCTGACCGATGGAGCTAGTTATGATACGGAGGGAGGAGGAGCAAACTAGGGAAAATATGAAGTCAGACTGCCAGACTCCATTTTACACTCCACAAAGCAGTGGGGGGGGGGAAAAACAGACTGGCAAGGTGAGTGTTACTTGCAAGTAAAGATTACTCTCCTTATTTAATAAGCTGCTGTTTTGTTCCCGATTCATTGTTTAGTCTGTTGTACGAAATGTCAACAAAAAAAACCTTCTATAACACGCGTCTAGAGTCCAAGCCACGTCTTCTTCTTCCTTTTTTTCCATTTCCTGGTTTTTGAGCCATTAAAGCTACATAACATGTGGCACGCCAATGTGTGGCTAGAGTTGGAGTTAACGGGCAGCGTTAGCATTAGCAAAGCTCTTCAAACTCCTATAGAAGTAGAAGGTTAGTCCAGCCTAAGCACTGTTGACATATCAGCTGAACATATTGCACTGTCAAATCGCACTTAAAACTTCTTCAGTCTAACCATTGAGTAGACAGCAGAGGGCTAACGCAATATGTATTGCACATTTGTGGATCAATAATGGCCGAGGGACACTTAGCTAGCTTTTCTGGACAGGAAAACAAATATAAAATCCAAGCTCTATCAGTAGTCTCCCCTGCCATGCAACACTGTAGGTACACGGAAGTTCGAATCATTCTAAAGTTTTTAAAATGTAAATAATTCATGTTGTGTCTGACTTATAGTGTGTATCTCCTTTTCAAATAGTTATTACTGAAGGGAGTGGGTGGCAGTAGCTCAGTCCTCTGTTCAAAGTACGGAGGACGAAGTCCATACAAGGTATGGACCAAAGTACAGAGTGTGGATCAGTAGTTGGCGAGATGGCACTTAACCTCCTGGGCACTGCCATGTGCCCTTGAGCAAGGCACCGTACCCCCCCCTCCCCCTCCCAACTGCTCAGGGTGCTGGTTGAGCTGGCAGCCCACCCACTCTGACATCTCAGTTTTTGTGCATGATTAGGTCCTGAGCATATGTGTGTATTTCAGACTTGTGTGTAGTGATTACTAACAGTGTACATTGTAATTTTTTCCACTGGGGATCAATAAAAAGTATAAATTATTAAGAAGATGATTGATATAACACCTAATTCAAAACTGTAGTGTATATGTAGGGAAAGCGCTGCAGGCAACTTTTGAGCTGTGGGTTGGGCACCTCTAATATGTTAAAAAGAATGTGTTTTGTTTCTATAGAGAAAAGAAGAGGACTCATGGTTCTGTGGAGGAGCTGCTGTCCTACTGTGCTCTGTGTCAGGATGTCCTGAAGGATCCAGTCTCTACCAGCCGTGGACACTGGTTCTGCAGACAGCACATCACATACTGGGACCAGTCTGCTTCATCAGGAGACTCCACCTGTCCCCAATGTGGAAAAAGATCCGAAACAAACGGCACTGTACAAAGTAAGACTGTACTTCTGTCTGCTGATGATATTATGTCTAATTTTTCAGCTCGGTCAATAAAGGGGAATTTCTGTATTTTATTACCTGGGCTAGGGCTGAACAATATTGTTTTTTTGGTGTGTTTTTTTAGCATTGACATCGCAATGTGCGCAAGCGCGAAAGTCACATCGCAGGTTGTTGCGATGTTGACGTTAAAACTTTTTTGCTGCTTGATAGAAAAGTAAACTTTCACCGTCCTCTTTTCACACGATTATTACCGTCCGACCCCTCCCGTTTAAGACAGGTAGCCACGTGGGCTACCCGAACTAAATCGCCTGATTAATGCCACATAATC
This sequence comes from Etheostoma spectabile, assembly GCF_008692095.1. Taxonomy (NCBI): domain Eukaryota; kingdom Metazoa; phylum Chordata; class Actinopteri; order Perciformes; family Percidae; genus Etheostoma; species Etheostoma spectabile. The sequence goes on along the minus strand of NC_045736.1, from coordinate 8,440,473 downwards.
ACAACGTCTCCCGGGCATTTTCCCCACGCTGAAACCTGCTACCAGCCAGGCTAAAGTTAATATAGTTAGCCTAAAGATGCAAGGGGTTCGTCCGTCTCTTACGTTACGGTTTGGAGCCGCGACGCTGGAAACGTAACACTAATCTAGTACAGAAGTCTTTATCTGATCTAAGGTAATTTACAGATTTAATTGTTCTTGGATATGTAGAGTTTGTTGCTAGTGCGCGTGACATGAAAGTCTGATCAATTTATCAAACCAACGAGCTTGCCCCGCTAGTCGACCACAACCTAAAATTCAGAAGAAATTTTCATACATTCATTTTCATACACCTTAGCCTGGATTAATAGTATAATATGAATAGAATGGTGTCATGCTAGTTAACCAGCGCATTTCTCTCTAATTTCCCTCTCCAAAATCACTTCAGAAGAGTAACGTTAGTCACAGCGCTTACTTGCTTTGGGGTTTGTAAAGCATTAAAGTTGAACAAAGAATGGGATGAAGAATAGAGCTATTTATGTCATCTTTTAAAAAAAATACTTTTTTCATATTGCAATATATATCGCAGGGGAAAAAATATTGCAATGTCAGTTTTTTCCAGCATTGTGCAGGCCAATCCTGGGCCCTATTTTACTATATGTCTTAAGTTCTCGCTCAATACTGGACCAATTTCAAAGGTTTTTGTTCCGGGTCGAAAAAACTACCTAAGTTTCCCTCTTTCTTTTTTTTAAAGATTTTTAGAAACATAATGAAATATAAAAAAAGGCTTTATTGTTTTGTTTGTAATTTTGGTCATAAAAATAATCACCAGATTCTCTAAATGTTCTTCTTTGGTAAAACCTTTATTTCAGCAGATGGCGGTCAGCAGGAGGTTTTAGACAAACATGAGATCAGTCTGAAGAGGAGATGTAAATGTGTGACTGAAGGAACTGATAAGACAATAAGTGAAACCCTCCTCAACAGGATCTACACTACGCTCTTCATCACAGAGGGACATAATACCCAACGTGCTCTAATGCCGCTTGAGACAGTTTCTAAGATGAAGACCAACCAAGACATTCCATTAATGTTTCACGACGTATTCAATAGTGACGCACCGCCACGCATCAGAGTTGTCATGACGAAAGGCATCTCTGGCGTTGGAAAGTCCTTTGCAGTGCAGAAGTTCACTCTGGATTGGGCAGATGGCTTGGAAAACCAAAATGTTGGTCTGATGATTCCGCTTCCATTCAGGGAGCTGAACTTGATCAAGGATGAGCAGTACAGTCTTGTCACGCTGATCCAGCTTTTCCATCCCACATTAGAAGAGATTGAACCAGACAAGCTTGACGACTGTCAAGTTATGTTCATCTTTGACGGCCTGGACGAAAGCAACATCTTACTGGATTTTAAGAACAATGAGGTCGTTTCTGATCTCTTACAGACATCATCACTCAACGTGTTGTTGACAAACCTAATTCAGGGGAATCTGCTTCCCACGGCTCTCGTCTGGATAACTTCCCGACCAGAAACGGCAGGTCAGATCCCTCCTGCGTGTATTGACAGGGTAACAGAAGTACGAGGCTTCATTGAGAGCAAGAAGGATGAGTACTTCAGGAGGAAAGTTGACGACGAAGAGATGGCCAGTAGAATTATCTCACATGTCAGGGCATCCAAGAAACTCAGCGTCATGTGTCTGATCCCACTCTTCAGCTGGATCACTGCTACAGTTCTGGAGGACATGTTCACTAAAGACCAAAAAGAAGAGCCGCCCACGACCATGACTCACTTGTACTCACATTTCATTCTGGTTCAGACAAAGCAGAGGAAACGGAAGAATGATGAAGAACAGGAGACAAGCCCACATAAGCTGACGGAGGCGGACTGGGAAGTTATTTTGAAGATGGGGAGGCTGGCATTTGAAATGCTGGAGAAAAGAGACACCATGTTCTACCAAGAAGAGCTGGACCGGTGTGGTCTTGATTTGACAGAGGCCTCGATGTACTCAAAAGTTTATACAGCGTTTCTCAACAAAGAGTATGTGGTGTTCGACAAGATCGCCTACTACTTCATTCATCTGAGCATTCAGGAGTTTCTGGCTGCAATCTACGTGTTCCACTGTTTTACCAATAGGAACATGGCGGTACTGAAGGACTTCCTGGGGAAATACTGGGACAATGACAACAGGGATGGCAGTTATCCTGATTACCCATCCTTGAATGACTTCCTTACAAGAGCAATGAAGAAATGCCTTGAACGTGAAAATGGCCACATGGACATGTTTGCCCGCTTTCTCCATGGCCTCTGTCTGGAGTCCAACCAGAGATTCTTTGGAGGCCTGCTGGGTCATACAGAAACCAGTCCAGAAACCATCCAGAAAGCCATCAACAACCTAAAGGAAATGAAAAGTGATGGGATGCTTTCTAACAAAAACATTAACATCTTCCAATGTCTGATGGAGATGAACGACCCCTTGTTAAATCAAGAGATCCTAGAGTTCCTGAAGTCAAAGAGCAGATCACAGAAGAAACTTACCGAGATCCACTGCTCAGCTCTGGTCTACATGCTGCAGCTGTCGGATGAGGTTCTGGATGAGTTGGACCTGCACCAGTACACCACAACACTTTGGGGACGAGAGAGACTGATTCCAGCTGTGACAAACTGCAGAAAGGCTGTGTAAGTCCATATGTAATTCATTTTTAAATTAGTGTAGATTAGTAGTTTAACTTTTTACAGTTACCAGTAAATGCAGTAAAGTTGTCATTACACAGTACTTTCAGCGCAGCTTCTTTTATTATCAGACATACAAATCAAGGTGACCTCATGATAACTTAGTGGAGACAGACATGGGAGCAGATCACACTGACAGATTGAACATTACTATGCTCACCCTTCATCTTTTAAGATTCAAGCAAAATAAATAAAAATGACAGGTCTGCAGGTATGAAAAAGACATAATTATTGTTTCATGTGAAACAAATAAAAGCTCAGCTGTACCACTTACCGGTACATGGAGAGCCTATGTTAATCAAAACCGTATATGTCAAACTGTTTTGTCATCTAGTGCATGAATTAAATATAAAGTGTCTTCTTTTTATAGTTACATATTTTGTAATGTATGTGCCCTAACAGACTTTCTGGCTGTGAAATCACGGATACTTCCTGTGAAGTTGTGGCCTCTGCTCTGAAATCCAACCCCTCCCATCTGAGGGAGCTGGACCTGACTGACAACAACCTGAAGCAATCAGGAATAACGCTTCTGTCTGCTGGACTGGAGAGTCCCAACTGTAAACTGGAAACGCTAAGGTCAGTTTCAAAACCTTGACTTAGTTTCACATACCTGGTTCATACATTGTCTGGGTTTGCCTGAGCACAAAGAAATAAAACTTCCAGCAACATGTTCTTTCTTTCAGGAATTAGTGAAGTAACAAAGTTGAGAAAGGAAATTAGCATTCACATACTCATTTTGCTGTTTCATCAGTCAGGAAAGATGATATCCGTACATTTTTTTAGATCTGATGATGGCAGATAAAACGGGCTGCAAACTGTTTGAGCTTGGATCATTAATTGATTTGTATCTACACCATTGCTGACATTCCACAATAACAGAATGTCAAAGGAAATAATAATAAAAACATGCATTTCTTTATCCAGAATGATGGGCTGTGGTTTGTCAGAGGTCAGCTGTGCTTCTCTGGCCTCAGCTCTGAAGACCAACCCCTCCAGTTTGAGAGAGCTGGAGCTGAGTAACAACAAGCTGCAGGATTCTGGATTGAAGCTGCTCTGTGGCTTTCTGGAGAGTATACACTGTAGACTGGAGACTCTGAGGTCAGACATTTTTTATTTTTATTTTTTTCACTTCTGTGCTGAAATTATATTTTGTGAAAGTTGTGGTGACACTACTCTGTCGACAATGTTTCACTTCCGGGATTGCTCCGATGCTGCCGAATTTAACCTTTTTGGTACTGGAATAATAAGATCAATTGCTTTTTCAGTCCCCTAGATGGAAAATTGAAGTGAGATGAACAAACCAGAGACATTTCTTTTTTTGTTTTGCTTTGGGGATATAATTTGAAGTTGGAAAAAAAGTAATATTTCACCATATGTTTAAATATAAGTCAAATTAATGAATATCACTGTTTTTGAAAGATTTATAAAGCTATAGGATGTACAGACATACTAGTTTTAAACTGAAGGTTCTTTAGTCAATTCTTGAGTCAAATCTTGCATCAATTTCTGCTTTTTTGTTTTTTAATTATGTGTTCGTACTGCAGCGTCCAGGCTCTGTATTAATAATGAGATACTATCGAAGTCTGGAAACCCACAGACTGCTACGATAATTTGTTTTTTTATTTGACTTATCAGAACATCAGAAAAATCTAAAAACTGACAGGCTGTGTTACACAAATTTCTATTCACCTGGAGCTGACAAAGTTTAAGAGGCACGTTTCAATAAATATTACTGAGACATCTTTTTCTCATCTGTATTTTACAGTTGTTAACCTGCGTCCTGTTGGGTTTAGGCATTTGGATTTTCCCTTTTTTAACTTCTACCTTCTAAACCTTCTGCTTTGAACAGATAATCAAACATTGTAAGATTTTTAAGCAGGAACAGTGTCTTCTAAAGTTGCATAATTTATTCTTTATTCAGATTGAGGAGGTGCAATTTGTCAAGCATCAGCTGTGGTTCTCTGGCCTCGGCTCTGAAGTCCAATGGCTCCCATCTGAGAGAGCTGGACCTGGAGAACAACAGGCTGCAGGACTCAGGAGTGAAGCTGCTGTGTGATTTTCTGAAGAATCAACATTGTAGACTGGACACTCTGAGGTCAGTTCACTGACTCTGTTAGTCTTGAGATCTTGTTTTTAATTAACATTTCAACACAATGTAAGTACATTCATAACTTCCGTACATACATTTTCTTTTGTATATATTTTATTGTACTAAATTTAGTCTGCATTCGCAAAAGATGTGCTTATCTCAAAGAAAGTGTAGAAAAAGTCCACTCTGACAGTTTTATTAAATGAATGTTTCAAATTTTTGGTAAAGGGTCACATCTGCATACAGACAATCATCTGAACTTTGTTTTAATGTGATGATAACCTTCTGAAGTTGGTTTCCATTCATTTTAATGTGTTTTCTTAAATAATAAAATAGAAGTCTGATGTTATGATCCACAATGACAAAGTCACTCTACTCATTTTACAAGTTAATTGATAGATTAACTAAGGAATTTTTTTTATTCAGATTGTGGCACTGCGGCTTGTCAGAGATCACCTGTGCTTCTTTGGCCTCAGCTCTGAGGTCCAACCCCTCCAGTCTGAGAGACCTGGAGCTGAGTCTCAACAAGCTCCAGGATTCTGGGCTGAAGCTGCTGTCTGCTCTTGTGGAGAGTCCACGCTGTAGACTGGAGACTCTGAGGTCAGTAAGGGGGCCAACTCAGTCCATGCTGGTTCAGCAGTATTTCAATAAATACATGAAGGTTAATGTGTTTGTTTCATTCTTCCACAAACCATAAAATGCAAGCGGACAATGCAAAGCCAAGCAACATTTTACAGTCAGTTGCCACTTTTGAACAGACAAGTGGGATTTTACAGGAGAGTTAAAAAGGTTTGTTTTCCTACTGAAGTTTTTAGATCTAGACTTGTTATTTCCTCTAATGCAGGCTCAGAACATCGGCTGCAGTCAGTTGTAGTTTTTGTAGAGAAGATGGAATACAAGCATTAGATCAGTTGGCTTATGTCAGGACTCAGAAGCTGGGTCATAACTTCTGGGACTGCGTTTATCTCTACAGGATCAATGGCAAGATGATTAGACAGGTGGCAAGTTCAGATGAGAAACACAAAAAAAGTGAGTATTGAACAATTATCCTAATTCATCAAACTATTTTCTTTACAATGAGTTTGTTCTCATATAATACAAATATTCGTCAATTCCATTTTTGTTCGAGCTGAAAATATTCCATTATTTTGCCTGTTGTTTCTGAACCTTATTCATGTTTTCATTGTTGTTCTATCTCCTTCACTTCTCTCCATCAGATGACTCCGGTGTTAAACTGCATGTGAAAACAATACTCCCCGAGGATAACAGAAAGGTGAGAGAGGAGCAGTTGTATAGTATGAAGTATTTATTTTTATTTTTTTTAGATTTTACTACGAGACCGTTTTTATTGATATTGTACCAAGTGAGCTGAGGGCGAGTAGTTGTGGTTTGTTTTCATTTAATCAAAAATTTAACTTCTATTAAAATAACTCACTTTGTGCCGTTCTTAATTCCAGGCTCCATTATCCTTCTCACCTGAACACACAACTGAATGTTCATACAGGTAATCCTACAATATGACAAAACACTATTCCAACGTCTTTCATGGTTTGTCAAATTGTGTCAAGGGTCTGTTGTCTTTGGCGAGCTAGTCAAAGCTGAACACTGTAGATTGAATAATCATAAAACACCCAGCGGTCACAGCATTTTGGACCGGGTCCTCATTTATGAAACAGTGTAAAGTCCAGATAAAAAATAACCTGATTCATTAAACTGTGTACACAAACAAAACAAACAGTCAGAGGCTGATGGCTGCAGCAGCTGTTAATGCAGACAGTTCAACAAACTGGACAAACGGGTCAGACATGCAGGTGGATGCTTTAAAGGCTTTTCAGCCAGCTCAACATCAGAGAATGAACTGGTGCAGGCATGCAGCCATTTCTGCGTTTATATAGCCTTATATATTTTGCCTCTCATTCATTCACACACTAATGGCAGTGAGTTATAACGCAAGGTGCTGATCACACCGTTAGGAGAAACTTGGGTTTCCGGTACTCGTTCAGGTGGCTTAAACACAACATGAATAGGCAACATGTCAGGTATTATGACTTGATGGTGGCTGATGAGGGGAAAAAAGATGCAGGTGAGAAGGTGGTTGGTTAAGGCCAGGTAGAGCTGATCAGGGAAGAGGTGTGAAGATGGGCGGTTTAGTGAGGGGATGGGGGGGATGGATGGATGGATGGAAAATGCCTTAAGGGGTATTGGAATTTGGGTCCTTCTCATTTCCCTTGTATTGCATCCTCGGCTCCTCCACACGGGGGGAAATCATGGGAGGAGAGAGGAAATGAGTTGTTAGAGGGATGAGACGTCCTTTCTTCTAAAGTGTCGCGTGAAGTTGTCAACTGTGAGGGCGGAGTTAGCAACAGCTTTTAGCTGCACGGCTTCAATACATGCTTCTTATATTAATTTGTCCTTTCGGTGTCCTACAGGTTCAGGTGTCCTGGTCCAGGTGTGTTCCGGTGTAGTTTGACTGGACTGGTGTTTGTTATGGCTCAGGAGGCGGAGCTGCTGTACAGGACTGTCCAATGGGATCAGAGCCTCCTCAAACCAGCTGGCAAGAAGGCCGCGGGGCCACTGTTCAACATCAAGTGTTCTGAGGATGCTGCTATCCTTCATCTCCGCCTGCCACACTGTGAAACAAAGGATGGTAAAGACATGGCGGTGTACAATGTCAAGACATAAAGAAGTAACATTTGCAAAGATTAATGATAATGTGTAGCATTGAAAAATTTGCATAGTTGTCTATTTGATCTTCTTTCTTTCAATAATAACTCTTTGAACAGAGATATATACATTCAATGAAATGATTCCAACTTCATTAAGTTGATGTCCCCACAGTGTTGTATGATGGGAAAATACTGTTACTGGGTTTTGAATTTGTTTTTTTTTAGTCCAGAAAGGCTAAGTGACCCTCGATCATTATTGAAACACAGCTGTGCTCTACATATTAAGTTGACTCTGTTTTTCTTTGGGCCCTCTGCAGTCTACTCAGAGGTTAGATTAAGGAGGTTTGAACAGATTTATTTTTTTCCTTTTTTTTAGTCCACAGTATGACACAGCTGATTTCCCAATAGTGTGAACCCTAGACTAACCTTCTATTTCTATTGTAGTTTGAAGAAGAGTTTAGCTAAAGCAACAGGTTGGTGTGTCAGGGGCTTTAGTCTGCGTACATTTTGATGGTAAGCTTCTAGTTTCTTCAGCCAATGACAATGTTGCTCAGAGGTATCTTTGTCTTTTTGCCCTTTCAGTTGGCAGTCTACGCTTGGTTCTCCATGTACAAAACAAATGCTTTACTCAATAACATCCATTTGTAAAGAGGACTTTCTCCAACCTAAAAGCACCAAAGACTATTCAGATTTAGAGGCGTGCTCCCAGACATCTGACTGTAATAATGGTCTCATGGCAGGAGAATACAAACTGTATATAAAATTATAATGGAGCTAATCCTTAAATACACACATCCAGACAGACCACATGTGGGACAGAAACATAATAAATTCAAATTCATAGGCAAACTGGTACATCATTGGGAGGCACCAGACTAAATGATGAGTGGTAAGAAATGATTTAGGTGGAGATGCTAGTGTTTTAGCAGTGATGAAAAGGTTTACCATCTCTCTGCTTTCCCAGCGCTGCTCGTTGATGGCATGTTGTCTGTCGCCCACGTCACTGATGTCGGAATGAGCATCTTGGAGCCGCTGGAGATTACGGTTACTCATGCTGTTGTAAAGGTCCCCCACCTCGCTGCCTTTGGCCTGGTCTGGGATTTCGTTAAAAGATTTCTGAACATGACCCAGCCAATAGAGGGCCAAGTTGTGCTGTTCCTCCGACCCCTGTACGAAGTACATCAAGTACTCGACGTGTTGCTGCTGCCCGACAACGTCCTTCTAGAAGAGGTAAAGCGATCGTCATATGTGCTCACCATCAGCCTAATCTCCTGTTTTAAGCTACAGCAGTTTCCACATAGATGATTCACACTTTGCTTCTCTTGTTACAAATCTAAATCAATCCGAACGGAAAATCTTTAGATTGCTCTTGAATTTGTAGGCTTTTTTTCTGGATTCTCTCCGAGCCTGTTTTTCTGTCGGCTAGCATCATTCATGATACTTCCTATTTTATGCTTTAATTGATTAACTCCAAAGTATATCCTCATTATGTTTTTAATTGACTGTAATTCTCAATCTGCAAAGCACGTTGGTCATTTCTTGTTTTCAAATGCTCTTTAAATAAAATTGACTATCTGAGCATAAACTAATAAATGTCCTCTTACTAAAGGTTGAAAAGAAACAACGAGGTGCGGAGTACGTCACAGCCTCTTCCAATTGTTACCTCGGCTTTGGTCAAAGTTACAGTCTCCACTGTGAACCTGACGGCTTCACAATACAGCCTGATGTGAGTCAAGTCACTTCTTATTCTTACACACATAATCATCAATAATACGATTTTGGCTGCATGTAGATTCACAATCGGGGAATTACCGGATAAACATGTTAGCAACTGGTTTGAAAATCCCGCATTGCTACTGGTTTTCAGTCTGCACCCTTCCACTCGAAGTATGGACCAAATTTACATCCGACGTTTGAAGTTTTCCTGACCACGAACACGGAGAAAGTGACTTTGATGGTTCAGGACCAGGAGAGGAAAGTAATCTGGAAACGTCAGGTGTTACTCAAAGGTAAAGAGGTCGCCCTCCTGCAGCAGCACTCCACCTGATGTCAGAGTTCAGCCATGCTCCGGGAGAGATTAGATATGTAGCTCTCCTGCACATTCGGGGACTTCCAGAGCAGATATGTTGCTGTAGCAGATAAAAACATGACGTTTAATTTCAGTTTATTTTACAATTATGTGATTTCTAAGAGATGTCTGTGTAAAAGTGATTGTTGGTTATATGACAAAAATATTTTCCCTGGTTATCTTCAAGGTCCAAGAGGGGAAATTCCACAGAGAAATGTCCCATCATTAGACAGCGTCCCAGCAAAGGACAACATCCCAGCTGACAAGAAGCTGCACACCAGTCAAATACAGTTTCTTGACCGTGTGTCCTGTTGACCTCTTTTGAACCAGCTTCTGGATGAACTTCTTGAGGTTCACAGGATGGGTGATGCTGAAATGCAGTCCACCAGAACAAAAGCCAAAGCAGAAGAAGCGGTGAGAAGAAGGGGAGCTGAAGCCTGCTCCGTTCTGATTGCTGCTCTCCATAAGGGGGCTCCAGGCCATAGCGCTGAGCTGAAGCTGAAGCAAAAGCAAGAAACTGGAGTATGATGATGATGATGATGATGAATCTCTATAACACCCATCTGTTTGGCTGGGAAAGCCACATTTTGATGTCATTTGAAACGCATCAAACTCAATTTCATGGCTATCTTTTGCGTTTTCAAATCTATTTAAAGATTTCAATTCCCTCCTTTTTTTTTTTTTTTTTTTTTTTTTTTTTTAAAGGTACAGTATATGCAATGTTTTTCCCAAAAAAAACAATGTATAGACTAATACAAAAACAAGACCTCTCAATCACTACCTATGACTCACTAGAAGTGTAAGTTGGTGTCTGTATCTGCATCTCTGCCTGGTTTTCTTTTTCCTTTTAGGGAATGTAGGGAGTGTGGGATGTTTTTAAGGCCCCAGCAAAGAGCCGTTGGGCCCCGCGTTGGGTGCGTAACCCCCAGCCAATAACAGCGTGTAGGGAGTGCAGCCTATTCTCACAACTGCCGCTTTACCCCACAACGTCTCACATCGACAGTTTAGCTGACACAGACACACAGAAACAGACAGGATGAAGCTCTGCATTCACAACACTAATCCTACAATGCTGCACCTTCCCACTGAGGTGTGGGTGTGTTTGCAGTATTTGTGCTTTAGAATGTAAACGCTACGAGACAATCAAAAAAAATAGTGTTTCATTCCTTGGATTCACTGCTTTGTACGCCACTACTTAAAGGTGCTGTAAGCGATGTTGGGTGAAGGCACTTCTTGTTGATGTTCAAAGTACATTAAAACAAAACGAGGCTAGCTCCCCCCCCCCCCCCCCCCCCCCTCCCTCCTCTTCATCTCGTACCCTCCTTTTCCCTTCCGTGCTTCTGCGCACTAACCCCCCAACCCCCAAATCCTTCTTATCGGTTATTGGCTGGAACACTGTTTGGTGGTGCAGGTGGGCGCAGTTTGTTTTTGTTTCCGTTTCTAGACCCTGGGCTGTCTACAGAGACCGTGGTTTTTTACAGTGTGTTCAGGGGACAGACAGCAGTAAAGTTCTCTTCATTCACTCTCTAGGTCGCTTGACCACTGTTGCGCGCTCTCTCTCTTGTTGTTGAGCCAGGGAGAAGGGGCCAACTTTTGTGTTTACATACTCGATACTCACTACATATTATGGATGGGACTAAACCCTGAGTATATCACTAATTGTTTAGTTTTAAGTTGTTTTTTTTTCTTCCTTTTTGTTCTTTTATTAGTTTAACAAGATAGATTCTGTCTTATGTTGCTGTTGAACACTTTGTTACTATGTTCTGAAAAGTTCCATAGAAACAAAGTGTATTAACAGAACTGTTTTGTGTTTAGAGGGACAGAGGATTTGATATTGAATGTGAGGATAAATCAGACGTCCACTGGACATTGCCTGTCAGTCTTTTTCCTACTACATTTCTAATAAACATTCTTCTAATTAAAAACGTAAAAATATTTTGTATTTGTTTTCCTTCTTCACAACTGCAGCACTCAGAGCAAAGAAGAGGTCAAGAGCAAATGGATTCTGTTTCAGAGTAAACTCAGCTCTGTAAGAACAATCTGCAATAGGAGTGTAAATGTGCAGCCACATATACAGTTGCCCTCAAAGTTTTCTGAATCTTTTCTAACTTCTGCACACCAGCTTTTGGATCAACTCGTACAAGGTTTCAAACCTGGAAAACCAACCTTAATAGACCAGTGACCCATTTTACAGTCAGAAAATGTGTTGGAGATCCACTGTAAAAAGAACACTGCAGTGGTGAAGAAGGAAAACTCCCCAAAAAATTTAGCCCATCAAAACATTATGCAAGCCTTCAGTTTCAATCTTACAAAACTGTTATGATTTCAGGCTTCTGTTTTTTTTTTTTTTTTCAGTTTCAAATTATGGCATTATATTCATCCCATATGGCAAAACTTGCCTTTACTGAGCCCTAACCTTACCTCCATTCAACCCTGGGATGAATAAGGAAGCAGGCTGTGAGCCAGTCCGTATCGGCCAACATCAGTAGCCGACCTCAATGGGAGCGGATTCCTGCAGCCAGGAACCAAAATCCCAACCTAAATAATTATAGCAACATGTTAAAGCCCATGGTTTAAGAGTGAGCTGTTCAACTATTCCATATTGTTGTAATGTTCAGGTCTCCCCATAACTTTGACTATGTAGTGCATT
>NC_045736.1:8419827-8428284 GCF_008692095.1 Etheostoma spectabile | reverse complement strand
AAATCAACAGAAGATGGAAACTTTTCTACCCTGTGGATGAGTCCTGATTTTCTCAACATCACACAAATGGCTTGAGCTAAAAGTGTCTACCCAGTGAATCCACTACAAATCGTGGGAGGTATAATGAATACTAAGCAGATTAACTTGTCTGGCCCCCCATACCAGCTGCAGCAGATAACACCTCCCTTCATCTTATGTTTTAAGGTGTAGTCTCACCGGAGCTTTAACTTTCAGTAGACTTCTCCATTCACATTGACGATAAATATGAAACCACTGGGAAAAAACAGTGACATTCTTTGGGAGGCTTGAAAGTAAGTCTTGTTACTGAGGGAGGAATTGCCAGCTTCATCTCATGATCCTGCTGCTCCAACAAGGAAACCGATGGGAGTATCGGCGAGGTTTCCACCAATGGGAGACGAAAATGCCACACACCGTTTCCTCTTGAACCTTCACGAATAAGACGTCTCTGGATCTTTTCAGTGTGCAGCGAATATTTCTAGTTTAATTTCTTACATTTTAATCTTAGGAGGTGTCTTCTTCTCAGGTGCTGAATTCTTCAGCCGATCATCAGATCATGGTATAGTTTGCATGGCTTTTGTATAACGTATGAGAAGTTGCATCCTTTTTGCAATACACAATGTGCCATAATAAGAGGTGCGTGAACCGGCCTGGCTGTAATAAGACTGTTTTCTAGATATGTTAAACACACCAGCCAACTGTGCAATAAAACTTGTGACTGTATCTTATAACCTGTGCCCTGATATTTATAAACCTGTTTGTCTTTCAAAGTTATTTTACTCAGTGCTACATTTGGATTTCAAACATCTAACTTAAGTATTTGTACAAAATATACAAGAAACAGTATACACATAGACACCCAATGAATATCCAAATGGGTTTCTTTTCTTTTTGAGCTATAATGAAACCCTCTAATTTCTAAGGAAAAGTAAGAAGGTGTCATCATTTAAAAATCAACTGAGTGTAATCTCTTCTCTCTAATTATCACTGCTGCAGATCTTGAAGGACTAAGCAAGAGAAGCAAACCTGGGAACTCAATTCTCTAAAAAGTAAAATAATTACAAAGATGAATATAACAATAACACCTTCCAGGAAAGCCAGTCAGTGTGCTTTGTTGTATATAAATCTGTCGTCATACAGTACATGCTATATGTAGCCCTTTGCAAAACGGTAAAGGCTGAAAACCTTTTTTTTTTTTTTTTTTTTTTTTAAACTTAAACTTCTTTGATTATGTCCGATTTCCTTGCCTGGTGTTTTCAGTGTATCAAGATATCAAGGCCTACTTCTACTCTGGCTCAGTTTTGTCTTTCAAACTATAGTGATTAATTAGTGTTTAATCATAAACAGTCCAACTCTGCAAGACTTGAGAAATAAGGCCCTCAAATCATCTGCATAGCAAGGCCACAGTGGGGGGACCATATTTGTATCTTTGACAAAAATCCTCAGTCAGTTTATGGAACAGAAGAATCATCCGAAATAGTGAAAACTTCTGCTCCGCTTCTGTGTGCTCCAATAGAATACACCCCATGTGTGGGGAAAAGGGAGTTGTGCAGGATGGGACTTAGGCAAAAGTTATATTCCTCAAGGCTGATGGGTGTCAAAACACAGATTAGATTACACTCAGTTGCCAGTTTATTAGGTACACATAACTAAAATTAAAGCGGTTTACGTAGGAAGCCAATAAATCCAACTTTCATGAAGCCTTTGGTTGAAACGGTTAAGAGAGGTGTTCATTCAACTTTGAAAATTTTTGAGGCTGCAGTTACACTCAGATTTGCAAAAGTCAGAATCCTCTTAAATAATTTAACATATTTATTACCTTATTTAAGTTGTCTGCAAGTGTGTATATAGGTATGAAAAGGTTGCTTGTATTAATTGATCTAAATTGGGTCTACTTTTCTCACATTGTATTTGTATAGGACTATGTAGTTTGGATAAGTGCTATATAAATACACTTTATTGTTATCAATTGTACAAAGTTTTACTGAGAGGCGTGTCTAATATTTAGTCTTTCCTCATTGATATAAAGTGGGCAAAATATAAGAAACACAGAACATTATAACCTTCATAAAGAGAGGTGACAGGTGTTCCAAATAAACTGGCAGCTGAGTGCATGTGATGTAGCTGTAGAGAGGATCTAGGACACTCTGGCTAAGAATGAACCAAACACTAATACAACCGTTTCTTCTCGTTTAAGCAAAAAGAATTTGGTCTATGTAGAAACAAGCAATGTTTTGCAACTGGATATTTTCCTCTCCTTCAAAAGAGTTAAAGCTAAAAAAAATTAAAAAAACAAAACAAATTAATACCCATCCCATTGCACCCAGAATCACCACCTTCCAAAAACGTATGCAGATGCTACTGACAGAAAGCAAAGGAAAGCTGGGGGACAGCTTACAAGGGAGATGGATATATGTGTACAGTACATATACACATATATATGTATGTATATATTTATATATACAAACATGTACATGTGTATATATATATACACATACATACATATATATACGTGTACAGTACATATACATACGTACATACACACATATGTATATATACAGGTAAAAGCCAATAAATTAGAATATTTTGAAAAACTTGATTTATTTCAGTAATTGCATTCAAAAGGTGTAACTTGTACATTATATTTATTCATTGCACACAGACTGATGCATTCAAATGTTTATTTCATTTAATTTTGATGATTTGAAGTGGCAACAAATGAAAATCCAAAATTCCGTGCGTCACAAAATTAGAATATTACTTAAGGCTAATACAAAAAAGGGAGTTTTTAGAAATGTTGGCCAACTGAAAAGTATGAAAATGAAAAATATGAGCATGTACAATACTCAATACTTGGTTGGAGCTCCTTTTGCCTCAATTACTGCATTAATGCGGCGTGGCATGGAGTCGATGAGTTTCTGGCACTGCTCAGGTGTTATGAGAGCCCAGGTTGCTCTGATAGTGGCCTTCAACTCTTCTGCGTTTTTGGGTCTGGCATTCTGCATCTTCCTTTTCACAATACCCCACAGATTTTCTATGGGGCTAAGGTCAGGGGAGTTGGCTGGCCAATTTAGAACAGAAATACCATGGTCCGTAAACCAGGCACGGGTAGATTTTGCGCTGTGTGCAGGCGCCAAGTCCTGTTGGAACCTGAAATCTCCATCTCCATAGAGCAGGTCAGCAGCAGGAAGCATGAAGTGCTCTAAAACCTGCTGGTAGACGGCTGCGTTGACCCTGGATCTCAGGACACAGAGTGGACCGACACCAGCAGATGACATGGCACCCCAAACCATCACTGATGGTGGAAACTTTACACTAGACTTCAGGCAACGTGGATCCTGTGCCTCTCCTGTCTTCCTCCAGACTCTGGGACCTCGATTTCCAAAGGAAATGCAAAATTTGCTTTCGTCAGAAAACATGAATTTGGTTAGTCAGCAGCAGCAGTCCAGCTCTTTTTTTCCTTAGCCCAGGTGAGACGCTTTTCGCGCTGTTTCTTGGTCAACAGTGGCTTGACACGAGGTATGCGGCAGTTGAAACCCATGTCTTTCAAGCGTCTCTTGGTGGTGGATCTTGAAGCACTGACTCCAGCAGCTGTCCACTCCTTGTGAATCTCCCCCACATTTTTGAATGGGTTTTTTTTCACAATCTTGACTAGGGCGCGGTGATCCCTATCGCTTGTACACTTTTTCTGACCACAGTTTTTCCTTCCCTTTGCCTCTCTATTAATGTGTTTGGACACAGAGCTCTGAGAACAGCCAGCCTCTTCAGCAATAACCTTTGGTCTTCCTCCTGTGCAATGTGTCGATGGTCGCCTTTTGGACAGCTGTCAAATCTGAAGTCTTCCCCATGTTTGTGTAGGCTTCAGAACTGACTGAGAGACCATTATAAAGCCCTTTGCAGGTGTTTTGAGTTAATCAGCTGATTAGTTTGTGGCACCAGTGTCTTCAAAATTTACCCTTACACAATATTCAATTTTGTGACACACGGAATTTTGGATTTTCATTTGTTGCCACTTCAAATCATCAAAATTAAATGAAATATACATTTGAATGCATCAGTCTGTGTGCAATGAATAATATAATGTACCAAGTTACAACCTTAAGTTTGAATTCAATTACCGAAATAAATCAAGTTTTTCAAAATATTCTAATTTACTGGCTTTTACCTGTACTTATATATACACAAAAATGTACATGTGTATATATATACATATTTATATATACACGTGTACAGTACATATACATACGTACATACACACATATATAACATCAGACACAACACCTTAATGCTGTGTAGTGACAGATACTGAACCTTAATTTAATATATATAAAATATATTATCACAGAATTTTCCATTGCACTCCATTAAATACAGAATACCAGCTGAGATCAGTTTTCAGATTAGGGTTCTTCAATGTTTTCTCAGTTTGTTTTTTGAAATGATATCAGGTTAATTAACAGAATGTGCCTCTGGAACATTGGATGAATGGTTGCTGATAAAGGGCAACGTAGATACTGCATTAAAGATCAGCCACCCCCCCCCAATCAGATCAGCCAGTATTCTGTCTATAATGGAGTGGTATGGATGAATTTGTAAGTTACCCCAAACTTTTGACTGAGAGAGAGAGAGAGAGAATGCGTGTGTGTGTGTATATATATGCACACACACACAAAATACATTTTATATATATTAAATTGTGTTAGGATTCAGTATCTATCACTACACAGTAATAAGGTGGTATGTCTGCGCGCGCGCACACACACACACACACACGCGCACACGCGCACGCGCACACGCACACGCGCACACGCGCACACACACACACGGTTCAGTATCTATCCCCTACATAGCATTAAGGTGGTGTGTCTGAATATCTTTTTTTTTTCTTCTTCTTCTTTTTAAAAAAATCCTATGATACAAACCAGGGGAGAGTCAAAGCAAAACAAATAATCAACAAATAAACAAATGTGGGGAAAAAGAAAAACTTTGCAACAGACGAAAGGCCTCTGCCCCGATGTCCCTCCCCCCAGCCTCCAGCGGAGGGGTGAGCCAGCCCAGACGAGGTGGGACGGACCCGTCCAGCTGTACAGCGCAGTGAAACATAACTTACATATTAGCTCATTTGTACACGTAAAGTCGTGATCAAGGCACAGGGATCTTCTACAAGTTATTTTTTTCTTCTTCAATAAAGTTGTACAAAATGATACCTTTTACAGTCTGTACAAGAATAATAGTCCAGCAGTAAAATAAAGACAGACATACTTAAAGCCGGGAGGGACAGGAAGTGGGACATGGTGAGGTGAGAGACTAGGACCAAAGGGGGTGTGTGTGTGTGTGTGTGTGGGGGGGGGGGGGGGGGGGGGGGGGGGGGGGGGGGGGGTTTAAATGGTGCACAAAGGCAGATCACACACAGTGCACACCAACACATAACATGGGGGAAAACTAGCAAAAAACTTAAAAGTTGATTTGTGTTATTACAGGAATATATACTATTTATATATATATGCATATACATATACATATTTATATACACACATATATAAATATCTATATATATATATATATATAGCTTGGATTTTTTTGCACGGCATGAAGTTCACTGGTATGCACTGAATGGTATTTTTTATTGTTGTTTTCTGCCGTCCCTCCTCCATTGGTTTCTTGAAGAGCAGGTCACGTGGGCCGTGTGGTCTTATGCTCAAGTCACGCTCACGTCCACAGGCAGCCGTCAATTAGTCCGTCTGTTCGGGCCACAAAAAGCCTCACAGTCCTTCACTATACCAGTTTGCCTCCCTCCACGTCCATTGTTCTCTTCTTCTCCTCCTCCGCCTCCTCCGTCATCTTCAGCAAGTAGTGAATAATAATAAACTCCTCTCTCAGAAAGCATTATTTTATTTGGCCTCTGCCAACTGGTAAAAGCAGGACGACTTAGTTTTAAAAGAGTTTGAGTGTGTTTGCGATATGAGACATCAAAACCTAAGGGCTCTGAATGTCTTATGCTGTAGTGTGTGTGTGTGTGTGTGTGTGTGTGTGTGTGTGTGTGTGTGTGTGTGTGTTCATATATCTGAGAGAGAGAAAGAGCTAAAAGAAGGGATAGCCTGCACTGAGGGATTCCAGTCTGTAAGTACAGCAGTCAGTCCTGGTTAATGTTGGTGTATCCTTTACTGTGTTTCCTTTTTTTTAAACATAAAAAAAGTCTTTCCACTGTTCTGTATTTCTGAAGTTGTGTAACCGGGAGAAATAGGAGTTGTATCAGGATGGAGGGGAGGGCTTGGTTGTTTGGTGAAGTTGGAGGAAGTGGAGGGGCGGGTGGATAGGTAGGTTGGTAGGTAGATAAGTAGGCCGGACGCCACTGCCCATTATAAGAGCTCGTACTGCCGTAGGTGCATCCTCTGTATGATGTCGCGACAGTCACTGAAGACGCGGCGGATGTTTTCTGTGTCGACGGCGCAGGTGAAATGGGGGTAACAGTAATGCCGTCCGTCCCCGCTGGCTGTGCTGATCCTCTGAAAAAGACACAGAAGTACAGACAAGTTAGTGGTGTAGATCGGTGGCTCCCTACCTTTTTATGTTTGATTCACCCAGACAGACCCGTTAATTATATAAAAGTGAATAGTGTTGCAAAATTTTCTTCTTACAATTCAACTGGTAATGTTTAGCTCAGTTTGATCAAGTTTACGTTCCAAAAAAAATGTAAAAATTGATCAAAAGATTAAAATAGATGTCTAGCAGACAACATATTTCATATAGGTTTGGAAAAGCTGCCGACAGTAAACCTAACATCTTCATGTACTTCATCCGCTTTTGCTTCAGTATTTTGTTGGTGAAACATCGTCCAACTCATCTTAACTGTTTTAAGGAGGACTTACTTTGTTGAAAGAGTCAGACAGAGGAGGGAAAATGGAATGTAGTGACACCACATAAATGTATATGTATCAGCTGTAAAAAGTCATACTAGGACATAGAAAACGGAAATGTGTCAGTTTAGGTTTTTTCCTTGTGTTACATACACTGTTCTGTGAACAGGAAACACAGTATGAAACATATGATGAAAGGATACTGATCAAATTCAAACAGGTAAAACATAAGCTTGGTACATACCAGAAACTCATCCCGAATGAAGTACTTGGCCCTTGTGACGCGGGGATCCTCACCTGGCTCTGGTATTGCTGTAGGAGAAGAAGAAATTAGTGACCAAATCATTTTTGCACTGAGCCATTAAACACATCACTCCTCCTGCTGAACAGGAGCAACAAGTGGTAAAGCTGGTAATGCTGATGATTACTTAATGAAACCTTGTGACCATCATTAGTAGTCATGACTTTTTGTTTCTAAAAAATTAACAAAAATGTATTCTCTATCTATTTACCCTGCCCTTCATTTACATTACGGGCAGATAGCTTATGTAATGTGCTATTATACTACACTTATTGGTTAACATTCAGCTAAATGTTGTTTAATCCTGAGGATATTTCTAACTAGATTGTTGTATTTTGACTTGCTCATCATCCACACTAAACCCTTTCAATGTGTTGGCTACAACCACAGAAAAATGGATATGTTATGTATTGGACACCCACAGAAATCAGGGTCCAACTCTTACCATCATCAGGTGTAGTGTAGCGTGCAAACTCAGGGAAATAGTCCTCGATTTTAGATTTCCCTGCCAAAACCTTCTCAGCGAGCAGGTCCTGTTTGTTCAGGAAGAGGATTACCGAAATGGTCCGTAGCCACCTGTGGAGGGAAATGAAGAACGAGTTCAGTGCCAGATTTCTTTGGACTTTCATTTCGGACCCAAAATACATTACAGGTCACTTGCTGAGGAGTCCCTGCTTTTCAAGTGGCAGTTTGTTTTAATACACTTTTAAGGTGGTATGTCTAATTATCTTCTTTTCTTTTTTTTTTTTTTAAATCCTATGATCTAAACCCGGGGAGAGTAAAAAACAACAACAAATAATCAACAAATAAACAAATGTGGGGAAAAATTAAAACTACAGACAACAGGCCTATGCCCTGATGCCCCTTTTTTAATATTGATGTGCAGTGACAAATAAAACATAGAGTAACACTGAATGAGTATTCTTGTATTAATTGTTATATGTGTAGCGTTATTCTTTTGCAGAGTCAAACCTATGGAGAGTTGGTGCTATGTAACACTTGTACTTGATATATTTGGTGCCCCTAAAATCACCCAGCCTGGCCCCGTTCATTTGAGTTGGTCTAACAGTGCCACTGAATAGCACTGAAGTGATACTGTGGTATTAAGGTGCACACTTAAACTGAACAAAAATGTCTTAATCTGTGACAAAAGAAATAGACTTTTGAAGTATATCTAAACAGAGTGAAATGAACAGCCATTAAAGGTCCCAGTTGTGCAAGTTGAAGCGTGTGTGGCTTTATTCTTAAGGCAACAAGGCATTTAACATTTATTTTTACAAA
>NC_045736.1:8411118-8419817 GCF_008692095.1 Etheostoma spectabile | reverse complement strand
AAAAAAAAAAAAGAGTACAGAACAAAAAACTGGTTCAAAAGACGGTATAAAAAGGTATAACACACATATAGAAAGTGCCACAGTGCCGCTCATCAACAGCCTTTCAGCCATAGTGTCAGACAGGAGAAACGGAGAAAAAGGAGTATTGACATCTACTAGGTGTGTTGTTCGATCATCCGTGTGGCAAAAAAACAAAAAACATCACGCACATCATCAAAACCCAAACCAACATTCATTCTGTCTCCATCACTACAGCTGTTCACCTGTTGTTCCAAATGTTCTTGAAAAGGTTGAGTGCTTCCTGTAGTCTGTTGGTCTGATTGTCCTCTCTGATCACCATGTTGTAGCTGCTACTCGCCACCACAAAGATGATAGCTGTCACATCTGTGCCACACACACCAAAACACCACATAGGCTGCGATTACACAACAAAGACGAGTAAAACTACCAAACACTCTCATCACCTTTAGATTTAAATAAACACAGATACATGTATCTGGCAAAAACTAGAAAACAAATGGACACAAATTGATTATCATTAAAAAAAGAATCAGTCAATGACTGCTTGTCACTGATTATTTATTATTATTATTATTATTATATATATATATATATATTCAGTAATTCATTCATAATTTCATCCATTCAATAAAGCAGTCCAAGCTACAAACACTGTACCGTTAAAACACTGGATCCATTTTCGACGTTCATCCCTCTGACCGCCAACATCGAACATACTGTAAGACGGATGAAGTGAAAAGTTGAATTTGCATTGTAAAGAAAGTACTTTGAATACTGAATAATGGATGTAAATTACATGACAACGATGTAAACTACCAGTCAAAAGGCTGATCTTTTAATGCAATATATACATTGCCCATTATCAGCAACCAGTCATCCATTGTTCCAAAGGCACATTCTGTTTACTAGTTTGATATCACTTTAAAAAAAAACTAACTAGAAAAACATTGGGGTTCTCCAATGTTTTTCTAGTTAGTTTTTTTTTGCAATTATGTAAGCACATAATGTAATCTGAAAACTGCATTGGATAAATCAATCATGCAACTGATCTTAGCTGCTATTCTGTCTACAATGGAGTGCAATGGAAATTTCTAAGTGAACCCAAACTTTTGACCGGTAGTATATGGAGAACAGAAACAAGACCTTTTGCAAAGTTTAACATTTCAGGAACACATGAATTCATGAGGTTTATTATTTAAAGGTCCCATGACATAGTGCTCTTTGGATGCCTTTATATACACATTAGTGACACAATATCTAAATGTCTCTTTCCCAAAATTCTGCTTTGGTGCAGAATTACAGCCACTAGAGCCAGTCCCACAATGAGCTTTCCTTAGTAGGAGTCATTGAAAGTCATGATGTCTCTCTCTCATGGGTGGGACAAATCCTCTGGCCGGGCAAAGCAGAGAAAGGGGAGGTTACATTGCTCCTTATGACCTCATAAGGAGCAAGATTCCAGTGCAGCCCATTTGAGCTTTCATTTTCTCAAAAGGCAGACCAAGATACCCAGGGCTCGGTTTACACCTATCACCATTTCTAGCCACTGGGGGACCATAGGCAGGCTGGGGGAACTCATATTACTGTTAAAAAAACTCATAAAGTGAAGTTTTCATGCCATGGGACCTTTAACAACAATACAAAATGGCTCATTGTCCTTTAAAACAAATTCCTCTTCCGATGTTTTTCTTGCAGAGTAGGTGGTTTTTCTTTAAAATCTGTGGCTATATTTCAACTACTCCTTGTTTGACTGGTACGTTTCTCACACAGCGATAAAGAAAACGTTGTGGTAACTCACTGGAAATTGACTTTGTCTATCTGAAATCGTGTCTCGAAGATCCCAGATGTCAGTACTCTGCATCTCAACAGGTCCTGAAAAATAGGGGCGGAACAAAACAGCGTTAGATAGTTAAAGAAAAAAAGCTTTAAAAACATAGAAGATGTAGAAGAGGGACGTCAGGAAGGTAGGCATAAGAGTGTGAGAGAGGAGGATAACAAGGAATTAAAGACAGGATAATTAACAGGAAAAGAAAGAGAAAATAAACTCATGGACAACAAGTACTGTTATGATTCACATATCGAACAGAACTATTCAACTTATAGGCCGTTCATCTATAAAGAAGGCAGACTTTAAATGGGAGATAAAAGTGAAAAATGGCCATCACAATAACCCAGCATCGTACAAACATCATTCGTTTTATGATCTACACCCGTGTAGGCCTGTAACAGTTATTACATAACTGTCTAATCACTATTATTTTACATAATCGCCATTTCTTCATTCAGTCTTAAGAGGTATAACTGTTGATGGTAATAGTCAATTTTATGTTCATATAAGTAAATAAATACAATGTTTTATGATAATAAACAGACGTGGTTTTACTTCATGGGCTGGGTACTTGTGGTATTACATTTTTGGGGTCAGATTAACTAAAATATGTATCTGGGATTCATTCAAAACTTTTTGTTTGAAAAAGTAACAAATAATTTAGAAATTTGACTAACAGAGACAATTATATTGTTAACCGTAATTAATTATGAGACAATTAATTGTTCAGTCAAATTTGGAATTGTTGCAGCTCTACACCCGTGGTCTTCATGCAGTGACATGTCAAATGGTCTTGATAAATTAATAAATGATTGATTGATTTTAAAAATTGGTTGGAATTTTTTTTTCTGTCAATTTACAATATAGAGCAATAGAAATATAGAGCACAGATCTGCATCTGTGCTCTATATTTCTATTGCAGAGTGCTTCAATATAACAAGTGTTGGGTGTGATGAACATCTCACCTGATCCGTGGGGGTGTAGTCATTCTGCTTGACCACGTCGACCCGGTCTAGGAAGCTGCGAAAAGAACAGAGAAATACAGCCGGATCTTAACTGCTGTGCTGCAGACAAATAATAACAATAATAAAATAATAATACTATTAAATAGTATATACTGTACATACTAACAGAGTAAACCATGTCAACATTTTGACTGGCCAAATGCAACACTTTTATGTTGTGGAGGCAACATGTGACACACACACACACACACACACACACACACACACCACACACACACACACACACACACACACAACACACACACCACACACACACACACACACAACACACACACACACACACACACACACACACACCACACACACACACACCACACACAACACACACACACACACACACACACACACACACACACACACACACACACACACACACACACACACACACACACACACACACACACACACACACACACACACACACACAAAGTACATTGGAGCAAGAGAAAAGTGGAGGACATTAGTGCTGAGCAGCCACCAGGTGGCGTGTGTTTTAATTCACAGTGAGATCAGAAGCAGCCAGTCTGAGTCACCAGCAGCCGTTTGCTCTGTCAGACCAGAGGCGCTTCGTCAATGGAGCTGCTGTAGTAATACTTCCACAGGAGGAGAGGTGTGGTGTGTGTGGTGTGTGTGTGTGTGTGTGTGTGTGCGTGCGCGCGTTGGAAGGCAGGGCTGCGGTGAGATCAGATTTGCAGAGCTCCTACCCAAATGAATGTTAATTGTTCCGATGAACTGACCTACATAACTACTGCTTTTCAAGGTGTGCGTGAGTTGCCCTACAGCTTTCATTATGACTGTATCAGGGTCACCTACTGGGGTGTCTGCTGTCACAAGTCAGGACTCAAAACAGGCCCAAAGAAAGAAACGTTTATATGAGCATCTGTTAAGGAAACAACAGCATTTCTCTCATGTCATCCCGGGATGAAGAAGTGAGTCTTTGTTGAAGTCTTTGTTAAACCATTCCTCCTCATGTCCAATATGTTAGACGAGCTGGATTATGTTACAAGATATACACAAATACAGACAAAAAAGCCAGAGTTTGTAATATCCCTGCAGTCCTGACAATACTTTCAGATGTACAGAAGAAACATTGTGTAGAAAGAAGAACAGGAATTGCTCCGCTCCAATAGTGGAAAGAGGAGTGGGCTGAACTCGGGCGAATGCTGCTACACTCAGTGGAATTTGGGGATTATCTTTAAGTTAATTCGGCAACTATCTGAAGGGTGAAGCAACTTCATGTTAGCAGCAAAGGGAATCATCTACAGAAGAAGGATTTTAAATAAGTCTTACAAGGTTAATATCATTCACGGAGTTTAAGTTACTAGAAGTCCTATAGTTGATGGTCTCCTGTTAAACATTTACAGAAAAAGCTCCTGAAAAGACCCTGAATTCAATTTGGTCATGTCTTACACAGGCCCAAAATTATTGCAATATAGAGACCAATACAATTCCTTACTGAGACCACACATTTTCAAAAAAACACTAACAACAAAGTGAAAAAACAATTGTGTTATTGATAAGTAAACTACCTGCCTAACTGCGTTTTCAATTCCATCGTGATCAAAAGGGCCATCTCAAGTCAGTTTTGGGGATGCACAGGAACATAAACTATTTCATAATTTGGGTTAATTTACCAACCACTCTGTAAAAAATAACGTCCAATGAGAACAAGTGCTTGATTACTTGCAATGACAATTAGAGTGATAGATGAGCAGAATTATTTTTTGCATCACAACACTATTGTTACTTCTTTCAGAATTGCCTCTGATCTTTGTTGTATTTCCTCACGATATTACTACATATCTTTTTGACAGGCCTCAAAAATGATAAAAAAAATAAAAAATAAAAAAGTAGCAATGCCTACGTAAAACATTGCTTTATTTTTAATGCAAGCTTTCCGGCAGAGTATTATAGCCGAGGTGCACCGCCTCAACTTAAATACAGAGTGCCTCTAAAAATGTCAGACATTTTTTTTACAAAAGTTTACATTTCTATGAAATATAATAATAAGCTTCAGGGTCCTAAAGCAGAGGTGCTCAATTGTACCCAAAAAAAGAAAAATATTGTAATAATAATGAGTGAAAAGATTGTTTACGTGACAATAACTAAACTGACAAGACAAGATGTATCAGGGCAACGCTTACCAACTCCATCTAATTTCTAAAAAAATAAAGAGGAAAAACCCTGAACACAAACTAAACAGGCTGGGAACCACTTTTTTTCAGTTGGCTGCTAACAGCCAAACGTACTTATTTCCCACTCTGTTTGATTTCTGCATGGCTGTCTGGTTTGACGGATCGTCTCCCCACCGCTCTTACAACTAGAAAGGCAAGACGCTTAATGGTAGCTGCCTCTCAGGGCAAAGGTATGTAACCCCCTCTGGGATAACTAGGAATGTGGCAGGCAGGGGTGAAATGTGACAGGAGGGCTGCAGGTAACACACAGAGGAACAGGGGGCTGGGTCTGCGGACGTTACAGTGCAGGACAGACAGACGGACAGACAAAGGGAAAAGACACGGAGTCAGGAAGAAGAGAGCCGTGTGAGGCTGAAAGAGAAACAGAAGAGGACAAACCGCCTGGGGAACAAAGACATGCCCATGTGCATATCTCTACACAGATGCACACTGACACAGATATTTATACAGAACACACACATCATGGCTGCCAACGACATCTGCCGAGGCCAGACTCTTGTTTATCTACAGCTCCGGTCTGAGGCGGCGACACGCCCAGAACAAACACACGGCTCAGTTTTTAGCAGTTCTCCCTATTAACAGGAGAAGTGCCAATAATAACCATGCCTAGTAAGTTGAACTAAAAAATAGTGGCTGCCCCAGTAACAGAGAGGTCTACCTTTCAGGGTTATTCTGGGGTGGCAGACAGGCTGACTTAAACTCTGGAAATATACACGGGACTACTGTCTGGTGAGTGAAAATAACCCAGCATATATATACATAAAAATATATAACTATTTTATTGTTGTATAAGCATAAACAACCATGGACACTTTTCTTTTCTCACCAATTTAGACTAGGAAAAATGAAAAGGCTAAAAAAATGTAATTTTACAACTTTCTTCTATTCTTTATGTGAAGTCTAAAGCTTCCTATGAAAATAATTCAAGTACTTCTACAAACAGCAACATTTTCTAATAATAGTTACAAACTCAAAAATTAAAAGAGGAATGGATGTACTGAAACAAGTCGTCTTCACCTCAATAACAGCATTAGGTTGCAAATAAATATGGGATTTTTTTCTGTGGCAATAATTCCAAAAACAATCAAATATCAAACTTCCATGCTGAAGGACATAACCGGCTACAGTATCACAGCAGCGTAAAACAAAGCTGATAACCCTTTTCCTATAATGTGTTCATGTGGTTAGAGTGGCAGTATTAGGACAAAGGTTTACCCTGATTATGAGCTGGTACACATCCTCAGCTCTACACGGGGATTAGGCTACTCTGAGGCGCACAACAGGGCCGACACGTCTGGCCTCCACACAAACAGCTGGACTGGAAAATATGCTGAGTTAGGGATCCTTCAATTGCTTGGATAAAAAAACATCATTCACTTTATAAATAAGATAACATGAGCATGTTTAAGAGGAATCTTTCAAGTTACTGACTGTTCAATTTAATATTCCCTTCATGTGAACATATTATAAAAGCTTTTGACAATGTCATTTATTTTAAAACACGGCATTCATCATTTAACAAGAAATTAATTGGAATGACAGTATTTAGTGTAATTGTGTTTAATAGGGGTTTAATGTAACACACACACACACACACACACACACACACACACTTAACTCCCTAAAAAGTGCCTCTTTCTACATCTGCCAAAATCCATTTACGTCTCCCTGATTTTCAAAAGTTCAAAAAGCAAATTATTCTCATGTTCACATCATCTCCTTTTAAAAAAAACACTAAAATCATCTCAAACAAAGGCTTGCTCATCAACAAAGAAAACGTAATGTAATATTTCTGTCAAAAAGAGAACCCAGTCATATTTGGCTGAGAAGCTCATTATAAAAAGTGCAATTGTTCATGTTAAATAAAGAAAACTAAGTAACAGGTAGGAGGATTAAGAAATTGAAAAAGAAAATATAGATTGTCCTTAGATACATCTGTGACGAGTCACTATTAAATCCAAAATAGTTTAATTAATTTATTTCATATAGCCCTGACCCTTGTTAAGACCCTAAGCCTACATGTAAAAAGTAAAAGGAAACATGGGACTAAATGCCGTAAAAAGAGAAGCTTTTACTAAATCTTTCTAAGCAACAAGTTCATTAAACTGTACCAGTATCATAACGTTTTGAAGCTAAATTACACAACTTGGAAAATCAAAGCAAATTCCAATTTAATTCAATTTCAATTCAATTGTATTTATAGTATCAATTCATAACAAGAGTTATCTCGAGACTTTACAGATAGAGCAGGTCTAGACCACACTCCAGAATTTACAAGGACCCAACAGTTCTAGTAGTTTCCTCCAGAGCAAGCAACAGTGCGACAGTTTAAGCACTTCAAACAGTGACTATAAAAACACTGGAATCGGTCTAGTCAGGATACTGAAATCAGACTCTGCACAAGAGAAGACTGAAGCTGCACAAGCCTCAGAATCACTACATCAGGAAAGTCAGAAAATAGTCTCGGCGCTTTCTCAAGAAGGGAAAAGATCGCGCACGGCCCGCCAAGCGGAACGATTTGAGGGGCTTTACTGCTTCTTTGTATGTTAACGCTTCACACTGAGAGCCAAAAGCTTCACCAGCCGATCCACACACACACACACACACACACACACACACACACACACACACACACACACACACACACACACACACACACACACACACACACACACACACACACACACACACACACACACACACACACACACACACACACACACACACACACACACACACAAAGAGGAGGAAAGAAAAGAGAGAGAAGGCTGAGTCTGACATTACAGCGCTGCTCCAAAAATAGCTCCCTGGCACCCTGGCCTCCAGCTTGGTTGTCATGGAGACAGAACCACAGGCCCTATAAATAGACAATCGGCTTCCAATCTTGTGCTGACTGGAGTGAGGCCAGAAAGAGGGAGAGACAGACAGGGAGAGAAGAGAAGAGAAGAAGAAAGAACAAACAACAGATAGAAGAGAAAAAGAAAGAATGATTGGGGGAGAGAAACAGAGCGAGCAACAAAAGACAGAGAGAAACGAGAAGAAGAAGTGCAAGAGAAAAGGAACAAAGAACAAAAAGAACAAATTACAGACGTTAAGAAAAGAAGGGATAAATTAATAAAGAATCAAAGACAAACAGAAAGACAAACAGAATGAAAGACCAACACAAAAAGAGAGAGAAACCAAAAAGAAAGAACAGGTTAATTAAGTCAAGAATCGATTGAAAAACGGAGGGGGGGAAAAAAACACTGAATGAAACAAAAAAAAGACAAAAAATAAGGGAAGAGCATAACACAAGACAGAATAGCTAAATAAAAGAGAAAATAAAAAAAAATGTGTTTGAAAAAGAGTCAAATACAGTAAGAAGGGAAAGGAGTTAAACTAATACTGGGAACACTGGGACAATCACTGAACACACACAGCATTCAGGAAATATCAATACAGTGAGACTGCATCTCACTCACCTTAAACACACTAAATGTGCCTGACTCACGCTACACACCAGCACAACCAGAGCACGTCTGCTACTTTAAACCATTTCAGAATCACACCACGCTAAAGTTATGGCCCCACAACCCCCCAAAACACTGTTTGTCTTTGCCCATCCGCGTTCTCTCCCCCTCTCCCTCTCCCTCT
>NC_045736.1:8407371-8411107 GCF_008692095.1 Etheostoma spectabile | reverse complement strand
TCTCTCTCTCTCTCTCTCTCTCTCTCTCTCTCTCTTCCCCTCACTCACTCCCTACATCCTCGCGATGAGTCAGAGACTCAATCCGAGGCATTTTCTGTCCCTGCAGAAACACCGCTACACTTCATAGAAAGAGAGAGGGGAGATGAAGGACAAGCGAGAGAAGTGAAGGAAGAAAGAAGAGGGAGGATGCCAGAGGAATAAATCAGCGGCACATTATCGCTGGGACAAGATTTCAGAGAATCGACGGACAATAAACAGCGGCTGGTATCACAGCCGGGCGACACGTAACACAAACAGACTCAGATAGTGAATGTATGGGGGCGCTCGGTCACGTTCCTCCTCTCGTGCTACCCAAGATACACAATTCTCAATTTTCTCTAAACATCTGGTTAGGGAGAGTTCTGCCAAATGTATTAATACCATGGATGAATCCATTAATCCTGATAAAGTTGGTTTGAAGCCTTAAATAAAACCTTGACTTAAGGCCTAAATATTACAATCAAGAAAACCCACAGCTTGTTTTTCCCAAAGCTGGGTGCATAAAAGAGTTAGACAAGTATCCATATAACTGACAACTAATGGTTATTTGTATTATTAAATTATTATTTACTCTCAAATTCTCACATTTGAAAAGCTAGAACCAATACACGTTTGGCATTTTTGTTTGTCAATCCTACTATTAATACATTGTAGGGTAGGGAAAAAAGTATATCAATATACTGTATATTGTACTGTTTGTGATGCAAAATAAAATGAGCTGGAAAGTTATTGAATATAGCTGCTTTAAGTCTTAATAAATCAACCAACTCATGACAAAAAGTTCTTCATATTATAATCAGATAAAACAAATTGCTCTTAAATGTCATGTACGTTGCACATTGACCAAATATACAATGTGTCACTGTTCATAATTCAGAACATATCACATGTAGACGGTTCAAAAAGGCAAAAACCAACAACATCATGCCAGGCTCATGTCTAGGTTAAAGCGAGTTAACAGTTAACTATAGACAGTTAAAATCAACAACGTTATCTGGGATAACATTGTTGAACATTGCAAGAACGATATTACTTGCGATAAATAAACAGATATTAAAGTGTACTCAGTTTCTGCAGCTTTCAGTATTTTGTTAAAATATAACAAATACCTTATTGAATGTATAACAAATGAGAGGAAATCATTTCCAACATTCTTTTATTGCACAAATTCAACATTGTATTTAAATATAAAAAGCACCACGAAAAGAAGAAGATTTTAAAGTGCAGTTTTTACTGATATTTTCTTTCAACTAACACAAAGTATCTCTGAGTGTCTTTATTAATATGTCGCAGCCTTTTGCCATAAGTTATGCAGCCCTACCGACCAGCCTACCCATCGACCGCTAAAAGCTCACAGATTTTCACATTATATTAGTTTCTTTCATTCTTACAAAACACAAAATGTGGTTTTGGTATTGCGGGAGCTTATGTGCCAGACTAGATTTTGGCCAGACGCTGTAACTTCCTGAAGCCTCTGCTGGTTGCCTGGCAACCTCACAGTGACAACAAGAGTCCAGGGATTGTTTTGCATTTGAGCTAGAAAAAAAAATTGTTAAACAAATGATCAATTAACAATAGTTGCCAATTACATAATAAAATTTAACATCTTTAGGACAAAAAAAAACATACATTTGGATATAATTCAAATTAATTATACTATATATATATATATCTATATCTCATTGTACAATTATATAAAATCACATTTGTCAACCAGGTCATTCATGCTAAATATGTAATAACCAATTATGCAATTATAATCCTGATTATGCCAACTACGGCAGTGTGTTGTTTTAAAATAGTTATTTAGTAGTGCATGTATTCAATGGATTAAAAATGGGTATTAATCAAGTCTGAACATTAAAAATACAAAAAAAGATTTTAAGACTCAAATTTACAGTGCACGTGTAAATGTTTTTCATTTTTTTTCAATTATGCATGGCTCCTTAAAAAACGATTTTCTTCTTAGGATCTCAGGGGTGATTTACGCTCAGGGGATAAAGACAAAATGTTTTAGGATAGGTTTGCAACTCTCTGATCTCCGAATGGAGAAAACAAGAGAAACCTGACAAACAGGCCTCCTCCTCTGAGACCAAACAAACCCCCTCGCCTCCGTCCCGTTAGGGTACACACTCCCGCTGTTTGGACTTTAGATGGGAATTTCCTACAGTCGACAGAACACAACACATACTCGTGTAATCTAGGTGAACAACATCCTAACAAAGTGTGTGACCATACAAGGTGTCAGGAAGTGCTGCTAGAAAACAACAATAACACATCATAAAAGGAGCATGACAAAGCAAAAACACAGCCAGGGAAGCTTCAGTGACTTCCTTCTCATCAGACAGAGACAACAAAGCACGACCGGCCCGTCAACTTCTTCTTCCCTTTTATTTTTTTCATGACATGAATCGGATGATATAATTCAGTGGTTTTTTTGTTTTTTTTAAAGAGGCGGGGGTGGATGGGTGGATGGGGATGATGGGGTGGCCCTGACATTTCCCGCGCTGTCTATGGTTGACATTTTCATTTAATGCTAACAACCTTCATCAACAATGCTGAAGTTGTCTCACTCCTAACACACTCGCTCATTCTTTCTCCGTCTGCAGCCTGCCTGAGTTAAAAATAGCTCTCCCCTCTCTCTTTCTCTGCTTCTCCGTTTACATAAGCACACATAGGGGGGAGGGGAGCACTTCCGGTCTGGCCACCCAGCCCAGCATCTGATCCATAACACCGGGGCTGCTGGGTGTGGGAGGGGAGGGGAGGGGAGGGGCGGAGAGTAGAGAGGAGAGGAGAGGAGAGGAGAGGAGAGGAGAGGAGAGATCCCGCAATGCAGGGAAGCCCTCTCTCCTCTATCTCAATAGGTCTCTTCAATCCTTTCTTTTTCAATCTCTCTGTTAGCTCCCAATTCTCTCTATCCACATCACATTTCTTCATTTTACCTGTCCTGTCTGCACTGACCCCTCCACCTCCCGACATAAAACCTAAAGTACCACACACATAAGTGACTAAACACCTGTAGCCATGCATGAAGTTTAAGTGTACTTCATACTACAACTCCGCTACATTTTTGGAGGGAAGTATTCTACTTTTTATTCCACTCCTATTATTTGAAAGCTGTAGCTACCAGTTTGTTTTCAGCTAACTAGTTAACAGCAGGTTCACCAAAGAATGATTTCACATTACACAATGATTTCTCAGATGGTTTCATTTAAAACTCTGACTCAAGTCAACAAAAAAAAGCAAAATACTCCAGAAAAGTCCCAAATATGACAACAAAGTTAGCCCTCTCTATTTTTCCAACCCCCATTAATCGTCTCATGACCGCCCAGAGTTATCTTGTGATCCTTCGGAGGGGTCCGACCCCTAGGTCGGGAACAACTGGACTAAACTTCCTAACTTTACATGACGTAGTCAAAACCATGTCCGCCTCGACCAGCTAGAACAGTGTAATGTTACTTATAAATTGATAGCTCAGTATTAAAGTTTCATAATGTTATAATATACCACTAACACAGGAAATGTTTCTGCAGAATAAGTACTTTTACTTTTGATACTTTCAGCACATTTTACTGTTACTATTTGTGTGCTTTCCCTTTTCAGATTTTACTACTTACTAATTAAAAAGGATATTAAAAATGATTCTACCACTGCATGAAGATAAATATACCAAAAAAGTACACACACACACACACAC
>NC_045736.1:8399562-8407361 GCF_008692095.1 Etheostoma spectabile | reverse complement strand
ACACACACACACACACACGAGTCGGCAAGCCTTTGCCCTTCAAGAGCTCTGGCTTCATGTGACCACTGCATGCCTTATAACAGAGGCAGGCCAGATTGAGATCAAAAAGCGGATAAAAAAATTCCAGAAAAGAAAGAACGCAAGATTTTGGAAACAGAGGAGGAAGCACTTGGTCGAGGGAGATTTGGGAAGCTGAAGGTTTTTGGGGAAAACGATAACATATCTCATCCTTTGTGACAAATAATCTCAATAAGCCAAATACCAACAAGAGTCAGCAGGGCTGGGACGACATCTCTGTCACCAACCAAAGACAGACACATACACTGTCTTAGATGTTTGGCAAGACTGCTAACTCCACTGCAACCTGATAAATAAGGTCTTCTTTTTTCCAGCGCAAAACAATACAACTTTACAGATGTTCAACACGTAGTGGGACAATCTGCCATCAAGCACTAGGGGTGGGGGGGAACAATCAATGCAGCAAAGCATGTCATATTTTCCTGGCAATACTGTATCGATACACAGACGCCAAGTATTGCCGCTCTATTATTATTTATATGTGTGTTGGTCAGTTTGTCTGCTTGACAATTCCATTTTGCAGCAATAAAATTGAAGTGAGACAGAGAAATTTATTTTTTAAAGTAAAACAGATGTTGAAAACGTTTCCTTTTGGGGACATAATTTGAAATTGGGGAAAAATTTGAAGTTGGAAAAAGTTAACAAATTGCAATTTGTGTTTAAAATCTGAATAATATTATAAATGATATTGTATTGTGAGGCCTCTGATGATTCCCAGCCCCATCAAGCACCACAAAATGTATAAGGAAACACCTGGAGATAATGTATAATTTTCTTATTGTCAATAAATCCTGTGAAAAGATCCTGCGTACCAAATTTCATGGCAATCCATCCAATAGTAGTTGTAGATATTTCAGACCAACATTGCCAGCCCTAGTGCCATGCCTCCATCATGGCTAATAACTATTTAAAGCACATCAATGAGCCACACTGTTGCACTGGATTACATGTTTCTACATAACAATCAACATGCTAGTTTATTCTCTACGCACTATGCACTAGTTACAACAGACACACTGTGTATGTAGCGCAGCACGCATTGACACTTTGCCCTCATCAAAAACTGTAGTATTTATCATGACACTGCAGCCTCACCCTGATCTCTGTCCGGGCTTAGTGTAGCCTAATTAAATTCAATAAAACCTTCACGGGTAAAAAGTCAATACACCTGTTCAACACGTATTAACATGTAGACGTATTGAAAGTGATATTTCTCATCCACTGTCGTTATGTTTTACACAAGCACAACTTGTGACAAGCTAAAATAAAAGCTTTTCACAAAAGGTCTAACTGACTATCTTTGCAAATTGTAAATTCTTATAAAGTGAGACAAACCAGCCTCTTCTCTCTCCTTCAGCAGCAACTTCACATGGCTAATTATTATGCACGTCTCCTTCTTAAGTGAAGATGACTAGACAGGATGAATGACAGATACTGATTGATGTCTGTGAAAAAGAAACCTCTTAAATCTTCATTCTTTTTGAACTTGACTCAGTATTTTGATGTCAGGAATATTATTTGTTTTTATTAAGACTTTAGATTGTTTCCGGTGAGGGTTAGAGTTTTCTATTGGGACTTTGCTGTTGCGGCTTTACAAACAACATCTAGCCTAATTATAATCCTGTTCTGAATTCGAAGACAACCAGGCTAACATGTATGTATGAAGGTAAGAATAAAAGTAAGGCGCTATTACGCCCTGACAAGTTACTCCCTGACATTCACACTATGACAGACATAGCTCTTTATGGATCAAAACGCGAACCTTATTTATTCAGAATGGCTTCTATACTTGGTTCTGGTATGACAATTTCCCTCTCCACCTCTTGTTTATATGCAAACTTTTCTAATTTTACTGTTTCCTATGTTTCATTCTTTGTATTGTACAGTATAAGTATGTCATATTATTCTTGGTCCTTGATGTAAAGCACTTTGAATTAGAGCCCGACCGATAAAGGATTTTTTAGGCCAATACCAATACAAATATTTGGTTATTTAAAAATCCGATATTCCGACACATCGGCCGATATACATAAATATACACACACACACACACACACACACACACACACACACACACACACACACACAAACACACACAGTATATATGTTTTTTTTAAATCCAGAAATGCGTAACAAACCATAAGCAGATTTCCCTAACATTAGTTGTTTGTAGTTATTTATGAGTTCTCACTAAAATAATATGATAATTATTTTGTTTATAATGGTTAACACTCATAACGTGGTTGAATGTCCGTTTTCATTTTATTTTTTAAAAATTCATTTATCAGAATCATTTATTTGTCATTATAAATGATTCTGATTCTGATAAATGAACATTTAAAAGAAAATAGATATATGTATATATATATATATATATATATATATATATATATATATATATATATATATATATATATATATATATACATATATATTAATTAATGTGTGTATATATATTAATTTTTTCCGGCCATTATAAATGCCGATAACCTCGGCCAGCCTATATATCGGTCGGGCTCTACTTTGAAACCTACCTGCTGGTTGCTGTAAACTGCTATATAAATAAATGTTGATTAATTGATTGATAATAAAAAAGAGACTTACTATTGTGCGCAGTCGATGAGTTGATATTCGTTGGACCTTTCCCAGCAGGACTGCACACCCTCGTCCTGCCAGAGGATCTTTGCATGGTCATAAAACTCCTGGAAAGAGAAAGAGGGGTTTATGTCAACAGCATACCACAACAGAAATAACTAAGAGTCAGGCTCTCGTTTTAGGATCCCTAAAATAAAGACACTATATCACAAAAAGAGCTGTGTGTCAGTAAAACAAGAATCTTGCATAGCATTATGCTTTTGGCTTTTTAAAAGAGAAGAAAAAACAGAAGAAGAAATGTTGTTACAGTGAAGACCCACTGAACATGACGCAAAGTTCGCCCCCTGTCCCTGGCCTTCAAACTTACAGATACAAATAAAAACCAAGTGTTGGAGAAAGTGCAGGTTGCTCATTTACACGTTAGAAGAGAAATGGTGTTAAAAAGTTGTCCCTTATCATACCTAAACTATACTGAATGCAGCACACAACAAATGATGGACTTTACACACTGGTGGATGGCCATATAGGAAAAAGTTGTTGCTGGTTGGTATCTTCGGATGATATCTGTGTCCCTGGCTTAAAACGGTACTTCCTGTCCGAGTCTCAGTTGGTGAAAACGTTTAGGACATATGAACGGAGGCAGTGATACTCCCTGGCTCAGTTTGTAGATGAAGGCCGACTCGGAGAGGAGCAACAGATGAGCGGGCTCTGACAGAGGCAGCAAACAGAACAGTTCACCGAGTTCATGAAGAAATGGAGAGCTTTGTAAGGACACAAGGCTCGGCTGTCACTGCACATGGCCCTATCTCTTCACTACGATCTGCAGTTGGTCACATCCAACCTGATCCAGCACAAGCAAGCCATTATGAGTTATAGAGCTGTACTGCATACCCAGGAAATACTTGGAGTTGGGATGTGATGTATGAGGTGGATAAATAGGACGAGGTTTAAAACGAGTTTTTTGTCAGTTATGTTTTCTTATCATATTACAAAACTAATATTTATTAGAGTAAATATTGATTAATATGCATCCCAGAAGAGGGTACAAGGGGGTTAACCAGTTTGGTTTAGTACATAAATGCAAATTGATCAATGAGTAGGGTTGGGCACTGTTTGGATTTTAACGATTATGATTCCGATTCCGATTATTCCTTTCGATTATTCCTTTCGAATCAATGCTCGATTCTGATTCTTTGAGGGGTGGAGTTGAAATGGGTCAAATTCTTATTTCACAAATACGAGAAAGGTATTATTTTGATTCAATGGTGGGTTGCAGTTTTACAGGCATTTTTCAACGCAAAATAAAGCCACACTAGAGCGCTGGTTACTGTGCTCCGTGGCTCCAACACAACAAGTGCCAGGCCGCTTCGGAAACCAAAAACGTGTAAAATTAAATTTGGATCCGATGATCAGATTTGAAACCAAATCCTCCAAACGATTCCACTGGGATCGTAATTTTTAAAGTGATTCCAAGTAGGAATCGGTTCTCAATGCCCAACCCTATCAGTAAGTTAACCAATTACTTTGAGATCCTGTGTAAAAAAAAATAAGACAGTGCTCTAAAAACTTGCTGCAGAATTATACGCTTCAATTTGAATTAAACTGAATTCCTAAAATAAAGCTGAGGAAAAGGTAATTTGAGTAATCTACCAGGTGACATATTAGAGGTGTTATATCCCTGATATTGTATGTAGGGATTGACATTTTATAATTTAAAATACTGTATTTTTTTCTGAGATATTCAAAGTTTTTGGGGGAAAATCTCACCATTTTCAACTCTTTCAGACATAGGAAATGCATAAAGATATGTCCTCCATAGTTTTGATGCAACGTTCAAAACTATGCTACAGCATGAAGTTGCTTCAGAGAGTGGTTCTGTTTATACAACAGCTACTTCATGTCTGCCTGTTCATGTCTGTTGTTGATCTTAAAGAGGTTTCTCCCTTTTTTCCCCTCTGTTGAATCAAGGATTTGTATTAATAATTTTATTATAAAATTGTTAAGTCCTGTAAGCCAAATTTGTGATTTTGAGCTATTCACAGTAACTCAAATTCCCTTGACTAACTTGACTACAATGACTGGGAGCAAAGAGGTGGGCATGGCAGCAATCGGTCTGAGTTAAAAAATGTATTTTGTATAAAGGGCATAATCCATTTCATTATTAACATTTAAGGATACTTCTTTAATGAATAATACCAACAAGGATTACTGATTAGAAATGAAACTTGAAAGGAAATCAAGACTTTGGAGATTCAATCTTGGCCTCGGTGCTTATTTTCTCTTCCTCTCTTCCTCCTTTGCTTAAGGCAGAGTCAACCAGTTCAACTGGTTTCTAGAGGGCCCTAAGGCCAGGCAAGGGGGAGGCGGGTGGAAGAGTTGGAGGAGAGTTTACAGTTTAAACACTGCAAGTATCCTGCCTGGGGGGGGGGGGGGGGGGGGGGACAGGGAGGACACAGTGTTCTTCTTTAATTTGTAATTTCAATGTTACAAAGTTGGAATAATCATTTTTTGGAGTTTGACAACACTTCTATTCTCTTAATGTTTGTTCCACTGATTGGTTAAAGCTACATATAACTTTAAATTTGAGAAACATGCTTCTTTTAGACCACCACGTCCAATCAAAGTATCTAGATGTGCATGAGTTTAACTCTGAAAACCCTTTGATGTTGATGAAAATGTATTGGGGATTTGAATTGCTGGTCATGATTTTTTATTGACATACTAAAATATACTATTATGTTGTTGCTTTTTTTAAAATAGAGTTGCAACTAATGATCTTTTTCATAGACCTTTTCACGGCCGACATGTTAACCTGTCATAGTAGGAAAGGCACGGGTGTATTCAAAACCATTACTGATGGCTGCATTCCACTTAGGTGAGGCCCTGGTATTGTACACGCTGACTCACTGTAATAGCTTACTGGTACACTTGATGGAATTATGCCATCGTTAAGGTTATGAATTTCAACTGGGCTTTTCCAACTATTCATCTGCTGATTATTGTCTCGATTACTTGGTTAATCCAAATTTCCTGAAGCACAACATGGTGTGTTCAAATGTCTTGTTTTGTTTGACCAGCAGTCCCAAACCCAAAAATATTAAATTTTCAAATTATATAAAACAGAACTTATAAAAGAAAACCTTTAAGAAGGGGGGAATGTTGAATAAACCATCAAAAGTGTCACAGACTTTGTTTGCTACCGATCAACTAATCCATTTGATTGATAGTTTCAGCTAAATCAAAACGTTTTATCATAATCGGTTATGGTCTTATTATTATTTTTGACAATGCAGCGAGTCTCTGAGAGGCCGCTGGGAGCAGACTGCCGCTCAGGGGGGAAGCCCTCTGAGTCTCAGTGTTTCTGGAGGACAGGTCCCTCTAGACGCATTTGGGTTATTACAGACAATTAAAGGCGGTGTGGATCTCTCAGGTGAGAGGCTTATTCAATTGACAGCCTCCCAAGCAGAAGCACACCTGCGAATTACTTAATCACTGCGCAAACACACAGGGCGGACTCAAAAAGGCTGCCGTGGGACGTACCATACACATCTATAGCACAAATTGCCAGGGGACCTGCTCGGCAGGCTGGATATGGTTCTCCATGACGTTTAACAGTGGTTTATAATGAGACATTGAGACTAATTTCAAACATCTGAAAAAATAAATCCATCTATAAAAATGGAAGTACACAGACAAACTAGACTGGGATTAAGATTTGAAACTGTTAAAAGCCTTAATTCTAAAACCTTTTCCCACCAAAATAAGCGTATATATGTGAGTTGTATACAGGCAAAAATAGGCAATAGACTCCTTTCCCATTGCTAGCAGACGAGCATGCCTATCTGTTTTTCTTTCTGGCGTGTCACGTTCAACTTCACATGGAGAAAACAGGTTTTTTTTTTTTTTAAATATATCTACTGACTTATTCAGTCTCTCTTTTAAACTCCTGGCCGACTAATTTAGGACGATGTGCGAGCGCTGCTTGCGGGGGAGACGGGCGGAATTTGTGGCCGAGGTAACTAAGGTTCCTGCTGGAGACGACTCACATCATAGCATCACGCCGGAAAAGGAAATTTTGCATGTCCACCCGGGTGTCATGTTTTCATCACTGCCAGTAGAAGCTGGAGCCGTTAAACACTGTGACTAGTGCAGTCATTTGTCCCAGGACTGAAAGCGGCTTGTAATCGTTCCCACTAAAGACAAAAGCCAGATGTCAGTGGATGTCAGTGGTTTTTTTAGTAATTCTAGTAAAGGGGTATAAGTTTAGGGCTTCAACTAATTGAACATTGTTTTTTTATCAATTAATCTACCCATAAAAAAAAAAAGATTTGATCACAAAAAAAATATCTACCCATCATTTTAACAAATATATCATATGGTCTATTTAATGTTTAAAAGAAAATAGTGGAAAATGTCTTGTTTTGTCCAACCAGCAGTCCAAAATCCAGTTCAGTTAAATATCATAGATAAAACCATGGACATTTCGGGGATTTCTGTCTTAAAAACATCACTCAATTAATTAGTTGAGTATCAAAATTATTTCCAAATACTGCCTCATAAGACGAGATAATTTAATGATACAACACTTGAATAGGCCTCAAGATGACATTAGACTAAGATTATTAGGATACAACGGCACGTGCAGTTGAAAAAAAGGAAATAATGTAGTGCAGAAGTCAGAGAGTCAATAGGTCCCAAGGATTGAAGGTGCAACTTACCGAAGGAAACTCAAAATCCTTCTGGTTTACTTGGTTCAGGACATAATCGATTCGGCTTTTGTTCGCAGGACAGGCTACCTGGCATGGCGGTGTCAGCGTATTCATGGCAGCCACAATCGTCTGGATGGTGGAAACAAAAGAAGAAAATTGAATACAATAATTTGTTGGAAAAACCCACAACAAGGGTTAATATTCAACCCTTTTTAGTTAACATTTTCGTCTTAAAGCTCCTTTACATCCACACGCCATAGAGAGCTTCATTTTAATGAGCTACGTGTTCATTTTGAAGGTTAAGTGCTGCAGTTTTTACTTCTGATTACTAAAAACTGATTACTCAGTATTTCAATAGCATTCAGAAAACCAGTTGTCAAGAAAAAGTTCTTTTATGCATAACATCAGTTGTAATTC
>NC_045736.1:8391813-8399552 GCF_008692095.1 Etheostoma spectabile | reverse complement strand
TACGACAAACGGACTGCATTGTGGACTCCAGGTTGTAACCTTTTAGCAAATCTGTCATCATTGCTCCTTAATACGGAGGGGAAAGCACTACAAAACATTCTTACCTCTATAGCTTCTTTAATGTTGTTTTTAATATCATGTATTTTCTGTTTTTTCTCCCTGCGAAGAACAAAGAAGGGTTCATGTTATTACACAAAAGCATAAATTACAAGAATTAAGCACTATTGCATCAAATGAAATGTCAACTGAAACAAAGGTCAATCACTTTGATCCTAACAAAAACATTTTACTATTATCTCCAAAATATGGCTCCATGAGGATATATTCAGCTATAAATCCAAATATGGATAACGTAGCTGTACAAGCTAGAATATTTTTATTTATTTATAGTGTTAGTGCCAGCAGATTCTGGTAGGGATTTGCTGGGTAACATAAACCTCTCTTTGTCAGTCTGGAGGTGAATTCTATCAGATATCAGTATTATGGCTGCTCCAGATGCACAGATACCTTTATTTAGCTGTTTGGCCAAGTGCAATTCCTGAATTTTGTCTACTTGCTGATACCAAATGAGCACAGCAGAACTTATCTTCATTCTGGCAATGACATTTATTAAACAGAAAACAGCAGAGTGGGGATGTGGAGGACAACACGGACTGTTAGTGTACATTGTAGGCTGTTTTTGAGTCCAATATTAACTACACACTACCATGAGCACAACATAGGATCCAAAGTATTAGCAAATGCTAAATGCTCCGTATTGTCGTCCACTTTATGTGTTAAAGACCAACACATACACACACAGCATGGCACTCAAGTTTAGGGGCTGCGCTTTTTCAGCAGCAGCCCCTAAACTGTGGAATGAGCTACCTCCACAGGTCAAATGGGCCACGACCCTCGAATCTTTTAAATCCCGTCTTAAAACTCACTTGTATTCCCTGGCTTTTAACCCAGCATGAGAACTGTGGGGTCTTATGCTGTTTAATGTGTTCTATGTGTTTTTATATGTGTTTTTGTATGCTTTATTTCTTGTCCAGCACTCTGTAAACCTTTGCTTTTTAAAATGTGCTACAAAAACAA
Source organism: Etheostoma spectabile (assembly GCF_008692095.1). NCBI lineage: Eukaryota > Metazoa > Chordata > Actinopteri > Perciformes > Percidae > Etheostoma > Etheostoma spectabile. The sequence goes on along the minus strand of NC_045736.1, from coordinate 8,398,475 downwards.
AATGGATTGGATTGGATACCAGCAGTTAACGTCTAACGTCAAACAGGTTTTTCAGAATCCAGACTAAAAACAAGTTTGACAAGTCAGATTTGATACTGAAATTGCCCAAATGAAACAACCTAAGAGCTGCTTACACCTTTAGGAAACTGCATAGTGTGATTTTTTCTGAATGACCCACGGCAAAATAACCCAGTATATCAGAGCAACACTAAGCATACCCATGTGTGTTACATTTGAGGGCTGTGCAGTAAATATTGTCAACATTAGAGCAGCCTGTAATACTCATGTTGAGCAGAATGACTTCAAATTAAGAGCATGGATGAATGTGTTTTAAATGACTTTTCTGAAAAAGTAACACCATCAGTGTTGCTGCATTGCGTTATGCTGCTGTAATTGAAACTCTGCCCTAACTTAGGATGTTGTGGGGGAAAACAAAGTTTCAGTGGTGGCCTAAAGGTTAAAGCTTGTGACCGGGATGCCGTTGGTTCAAACCCCAGACCAACAGGATAAAATCTGGGTGGGGAGAGTGAAAGAGCAGCGCATGTCCCTCCCTCATTACCACCACTTGAGCAAGGCCCTCCACCCCAACCGCTCCAGTGGAGCTGCTCAGCGGCCAGCCAATCAGAAGGCTGGTTGTACTGGGCCGCTTCCAGGTATGAATGTGTAACTGTGTAAATGTGACAGGTCGTTGGTGCAAATGAGAATTTGTTCTTAAATCGACTTACCTGGATAAATAAAAGGTTAATAAAAAACGTTTTTAAATTAAAATAAGTTTCAACCTTGAAATGGAGAAATATATTTCTTAAGGACAATTCTCTCTTCTCTTAGTGAGCTTGGTTGTCTTTTAATATTGGGTGATACTGTCATGATATCTATAATCTAATACCTCAACATCGATCATTTACATTTTTTTTTTTAGGATGACCATTGGTGCTTTCAGAAGATATAAAAATTCAGAGGAATTAATAATGAGGATATGATGACCAAAAAGTTTAAGATATTGATTTTACTGAGCTTAAAGTGGACTTACAGAACAAGCAACTCCTCTATCTAGCACGTATTTCTTTGTACGTGGAAAAGTTATTTTAACTGCTCCTAATAATTGCTACCATTGCAGCTTTCATTAGGGATGGACTGATTATCGGCCCGTTTTTTGGCACTTTGCAGATTATCTGTATCGGCATTTTATTTGCATGATAACCGATAAAGTTAATTAATTTAAAAAGTGTGCTAGTTTGGCTCCGCTACCGCTCTGTGTCAGACCGTCTGCCTCGGTTTCACTCACCACTGAGTCTGAATTAATGTCCCGCCCACAACACTATCTGACTACCTGTTACTCGGCATTATGTTGAAAGTTCTAATTTATTACATAATTGCTTAAAGCAGTTAAACAAAGCTTTGTGTTGGAATATATAACATTCCAAAATCTTAATTTGGACTTTTAGATTTTCATTTTCACTGTAAATGCATACCAGTTTCAAATAGCGGTTATTGGTTACATTAACTAATAGTAATAATCGTATCGGCCCTGAAAAAAACTTATCGGCTGCTCCCTACTTTTAATATGTAGTATCTAATGATTTGTAACTTGAATCAGGCTCTGTTCAAATGAAACACTGTTGATGCAAGGTGGTTCACATTGTATTTTGGTCATGAGTTGGAGTGAACTTTGGAAGGGATGTTTGGGCTAAAAGTGATGACTTGGATGTGATCTTTGGTTTGCCACGTAGCAGAAACCTATTTGTTATCTAACATGTGACCTAAACATATCCTATATAAAGAATGTCTGAGGTATTGAAAGCTAGAGTGTGTTCCTTGGGTTACCACTCTCCAAGCTTCTGCAGAGCTTGTAAATTGACGCTGAATCTTTGATATAATAAACCTTATAATCAAGAAACAGTGTCGAGGCGGCTTTCTTTTGACACATCATCCAGTATTGTTGTTCAGGCACCACAAATGTTAAAAAGTCGTCAGTGGGACAGATGTGTCACAGGCTTGTGATTGGTTCAGGCAAATCAAAATAAACTCCCTTACCAAAAGAAAAGAACATGAAAAGAAAATGAACATTAAGTGAATCTGAATAACATTTCAGTCTGATTATCAGGGTAAAAAAAAGCATCACAGCTCTAATGATACCACCAAATAAAACCAAGCTACAGCATCATTTTATAAAGCTAGTCCGACAAAACAGGATGTCACCTTAGGCTCTGGGAAACTTTTACGGGCATTTTTCCCCATTTTATGACATCTTGTAACCACATGACTAATTGTGAAAATAATCAGCACAGCAGATAATGAAAATAACCTGCAGCCCTATTTTATAATATACTTCTCACAATAAATAGAGACGCTCCAAGACAACAGAGGGCCTTGGTTCTTAGGTTTCTTAACACTTTTTTTTATTGTATTAGTTCTGACTCCACTGTAAAAAGTTCTCAAAGTCAGGGGAACCAGTGATCGGACGGGCTGTACTCGATATTTAGGGGGGGAAAGGGGTCCGGGATTGCCTCCGCATGACTCTCACAGACCGTTCCCAACCTCGTCAAATACCGACTCTTTGTCACAGCCCTCGGCATCTGACACCAACGCACAAGGCACTCACAAGCTCTAACAAGACCGGACCGGCTATCAAAAACAAAGAACAGAGAAGCATTACAACACACACACACACACACACACACACAGAGGGAGTGTGACTTCATTCTCTGCTCAGGACGCTGTTACTTCACTATATCTTTACATAGCAAACAGTTGTTTACTGCTACATTAATGTTCTGAATAGCAAGCACAGCCCCTTTAACATTTTACATTACTAAACCAAATGGCTAAGAAACTCCCTCACTCCGATTTCCTAAAAGGAAGGAGATGTTTCAACTTTGTAAGAGTGGTTTTAGAGAACTTCTCTCAGTTCCTCTCCTTTATTTCACTCCGAGCGACCGCAGTATGACAAAGAGAGAAAGAATACATTCCTCCAATTGGACCTTCACAACATAACAAAAAAACACTGCCCAGTCTCTCAGCCTCATCCCTCCTATATTACGTGTCTCTCCCCATTGTCTCCCCCTGTCCTTATCCTCCCAGCACCTGGCGCTGCCAGCCCTGCACCCAGAGGGGGAAAGCCAGCAAGGTGAACTCCCCCGGAGCCCAAAGAGCGCAAACAACCCTGGAGCTTAACGCTTCTGGGGAGTGACAGCCAACTGTGGATTTGTCATTACACCAGAGCGTCTGGGTCTGTGAGGAGCATCTGTTCAACATGACCCAAAAATAAGCACATGATGATGCTCCTACCCTAAAACCCTTTTCTAGGAAATAGATGATTAAGAATAGAAGAAAAAAAAAATGAGACTATTGTTTCCATTGCATCAACTTGGGATTAAGTTTTTGGAAATTCACAAGATAGGGGGGCTTGAAAACATCCAGGGAAATGTTTCCATGAAAACCTGAAACGGATAAAGCATTCTTCTTGTGTCATGCAAACTTGGTAGGATTTACTAATGCATTACAAAAATCTGCCCAAAATATTTACCTTCATATCAGACAGTTAAAAAAAAAAAAACTATGAAGAGTCTATCCCTTCATGCCAACAGAAATGGGAAAAAGAAACTTTGGTTTACTAGCCAGGCGATCAGTTTTAGTCAATAAAGATCCTTTTATGAGTAGAAATTCATCCAAAGTTTTCCTGCTAATAACGTTACAAGTTTGTTTCTAGCAACCAGAATAGTGAGATGTTTTATACTTGGATTATTGTTAGTTCTATGTTTAGTATTGGAGCTGGCTATATGCATGTGTTATATATGGATATTATGAATATGAGGAAATAATATTGTCTAGGATTGGAACACTGTAATATTGTTATTCACATTATTGATTCAGCTACTGATTATTTTCTCAATAGCGAAATAGTGAAAAAAGAAAAGCTCATCACAGGTTCATCAAATGTCTTTTCCAAAGCCAACGACATTTAGTTAACTGTAATATTAACTGAATAAATATGATAAACACACTAAAAAATGCAAATTCTCCCATTTGAGAAGTTGAAACCAGGGAATATTTTCTATGTTTGCTTGAGAAATAACTCAAATTGATTATTTTCTATCCAATGATTTATAACAATATGTCTTTAAAAAGTCCTACCGTTTGTTGAATCTTTGTCCTGATGGGTCTTCATTAATTGGCATTTTGTTTGACGATTTGATGACACTAAAGTTCCAAATTAACCAACTCATATTATTGTCCTAGCTGAGTGAAATAGACCTGTCTATCATTTGTATCCCCAAAACATCACCACATCATTAAGGTATTTGGTCAACAAATATTTTCACATTTGATCCTGGAAGTATCATCCAATATCCTGATTATCAGTTTCTCAGCTACATTCTGTAAAGAAAACCACCAGAACTGTCTGTAGTGGTTTATTGATGAAGTGCACTGTATGAGTGTGTGTGACAACAGAGATACAGAATAAAACATGGAAGGAAATCAACACTTACTCTGCGTTGAAGCCATTAACGTGTAGTATTCGCATCTGTTTAACTATCGTGCTTTTTCCAGATTCACCAGCCCCTGAAAGCAAAAAGAGGACAGAAAAATGTTTGTTAAAAGTTACGGTACGAAACCTCCTCAAAAGGGCACCGACTAAAACATCCAGAATGGGGATCCATCTAAAACTAGTGGATTATGTTTTAAAGCCTGTTGTTGGATACTGGAAGGTTTAGGCCTTTTGGTGTCTTAGTTACAAGTAGTTACTCTTCAGGTTGAGATATTACATGACAAGCTTATAAAATACAACGTATTGTTTAAAATTAAGTAATATTAGTTCCTAACCTATTTAGATTGTGTCGTCTTAAAAAAAATAAAGTGTAGTTGGGGTCCCTTGTCGTGTCTCACAGTAACATTGAGTTATTAGCAGTTCCACCAAAAAGATATTTCTCCTCCAAAATGACCACAATCCCTCATTTCACATAGCAGCAAAGACAAAAAAAATAAAAAGAATTAATACAAAACAAAGGAAAACTACCTCGACCAGCCACAAGAGTAAAATGCTACTTATGCATTGTTGCATCCATGCTAACAATCTAAAAGTCAAAGTACTTTTATAATAATAGTGTTTAATTATTCTAAGGAGAAATTTGTTTTGGACATTAAGTAACTTACTTTGCTGTAAGAGTTACAGACACAACGACAAGCACAGGGTTAAAAAAAACAATTAAAAGACAAATGTACAGTCAACATATGGGCTTCTCAGGGGGCTGTGCAAAATGCAGATTTACCACTTTCTATACTAAAATAAGATAAAAGCCATACTTCAAAACAAAAAACAATTTAAAACAATTTTGTTCATCCTTTTCATCCATCACAGTTGTAAAAGATGATGTATTTTCTGTAGAATGAGTACTTTAAATATTTTTTACTACCATTTTGCTGATACTAATCTGTTTTTTTTTTTTACTTTGGTAAGAGACTGTAGGTGGGAGAAGTGTTGTTTTCTTCGTCTTAGAGCAGAAGTGAGATGTCCTTAACCCTTGTATGGTATTCGGGTCAAATTGACCCATTTTAGATTTTTACAAGAACAAAAATGGAACAAGTTACATTTTTTTCTACCTGAAATCAACTTTCTTTCCTTATTTCCTGTGATAAACATGTATTCCTGACTCAATTCAGAACATTATTCTGGACATGACCATTTATGTTGTTTCCATAGTGGATTTTTAACATGAATTATAACCTTATGACAAAAAAAAAAAAACACTTCCATTTTTAATTGTGTTCTAGTAGACATATATGTTATCTCAGCTGTTTGAAATTGAGATAAAGACAATATTTGTCAATAGATTATGAAGTAAAATTTACTTCAGAATTGTTTTTAAAACCCCAAATAAGTCCCGGGTCAGTTTGACCCGAGGGACACGAGGGAGTCCCGGAACTGAAGACAACACAAGGGTTAAGCCCTGACAAATACTTTTAAGAATCAAGAAAATGTCATTTTCCATAATATTGGCATGACAAAATGTGTTAGACATTCACACGTTCACATTGAAAAAAAGAAATCCTAGCCTGGACACAAGGAGCTAGGCTACAGGCCTGCAGTTTAGAGTCTGAGTGTAAGTGTACAGATCTGGGATCAATTTCAGATTAGAATGAACAGGACAGTCTTTCAAGGGAAGACAGTAATCCTAATAGTAATCCTAATTTGCTCACTGTACTTCAAGAGGCTTGGCAACTCAAAGCGTTTTAAGTAAAACTTTAATTTAAATGTTAACTTCAAGTGAAGAGTGAAAGAGAGGCATTATCAGAACAATGTATCTAAATCTATTTAGCGTTGAGTCAAAGTGGAGCTTTCAACTCTAAAAAATGCTGCATAGTTTAATACATAATACTGCATCTTCTATAAAAGCTTTAGTGCATTTATTATTGATATTAATAAATGTCTGTTACATTCAAGCCATTGCCAAATAAGTTGCTACAACTAAGACTATCAGCTTCACAAAATTCTCTCCGTATTTTTCATTATGGCTATGTTCAGAAGATTGTGTCGTCCGGTGACTTTCCCACGCAGAAGCTCAAGCGTAGATAATTACCTCTTCTGAAGAGTACATCATGTTTTCATCCTCCTTGGCTACAAGCAAATGTGTGGAGGGGAGCGGTGGGGGGGGGGGGGGGGG
>NC_045736.1:8379124-8391799 GCF_008692095.1 Etheostoma spectabile | reverse complement strand
AAGGCTTGTATCATCTGGACGCGCCAACAATGTTGTTGTCATTATTTTGAATTCCTCATGGGGGCGACAGAAACTACGCGCTATAGCTTTAGCTGTTAAAATTTTGCGAGTAAAATCTGAATCTGGAATGGAACCAGTAACATTTCTCTGTCAAGTAAAGGTACAGTAGTAGTAGATAGTAAGTAAGTAAGTTTTTCCTATGGTATTGGTATACAGTTTTTAACTGCTCTGGGCCCTTCTATAAGTTATTTCAGGGTACAATGACTGAGAATAGTAACATATTCAATATTTTTATGACTAAACATCATAATAAATCTAAAGCTGTTTGGGGCCATTTTAACTCGGGCCCACAGGCAGTTGCCTGGCTTGGTTAATGGTAAAGTCTGTGAACCAGAGTGCATTTCACCAGTGTTTCTAACTGGGATTAGCCGCAACTTGGGTATGTGACACAACTATGTCATGGCAGGTGTATTGCTCAGGACCCAAGAAAGCACAGTGTTGAGTTTGTAGTTGTGGATGAGCGGTTCTCAAGAAAGCTGCAAGCAGCAATACCACAGGCCGAGCAATCGCACTGTTCTGAACAGGCATGCTTTAAAATTACTAATAATAGCTGGAGTAGACAAGATTATGCAAAGGTGAGTGTGGAATCTGAAACATAGCATCAAACATGAAGTCTATAGGCCTAAATGACTCACAATGAACACACAAACACACAGTTTGCCTGTGCTGTTCTGTACGTCTGAAAAGACCTCCCAGCCTCTGCATGCTGCCTTCACACAAATGCTGTCCATCTGTCTGTCCACCATCTCTCACATGTTCTGTAATCATGATCTACACTAACCCTTGAATGCAGCAGACACAGGCCGGCTTTTCAACTGTCTGTAAAACCTGATGATGTAGTGACATCATGTCATTGCATCATTTATTGACGCTTCACTGATGTACGCTTGGGGGAAAAAAAGAAGTCATGGGTACATTCTGAAACAAGCGCTATTACTTTTGTATTAACAGAAGAAAACACACACACACACACACACACACACACACACACACACACACACACACACACACACACAAAACCTACCTAATAGTAGTAGCCGGTGAGTCGCCCGGTATATCTGTTTGTCTTTTTGGAGCTGCCTGTCTATCTTTTTGTTGGCTTCCCTCTGTGCCTTCTCCTCATTTCGTTGGTCTTCAGTCTTACTATTGCCAAGACAGCCCATCTTCCCAAAACCCCAGTAATAGGTTCAGGTGGAGGCAGGGTTGTGGGTGGGTGGGTGGGTAGGTAGGTAGGTAGGTGTAGGGAGTGCGGAAGGAGGCAGGGTGTTGATCAGAAGCAAATCAATCAACCCTAAATTCCTAGACTGGCCCAACAGAGGAACACCCGCCTCAAAATGGGTGTCATTTATGTTGCCAAATGAAACAAGATGTAAACCAGTTAGTAGACAGTGGGCTCCACCAGGCTTTGGCACAGTGTTTATGGATGAATGTGGCTATTTACTGGCAATTTATCAACATGAGATCACTCCAAAAGGAGCGGGCAACAATGCCGCCCTCTCACACGCTTAATTCTTGTGTTTTTTTTACTGTAAATCCGCAATGAAGTCATCAACATTAACATGAGTGGATGTGAAATTTCCAGCCTTGCAATGTACATGAATTGTCAATGGTCCTGTTTGTTTAAATCAATTTACACTGCCTTTGAAGCACATATAAATAAACTCAAGCTATTTTGTTTAATTTTCTTTGCAAATGTCTCCTCTGGAGCCCATCTTTGGCAGTTATCTCACACTGCCACTCAATTCATTTCCACTCACAATCCTTTTTTCTCGACCTCCCCCCACAACCCACCCCCCCCACCCCCACTTTGATATATATTTTATGTTATCTTTAGATGTAGTTTGCACTCCACCTAATCAAAGCACATCTGAGGGCGGGTGGGGGGTGGGGGGTGGGGGGGGGGTAATTAAAAAAGAAATATTTCCTTTTAAAATGACGGCATGTGAATCACCAGGCTACAATGGGGCTTCTTTCTCTATCACAACCGTGTTGCGAGTCCGTCACATCGTACACCGTTTTCTTTTCGGGAGGAGGGGAGAGGGGGGAGTTGTAGTCTTATCAGTAATATCCAGGTTTTAGCCGATGTCAAAATGATTTCCTCTGCCCGTCAACAGATGCTGGAGCTTGCTTTTTTTTTCGGAGGGTTCGACCAAACCCAAAAAAAGGGGCCCCTTCTCCGTCCTTTTTCTTTCTGTGACGTTAATTTGTATTTCTCCTCACATCGCAAAGCTTCTTTTTTTTGGCAGTTGGATGTCCTTGGATATACCTCGACATCCAGGTGATATTCGTGGTAAGAAATCCTCCGCTATATTCTCGTTTGGCGCAGGTTCAGCCCGCTGTCAAGTCTCTCAGCTTTTTTGTATTCCCTCTGAATCCGTGTGGTAGCTTATGGTTACATGTGCATGATACATGAACGTACCGCGGGGTTTTCAGTCACTGGTCCAGCGGCGACACCTTTATGTTTCACCGGCGAGAGGCCGCGTCCGCTCCGGTGAACCGCTCGGGGAAATGACAACCGTTTTCTTTGCGGTGTGACTCAAAAATTATTTTTGCCCCCTTTTTTTTGCTCTGAGGATTGTATATTGAGATAGATAGCGCTGAGGTGGGGTGGGGCAAACGGCTCTCACGGAACCCTGGGAACGAAGAACGGCGGTCAAGCTTCCCGTGACGAGAATTTCAACTTCCGGATAGACCTTTCACAATAATACACATAATTGCTGTGTATATATATATATATATATATATATATATATATATATATATATATATATATATATATATATATATATATATATATATATATCTCCAACTCTCATACAGTGATAAGGACTATAAAGTAATTGACAATGATACATATTATTTTTCACTCATTTTTTTATTACTTGTAGCCCATCTATTTTACATTAATTATTGAGGAAGACATCTGAAAATGTCACTATACATTACTGTGAATAAGTTGTATACTGGATGTGACAATTAAACTTAAAGTGATTTGATTAAATACCAATTAATCACTTTATTGGGATTCATTCATAGTCTTCCTGACAGCGGTAGAAGTAGGCCTATACCCTGATCTTTAATGTAAGTTAAAGCAATGGTGAAAGTAGCTATAAATACTTATAATGTATGTATGTACACATGTATAAATACATGTGTATAAATACATGTGTACTTTTACTCCACTACTATTAAAAGGGCATATATTTAACTTCACAGTTAGTTACTTTTCAAATTAAGATTTTACATAAAAAACAATGATTGACCTCCAATCCTCAAATACATGGTAGCCTACATATAAATATAAATACAGAAGCCAGTGGTTCCAGACCTTTTTGGCTTTTGTCTAGTGGGTCCCTTGTCATGTTTCCGATGTCTAGATCCATCAAAAAGACTTTTCCCTTTTCCCAAATTATATTAAATTATAACAATTAAAGACTGTGAAAAATAGTCTAAATAATTAGTACAGATTTGTAGCAGAACTTTCTTTTTCTTCTTCCCTCTTCCATTACAGTAATTTGTCTCATCGTGGCAAAATAAATGTTGTGCTTTTAGTTTAAGAAGGTTAGATTGAAGTATTTCCTGTTTCCTCCTTGCTGCAGCTTGACACATCTGGAATGAAGCAGGGTCGGATCACGTGACTGCCCGGAGCGTGAAGCAGAGCTACAGAAAGGGAAGAGGCGCCCTCTTTGAAGCAAAATGATTATCAACCCAAAATGCATTCATCAATAACATTTAAAACCCATAAATGAACATACAGCTTGTAAAAAAAAAAATATATATATATTATTTGTTATAGCAATAGCCTCTAATAAGCCTATTAATAATGCAAGTGAACAGGACTTCTAAACAGAGTAGCCTAACAGTCAAAGTACAGAAATAATGAAGGTTTGTTTATTTGAATCCCTCATTGAATCATTTTTTCTCCAGCTTTCAACATTTGTAACAAAAGTTAAGAATAACTAAAACTCAGATTTTAAATCGGCACTCCAATATATTTGGTTGATACCGGAATACTTTATTGATCCCCTGAGGGAAATAGTGCTAAACCACATTGTCCTAGTCATTTTAGTGGCTATATTTGGGTTGAAATAACTGTAGATTTTGCAAGAGCTTTCATTCAAAACAGTCACAGCATTATTTAAATTGACCGATTCAGTTATAGAACATTAGAATAAAATCCCTCTTAACCTAATGGTGATCTGAATTGTTGAATGACTCCCTGGATTCTTCTTCTTTGGTTCTCACATGCATGCAACCCCTGCATGGCATGCCCAAAAGGCAAGGAAAAGAAGCTCAGGGCAAAACACACAAAGTTCATCAATGACCACTAAATGCTACTGTGGCTCTCTAATAAATCAGGCAACTGAAGAAGTAAAAGAAGTAATTACATAGATCTTAGAAGCAAGTTAAAGTTAATCTAGTCCTGCACCTGCTGTGGTGTTTCAACAAACTTTGTGTACTCTCACCAGGAAGTTAGTCTTTTCTTCTACAGGCACACTATCTGTTAACTATACCCAAACAGTCTCACTGATACCTGTGAACACTGGACCTTTGTGCACATGCATGTTTCCTATCAAAGAGATTGGTAGTGGACAATATATTACCTATTAACCACAGCAACAAACAACAACAAAATGTTAAGTATATGTGGCATTCCTGTCCGTGGGAGTAATAAAGAAGCAGAATGAGAAAGAAGTTTATTGCCAAGTAGGCTTTTACATACAAGGAATTTGCCTCGTTGTTTTACAAGTCCACTTCTGAATTGACGGCTCCCCTTCATTCCTCCCTAAAATAATCTGTCTGGCTATCAATAAACTAGTCTGGACCCAGATATGTGTTTATCCATCTCGCTTAGGATCACCCCTCTCCCAGAACAAATAATCTTGGGCTGAATAGAACCTGGGTCCCTGCAGTCCGACATCCTGGTTTACACACTGCACATATTATGCATCCCAGTCCAAAATTCCTGGACCTTATCACAGGACCACAGGACATGAAGATGTTGGCCGTCCACTGTCTTTCATGTTCATCAATTTGGTGTGTCTTTCAGACCAATTCTAAACAATCTGGAAGGGAGTCCAATAGATGCATAATCTTGAACTGAATTAGACAGATGCCCTCTATTGATTGGGGCAGAGTCAGCTGTTTGTCCTACGGAGGTTTCGGTCCTTTGACGTGTGCAGAGGAACGCTACACGTTTTACCAGTCAGTGTTAGGAAGTGTTCTCTTTAATGCTGCGGTTTGCTGGGGCAGCATGAAAGACGTGGACAATAGGCAGCTGGGTGAGCTGGTGAAAAAAGACTGACTCAGCTTGGCAGGAGGTTGGACTCACTGGGGACTGTGGTGGAGAGATGCACACGGTGCAAGGTGCAGACCATTCTGGACGATGTCAGCCACCCCCTCCACTACATCCTAGGCCAGAGAATGCAGGACTGAACGTTGGAGATACCTCAGCCTTCAGACTTGTTAACACTTCAGCAATAGAGGCTTCTTTCACTGTCTCTCTCTCTCTCTCTCTCTCTCTCTCTCTCTCTCTCTCTCTCTATATATATATATATATATATATATATATATATATATATATATATATATATATATATATATATATATTAGTGTCATTTGATTCTCTTTGTATTTTTTCTTTTTTTAATAATTTGTACTTATTGTTGGCACCGGATCTCTGTTTATTTTATGACTTTTCTACAGGACACTGGAATCTATCTATCTATCTATCTATCTATCTATCTATCTATCTATCTATCTATCTATCTATCTATCCATCTATTTCCTACTATATACCATCCAAATAAATGTTTCACTTAATAAAAACCTTACATTAATATAAGACAAATGTTATGTATTTGGGGTTTTCTGATGTTAACAGATAAACCGACAACTTTGTCATGGTAACCCTGTGCTTCATACTGTGACATGTTAAAACATACTGTATGTTTCTTTAAAAAGTACATAAGAACAAAGAATTCTGCTTAAAAACAAGGCATAATAATCAACTGTCTAATCATCCTGCAAAGGTTCATTTATATGCCACATCTTAACACATCAATGTGACAATTTGTTATCAGTCCCTTTATTCACATGTTGAAACTAAAAGACCTTAGAGAAAAGTTGTCTGAATCCTTTAATAAATCCGGACATGACCAACTGCTAAAATGTTCAAATGAGTGTACATCAACTTGTCTGTCTCTAAGGCAATACCTTCCTTGTATGGTATCTTGTTATGCCTGTGATAGCCCTCTAGATGGTAGCATCTTTCTTATACATTATCTTTTTATTTCATTATTATGGCACCAATGCTGACAAAAAAATGTGAATATGTTACTTTTGTAACGTCCAGGTCCTTTAAGAAAGCAAAATTGGGATGCGTTATCAAAAGTCTGTTGGAAAAAAGGCAATGAATTGTCATGTTTTTTTGTGATATTTTTCATTTAAAGAAGTGAATTAAGATCTGTTTCTATACTTTTTGTTGTTTAACACTATTCCTTCCTCTCAGACATTGTATAACATGTTTGGATTTGTGTGTGTATGTAGTATAGTTGTAGATTTATCTGGCTAGTGTCAGATAACTCATTTGTTTAACTACATTAATATCAGGTACATGGCCTAATATTACAGTAATGGAACATATGGATGTTATCTGTCCTTAGCCAGAGAAACACATTACTTCCATTCATCTTCTCTTCACTTCCTTCCTGTTTTTGCTCGCGGGTACAACTCACAGATGTGTTTGAGCCCCATGAAGACAATATAATAATGTTGTTTTCTCAGTAATTCCACAACTGTTCTTTTCTGCAGCAGTTGATAATTCATAAATGTGTGATCTATTAACAAAAGAGATAGTATGACGCTTGTAAAATTTTGCAAAGTTTGCAAAGTTTTACACAATTACCAGGGTTTTTTTCCCATTCTTTAGGCCTATCTAACCTAAAGAGCATAAAAGTATGGCAGACCCGCATAAAAATCATCTATGCCTGTTTATTATTATTCTGCTAAATTTATAGTTGTCATAGGGTATTAGGGGCCGCTACAGCCACTCATATATTACTGACTGGGGTGACTCCCTGACATCACTGATGACATCATTCCTGGTGCTGTATAAAAGCTCGGTGAGGACCGAAGCCTATCAGAGACCCTCAGCTGCTCTGTTCCTGTAGCCCCATCATCATGCGTGAAATCGTGCATCTCCAAATTGGACAATGTGGCAACCAGATCGGATCAAAGGTAAAAAAAATAAAAATAAAACACTTCTTCACTGTTTAAGTTATAATGTGGGTGATTGAACTCACTGTGAGAAAGACAATGACCTTTTTTGTTACGCTAGCTGAGATGAAATGAGAAAATGTTTCAATGTAAGTATTCAAGATTATATTTAATGTACAGTATGTCTACAAAATAGATATTCTTAAGTTTGTTTTTTAAATGATGCTGCATATTTTGACATTAACTTTTCCTTTGCACAAACAGTTGTGAGTGACAGGGATGACTGACAGGGTGTACACTGTCAAGCATTCCAGGAAAAGATAAGGGCAAAAGCTAGGCTGACATGGGTGGGACATTTTTTATCAGTGCTAACACAAAGCTAGAGAGAGGAACTACAAGATAATACAAAAAAAAGTAACACATTATGCTGCTTGACATTGAACATGACAGTATAAGAATCAGTAATCAAGTAGTTATTCTGTTAAGTATCTTTATTATGTTGTCGTGTGCAGAAAATATTCTTAATCTGGTTAGAAGAAGTGCCACAGATTAATAAATTGGGATACATTTTAACATATCTGAGAAAGAGTCAGGGTAAGCATGGTTTTAGCAGTCATACACTGACTAAATAGATACACACAGATAAAACAATTATACTTATGCTCAACTGCATATAAAATCTGCATATGAGCAACCATATAAACACCCAGAGGTGAAAAGTGTAAACCGCAGAAAGATAATTGTCTGATCATTTTATAATCAGAGAAATTATTTCATCTTAAACAGCTAAACTCTTACAGTTACATCTTATCATAATAATTTTATGTTAATCTGTTGATGTTATCATGTTGATTTCTCACGTTGTCTTTCCAGTTTTGGGAAGTGATCAGTGAAGAACATGGGCTCAATGCAACAGGCATCTACGAGGGAGACAGCAACCTCCAACTGGAGAGGGTCAACGTCTACTTCAGTGAGGCACATGGTAAGAAGAGGTTACTGCACGCACACTGTTCATTTAAGAGCCGACGCTAAATCAGTTTATTCCATGAGCATAGTGGTTTTACCAATCACTTTCCGATTCTTATTTTTTAAATAATACTGTTCTTAAAC
Source organism: Etheostoma spectabile (assembly GCF_008692095.1). Classification (NCBI taxonomy): domain Eukaryota; kingdom Metazoa; phylum Chordata; class Actinopteri; order Perciformes; family Percidae; genus Etheostoma; species Etheostoma spectabile. Next base: position 8,383,411 of record NC_045736.1, on the reverse strand, counting down.
TTTGACACAAAAGAGTGAGGAACTTTCAAAAAATTCAGGATGCCCATTTCCAGATATTTAAGTAATTAATTTACATTCTGTTTGCAGGTGGTAAATACGTTCCCAGGGCCCTGCTTGTTGACCTGGAGCCTGGTACGATGGACAGTGTAAGGGGAAGCCGCATCGGGGCTCTTTTTAGGCCAGACAACTTCATCCACGGTGAGACAAATAATAAAAAAAACTGTCTTGCTTTTATGGGTTATATGAAGGCAATTTTTATTAATATGTGAAAAAGGAAAGACACAACTAAATTATTAACACTCGTGGAAGAGTCGTATTTGATGCTTTGGTGCTTCTGAACTGGTGTAAAATGTTTTTAATAAATCTCAGAGCGGAGGATAATGTCAACACGTAAAAGAACACGTAATGTGTCAAACTGAAAACAAAAACATCACCTAATTTGCAGTTGCAAGTGTTTAACCAAAGAGAAGAGGAAACGTATTAACTGGCAACATACAATAAAGATCTTAATGCAATGCAACATTAAAGAAGAGGCACAACTTTTTGTATATTTTCATATTTGCAATAAATATTATATGTCTAATAGGATTTTATTTATTTTGGTGTGACAGGGAACTCAGGAGCTGGGAATAACTGGGCGAAGGGCCACTACACAGAGGGAGCGGAGCTGGTGGAGCAGGTGATCGACAGAGTGAGGAACGAGAGTGAAAGCTGTGATTGCCTGCAGGGCTTCCAGCTGGTTCACTCCCTGGGGGGTGGCACCGGCTCTGGCATGGGAACCCTGATCATCAACAAGATCCGAGAGGAGTACCCTGACCGCATCATGAACACCTTCAGCGTCATGCCCTCCCCTAAAGTCTCTGACACAGTGGTGGAACCCTACAATGCCACCCTGTCAGTCCACCAGCTCCTGGAGAACACAGACGAGACCTTCTGCATAGACAATGAGGCCCTCTATGACATCTGTTTCCGCACGTTAAAACTGACCACGCCGACTTACGGGGACCTCAACCACTTGGTCTGCATGACCATGAGCGGGGTCACAACCTCTCTGAGATTCCCCGGACAGCTCAACGCGGACCTGAGAAAGCTGGCGGTCAACATGGTGCCTTTCCCTCGCCTCCACTTCTTCATGCCAGGCTTTGCCCCCCTGACGCCTCGTGGCAGCCAGCAGTATCGAGCCCTCACGGTGCCTGAGCTCACCCAGCAGATATTTGATGCCCGCAACATGATGACGGCGTGCGACCCAAGGAGGGGGCGGTACCTCACGGTCGCTGCCATCTTCCGTGGTCGAATGTCCACCAAACAGGTGGAAGAACAGATGCTTGCAATGCAGCAGAAAAACAGCAATTACTTTGTGGACTGGATCCCACATAACGTCAAGGTTGCCGTGTGTGACATCCCACCCCGAGGCCTCAAAATGTCCTCCACCTTCATCGGCAACAACACAGCCATTCAGGAGATATTCAAGCGTGTGGGCGAGCAGTTCTCCCTAATGTTCAAACGGAAGGCTTTTCTCCACTGGTATACAGGGGAAGGTATGGATGAAATGGAGTTCACTGAGGCAGAGAGCAACCTCAACGATCTGGTGTCGGAGTACCAGCAGTACCAAGACGCCACCTCTGATCTAGATTGGGAAGTGGAGGAGGAAGAAGTGGAGGGAACCGCATTCCCAGCCACAGCAATGATTCAGTCTCAGATGGAAGTTAAACTGGAAACAGTGACTGAAATACACAAAGGCGCTGTGGATGAGAAGAAGACATAGGGCATACAGTGTGGTGTGTCAGTTTGACACCTTGTCGGAAAGGATATGGATAATATGTGGGATTGTTAGTCTGAGAAGGAAAATTTATTTTTTAGTTTAATTTAAATCAATATGGTTGATTTAGACAGCCTTTACTTGATAAAAGATGCTGTGACATATCTAAACAATAGTGCTTGTTGTCTTTTATATATTCTTCAAATGACTTGTATGCTTTGCTTTTAAGAAGTTTTTTCTTTTATATTAATTACTTACAAGTTGTGGACATTGTTCATGTATATATAGATTTGTTTTTATGTTATATAATCCACAGCCATAAAAATTTGTTCAGTATTTTCTTTCAGACCTACAGTAAATGTTGCATTGAGTTTTTTTTGTATCTTATGTTACAACGGACATTAAAAACATTAAAACCAAAAATTATTTCTGAGGATTGAGAGTACATTTAATTTAACAATAAAAAAAAAAAAAACTACCACAATGCTTTCCCTTTTATTGAGTTTCATCATTTGAGCTAAAACTGGACTAAAAGCAACTAAACTCTGCTTTAGTGATAGGCAGTAGGCTCTGACAGCACAGTGACAGTGCTGTCACAAGGCTGTCACACAGTTTCCTACAACTGTTACGAGTCTGGGACAGAGAGATTACACATAACTTGGCCAGAGTGTCTGTAATCTGAGATAGCACACATGACGTGGGGATGTCTGCACTACTGCACTTAAGTCAACTTCTCACACATATACACAAAAAAAGATATTATCCTGCATGTAACCCACATCTGAATATGGGTTATGGTGACACATGCAGTATTGACTCACCAAGGCCAATCTGCTTAAAGTTACAATGTTGCAAGGAGGTCAAAAGGGGATAGAATCTCTAAACTTTACTGTTACATATTCCAGGATAATATGCAACAAAATGTGACCAAAACTCACTTGATCCCGACAGGCAGCATTAATAATGTTGTATCAAGTGGAATGTATTTAATTAATTTAATCTGTTTATTGATCCCCAATGGCAAAATTACAATTTACACTCTCTGTCCACACTTTGTTAGTTATCACACACAGTCCTGAACCACACACACAGGAGCTGTACATGCACTAATGGAGAGATGTCAAAGTGAGTGGGCTGCCAGCCAAACCAGCGCCCTGAGTGGTTGGGGAGGGGGGGGTACAGTGCCTTGCTCAAGAGCACCTGGCAGTGCCCAGGAGGTGAAGTGGCATCTCTCCAGCTACCAATCCACACTCCGTACTTTTATTGGTCCATACGGGAACTTGAACCAATGACGCTCCGGTTCCCAACCCAACTCCCTACGGACTGAGTTACTGCCACCCCAAAATCTGTATAACCACAGATTAGTATATGTGAGCTGTAATTCTCAGATAAACAGAATATAGGCTACTTCTATTCCATCTTTTTTTTTTATTATAAATCACAAGAAAAAAAACTAAAATCAAAAGAAAGTCTGAGAAAACAAACAGAACTAAAGCAGACACAGACCTCTCAGATTCATGATGTCCCGAGCAGCTGTTGACAATATTTGAAAATCATTATGACTGGTTTCTGTAAATGATATTATAGAAATCTTATCCTAACGTTATTCTCTTCAGGCGGGTGTTGACAGCAGTGGTGAGTAAAAATGAATGACCCATTACATATTGCACCGAAATGGCCCACATAGGCTACATATATTAGATCAATGCCCACATTTGCTATTATGCATGAAGATCCGACCATTGAGTTGATGCTGTTGCGTCAACAGCCCGCTGTCTCTTCATTCAAGGTTGCATGAGAACGTTCAACCTTCACTGAGCTGAGTTGTGCAACATGGGTTAAATGGCTGATCTCCCCATACTGTGGTTAGATTAGTTAATAGGACATATTGCTGCATATTGTAGGTTAATGAGAAGAGCGATGTTCATACAGTTTTAGTCGTTTGTCAATTGTCGAGTAAAATATAAAATGTATTTATTTCAGCTCTCCACAGTATCAATGGACTAATGCGGCATGTTGAGTAGCGGAAATGCGTAACTATAATCCTCCTCATGTGACTTCTGAGGTAGGCTACAGTGGGAGGAGACTTGCAGTGACACTGATTTCAGTCACAACCTCCCGGTTTATCTGCGCCTCGACCCCGGCATCAGTAGCATCTGTCAGCTATCTAGTTAAACCATGAAGATCTGGGTATCTGAGCACATCTTTAAGTAAGTAGCCTAACGTTAGTCTGTTAAGCTAGCTAGCTAAAATTTCTTTTTAGTCCGGTGATGTGTTAGACATGGTTCGGCGGTTCATTGTCTGGTTCTGCTGGTTTCGCGTTTAATCCGGTGAACACACGCATGGTTTAGAAAAATTTAACAAGAAAACGCGGCTAACAATAACTTGTGTTACTATCTACGTTAGCATGCTAACGTTAGTAGCCTAGTAGAAGCTTAGCTACTAACTAGTAACGTTACATGCGGTAGCCAGATTTCCCTAACGGCAGTAAGCGGCATTTTCTTTCAACAAAATGTAGTATGAGGCAC
>NC_045736.1:8353607-8379114 GCF_008692095.1 Etheostoma spectabile | reverse complement strand
ACTTTTTTTTTTTTTATAAATGTAAAAAGTGAATGAAATGTGAATTGTGTATGCACGACTGTCGTTGCAGAAAAGCGTTGTGAAATTGTATAACCAGCCGGCAGGTCCTAGCTAACTGTACACCCCGCGCGGGTAGATGCTAGATCGCACCTCACTGCGGTCACACTTTAACTTCAACACCAGTCAGTTTAGCTGTATTTTACATACACCCTTGGTAGCCGATGTTGTTAATCACCTCTCCCCAATTTCGGATCACATTCAATTGCGTAGTTTCTGATTTAGAAGCCTCATTGATGATTTTTCTGCTATACTAACAATCATTCCACTGCGTGAGAGCGGTCAGGGAAAGCTGTAATCTTGATTGCTATGTTGTTGTTTGTTCAGTTTCGGATCACATTGCTTCAGAAACATGCCCATATGTGTAGTTTTCGCGTTAGACGCCTTAATTGGTGATTTCTTACGGTAGAAAGTGCCGCTATATACTCCGTACAGTCTGTCTTCGGCTTCAAAGACGGACGGGGAATTAACGCCTGCGCAGTAAGCTCATGTGTTGCCGTCGACACGTGTATCGGGTGCGATCTAGCATCTAACCCCAGCGCGACCTCTCCCCTACATTCCTTTTGCCGTGATTGCTTCGGTCTGGTTGCGTCACTTACTTTGGTTGGCGCGTTCACGCGGTTCACTCGTCTCCGTGGCAACCTTCCACCTCTCACTTTGATCAATGCCACCACCGAATAATCATTTTAGATGAGTCGAATGCATGGGTGTATTATCCTTATCATTTACATTATCATAATAATACATCCGTGCATTCATGTGTAAGTAGCATTACTGTTGTTGTGGTTGGTCTGGACTATTTCATATGCCCTAGGATACTTTAACCTGTACCAATGCATCCTATTTTATGAGATGATTCTATATGTTGTATGTAAAATTTGAATTTGTAAAATATCTAGTAACTACAGCCCTCAGATAAATGGAATGTAAATGTATGGAAATATGTGAATAAAGGACAAGTATGCCCACTTTTGAAATTTTACTTACTGTAGGTACAGTACTTCAGTATTATTAACTAAGATTGAGTATTCAATTTTTATCATAAAAATACGAAAAGTAAGTCCAGTTGGGTATCACAGTTTTTTGTTTCACTTTTGTCACTTTTAATCGTAAAGACATGTCAGCTTGTCAAATTGTCAGTCTGTGCGTTTGTATACTACTATGTTATTTTTCTTTCTCAGCCATCCTTGGGAGACGGTGACCAAGGCTGCAATGCAGAAGTATCCCAACCCCATGAACCCCAGTGTGATCGGAGTGGATGTTTTGGATAGAGGCATCGATAAACAGGGACGCCTCCACAGTAAAAGACTGCTCAGCACAGAGTGGGGTCTTCCATCCATAGTCAAATCTGTAAGTTTCAAATCCCAAACTGTGTCAGCAGTATAGGTCTGCAATCTAGTCTCAAAAACCTCTCCGCACTACCCTTGTAGTTTAACTGCTTTGGTCACACTTAAAATATACAGTACATAGGACTCTAAATCAAAAAACACATGACTTGACGTGGGAGATAGTGCAGGTTAATGCTTTCCATGGCCTTTAGTCCCAAGGCTATTCCTGTCCAGGGGCAGCAGCAGCAGTGCTGGTTGGTGGTGAGCCCCGAGGCGAGTTCCTGGCTGTGTGCCATGGCTCGTGTTGTACTGGACATGGTAGAGTCATTTCTGTCTTTGCTATGGCTCGTGTTGTACTGGACACGATAGGGCCATTTTTGTCATTGCTGACTTGTAACCTACGACAGCATGTGATGTTACTTTCCATCTCCGTCTGCCGGGTTATCACTAGAGGACACTAGAATAGAAAGCAGTGATGGATCTGGATTTCTGCAACAGGCCATTAGAACTCTTCCCCTTTTGACTCTCTGAATTAATGGATGATAATGCTGGAGAAGATAATATAATGTGTCTGATAAAGGGCTTGTAGTCAGTGACATCTATGAATAGCAGCCCCTTTAATACCAAGGACAGTCTATAACACAGACCGTCCCAGTTATTAGCGTAACCCTTAATCAGATTGTCTCAAAGCAAACCACTGCTGAGCCTCAGTGTGTGCATGTAAACTAGATGTATCATGAAGGTGTCTTTCTGCAACGCCAATTTCCCTCTGTACTCAAAAAACAGATCGCTCTTTTATCATTGATGAATGACAGAAACCCCTGCATTACACTGCAACTCAAGCTAGCAGCGCTGATGATTGTCTTCAAGTGGGGTAGTACATTAGATTCATACAGATGTTAATCTTTATTTTTTTTCCAATTTCATAAAGCTATTTTTAGGTTGAACTTCACCTACACGATGCCTCTTATCAGAGGTATGCCTGATGAGATATGCAGATTAACTGCATATAATTCATCTGTTATCTCAACTTGCACTGTTGTGTTTCTACTACTGAAAACACTGATAAAGTAAAAACAAACAACAACAAAAAACATGAAATTGTAAACTTCAGGTAAATTCAACTGAAGTCAACAGATGATTTGTGTATGAACTGCATACAGGATAGAAAGCTTTGGGTATTTGTGTCAAAACAATAAACAAATGAGTAAATTAATAAATAAAGTTACCATTTTTAAATGTGAAAGGCTGCACAAAAAAAGAACATTTATTGAGTAACATCTGCAATTTTTAGCAGTTCATTTCACTTTGTAGTAAAGTGTGTTTCTTTCTTTGTCTTCAGATCATTGGTAACGCTCGAACGTACACGTATGTTCAGGAGCACACGGTTGTGGATCCCAAAGAGAAGATTTTTGAACTTCAGTCCTCAAATGTGAGTACTAATGACACAACACACCCATCATCTCCCTCCTCTGGCACCCTTGGGTTAATGTTGAAATGTAACCATTGCTCATGAAACCTTTTTATCTGTCCACAAAACACTGTTTTGGATATGTCAGCCCAAAACACCCATCTAGATCCACTTTATGTGACTTTGTTTGAACACACTTAACTTTAATATTAAATGCTGGAAACTCTGTGGAAGGAAGTCTTGGTTGTCGATAGCTTACGTTTCAACATTTAAAGTTTGTAATGCTGTTTGAGACTTGTCTGACAACTCTTGTTGTAGGCTGTGGTACTGTACAAAACATTATATGTTAATATTACCATATCCCTCTCTGTGCCATTTCCTCTGCAGATCACTTTCACAAACATGGTGTCTGTGGACGAAAAGTTAACATACAAACCACATCCTGAGGATAAAGACAAGTAAGTTTTTACATGGCGTTTATTTTTAGTCACGGATTTCTAAAGCCATTTGACATTTTTTAATTTTGTGTAACCCTCTTTTAACACTAGGACAATACTGACCCAGGAGGCGATCATCTCTGTAAAAGGAGTTAGTCTCAGCAGTTACTTGGAGGGAGTTTTGGCGAGCACCATCTCTGTTAACGCTGGAAAGGTAAGCGATCCCTAAAAGCTCTTTCAGGTAGGATGCAATGTGTGAGGCCCTTTTCTGCTAGTTCCTAATATGAGAAATGTTAAACTAAACATCTGACTGATTGTTTTCTGAAAAAAATATTTCACAAGAAAAAATAGAAAATTTGAAAACAAACTGGAAAAATAAACTTTTGTGTAACAGGCCAAGGTACGCTCCTAACAAACTAATTCATACAATGTTTTGTCCGTCCACATGTGAAGGCAAAAGAAAAGCCAGCTATCATGCTATCATAGAGACAACACAATAATCATTCAAAAAGGGATAACACACACAAATAAACCTTTAAAGATTGTCCGTAATTGTGTACCGTAACTTAGTTCTTTTTTTTAAAGTTATTTTTTCAGGTTTTTTTCCCTTTTATTAGACAGACGAAGATGTGTGAAAGGGGGAGAGGGGTGGGGCAGTAAGAGTCAGTGACATGAAATATTAAATATTTCAAAAGGGGTGCCTCAGGGCTCAATCCTTGGGCCCTCTTCTTTATCATTTATACAAACAACCTCTGCAATATATAAAAAATGCAAAATATCATACTACGCTGAGCACTGTTCTCTATTGTTTGGGTCAAATTAGGTCAAGCAATCACAAAATTACAGTCCGCTTTTTTATATCTTGCAACATAATCTGGCTTCTTTAAAATTGGTTTAAACTCTAAAAAAACTAAAGTCATGACTTTCACTCTGGGAAAATCAAACTAAGAATAATGTCCCAACCATTTTTTACACTTTCTGGTACAGAAATGAAGAAGTGTCACATTACAAATATTTGGGTATTACCATCGACCAATCATTGTCTTTACAATGCATATCCAAGATTTAGTTAAAAAACTGAAATTGAAGTTAGGTTTTTTCTTTAGAATCAAGTCTTGTTATCATTTGAATCAAAAAAACAACTATTAAATGCAACATTCTGTCTGTGTTGGACTACGGTGATTTTTATACATGCATTCAAACTCCCAGTGTCTCATGCTTTGGACACTGTTTCATGGAGCCTTGAGATTCATCACAAAATTAAAATCTCTCACTCATCACTGTTTGTGTATTCTCGGGTGGGTGGTTTTCACTCTCGATTCGGCGTTGGATGCACTGGCATCTTTTTATTTATAAGGCAGTTTAGGACTTCTTCCTCCTTATTTGAACACCTACATCGTCCCGAGGGCTGCAGGGACATATCACCTGCGCTCACAGGATCTGGTTTTATTGACAGTCCCCCAAAGCCCGCAGACTTTGGCAAAAGGGCTTTTAATTTTGCAGCCCATCTGCATGGAATCAGCTTCAAAATGAACTCAATTTGAAGGAGTTGGTTCATTATTCTTTTAAAGGCTTGTTAAAGGACCTTACAGAAGGGCAGTCTGTAGTCACTGTTTTAATTTGATTTGGACCCTGGTATTTTATGATGACATGTTGTTTGAATATGAGTGAAAGTGTGTTTATGTATTTACAGTAAGTGTCTCTGTCTGAAACGGGCTGTGCCACTTGCCAGGACACTCTTGTTAAAAAGAGATTTTTAATCTCAAGGAGTTTTTTATCCTGGTTAAATAAAGGTTTGAATGAATGCAGCAAAGGGGCCAAAGGCCAGATTCGAACCCGGGCCCGCTGCTTCGAGGACCAAGCCTCTGTATATGGGCACCCGCTCTACCCTCTGAGCTATCTGGGTGCCCTCTGTTACATAGTTCTCTAATAACTCTATTCTGTTATTATATAAAAACTCATATAATTATTGAGTATTTAGGTATGTTTTCATCTAATTGTCAGGCGAATTTTAAGCGAACTTTTAAAATGTTGCAGAGAAAGAAAATGTGAATCAGAAGCGTTTTTCATCAACTGGTTTAGGGCAAATAAACTAGACTACGTAAAGCGTAGTTGTGTCACAAGTTGACATTACGCATGTTTGTAGATTGGAAGCTAAGTTCTTTGGTTAAAGGGGGAGATGTAGCATTGTACAAGTTGGCTACCTGTGCAAAATACAGGGTTTTGGCAGACATTTGGTGTCTGTAAGACAACTGCACGCCGCTGTATACGCGGTGTGCAGGGCCACACGACTGAAACCCTTGAACTAATTCGTGAGTTTACCCGACGTGGCTGAGGCACAGGTTATAGCGCAACGCAACTCCACTAAGCTCCTTGTGCCTCAAGTGTACGGCGCACTGAATGGAACCCATATCCTGATCCTTGATGTGCATTGATGTTCGCCACGTCACAACTTATCTGGCAAAGCTGTTTCCATCTCCCATTTTGCACATTAACTCTTAAAACTCTTAAACCACCTCAAAATCTTTGGCAAATTTGAGGAATCTTTAAAATTTTTGGAAATATGTTGATGGACACATGACTACAGGGATTAAGGAGCATGCTTTTAAAGAATCTGTCCTAAAAAGGATTTATGGGGTTGCACTTCGTTTGTACATACGAAAAGTGATTGAAATAGTAGGAAATATGAGATGAGTTGAGAAAGCGACTTGTCCAAACCCTGGAGACTTTGTCATCTCCACATTGCAATCACTGCGTGAAGTATAAATGCTTGATTTGATTACAGAAAGCTTCAGAAATTGTTGGTCACAGGATAACTCCCACCTTTCAAAGTCTGTTTGTTTTTCTTTTGATGGCAACAGGTTATTTTTGTCATTTGTCTATTCAGTTTGATGTAATTCTCTTTATATTGACTCCTACGGACTAATGTTTTTTTTGTTCTTGATCAGGGCCGTGAAGCCATGGAGTGGGTCATCAGGCGCCTGAATGCAGAGATCGAGGAGCTGGCAGCCACAGCACGTGGGACCATGCGGACCCCCATGGCCGCTGCAGTCACTGAGAAATGACACCTACCTTTCTATTGCAGCAGAGTCTGAGAGAAACTTCACGACAGTCCAACCAGCCTCTCTTTATGATGCCGTTTTGGTGCTCTGGGTCTCATATACTTTACTATCTACATTAGATTGACTGAAGTTTAAACACCACTGTTATCTGTGGGTTTGGAAACATGTAGCAAAGAGGTATTCAAGGCACCGGAGGAATTGAAAACTCAAGAAAAGTGCCAAAGCAGACACCACGCTTTTAGTCCTGCACCCTTTGCCAGCTGTGTTTTCATCTTGCAAATGACCTCAGAAGCGTCCTCTGGCATTAACTCTCTTATTACAGTGACCGAGTCATAAGAAGGAAAAAAAGATGTATAGGTGTTACTGTTGAGACACAATGGCAGAAAACAGTGTGGTTTAGGCAGGAGTCAAGTGTAATGGGGTACATGGAAGAGGTTTCGGGTGTCAAGATTGTAAATGGTTTAGTGAACGTCGACAGTGACACGCCAATAAAATGTTTCCATGTCAGGTTTAGTTCTGTTAAGGAGCCATCGCCTCAAACTACATTTTCTACCGGGACCTCAGTTAAAACAAGACACTGCACCAGGCAGCGTATGTAAGCCTGAATATAAGCTGTATTTTGTAATTATGTGATAACTAATATTGTTGGTATTTAAGTGAAATGAAGGATCAATATATTTACAATATTTATGTTTTCCAAGTAACCTAAGGAAGTATACCTTCTCAAATGCTACGTTAGTATAACTTTGATATAAATCAGTCCGATGTGTGGACTGATTTATATCGAAGTAATACACTTTTAGTTGCATACTGTGCCTGCGCATGTTTACTAAACTCCAACAGTTTAATCAATACACATGAGACGGTTCTTAATAACACAGCCCTGTCAGCACGTCCTGTCAGTGTGAAGGCTGAAACCATGGATTTTACTTTTATGCACACTTACAAAATAGTTATTGTACCGAAGAAAAGCTGCCACATATGCAGATGATGCTGATAATCTGCGAACGTTTTGGTATCGCTGTTTGAGAAACAATTGGCATTTGAGACGGTCTTTCTAAATGGAATGTGACAGCAGTGTGGTGATGAAGAAAGATTTAGTTTCTTTATAATATATGTATTTTCTTCCTGTAACAGGAATATTTATTAAGAGAAGTAGTGAGTTGAAAAAATCTCATATCACATGCTTAGTTAGGAATTGTAATTGGTGGATTTTGTCTAGGTGCCCACGGGGAAAAAAATGGTTTTACCAACTGCAGAATGTGGCAATAAAATGAAAATATTTTAACCTGTTTTAATAGAAGATCTTTGTCAGTAATTCTTCAAATTTGCTCCTACAATAAAAAGGCCTGGTTACTGTTAAGGAGAAAATCAAAACATTTCAGAAAATGAAATGTTCTGTTTTTGAGTTTGCATTTAGTATAAGAAATTTATAACGGAGTGGATATTTATCAAAAGGAATTTTCCAAGCCTATGTGAAAACATAGTAAGTCAAGTAAATATGATCTGCAAAATAATAGCTTCAGTAGTTGCCTTTGGGAGGCTTAGTCAAGAGATGCTTAATACGAATCAGAATCCGCTTTATTCGCCAGGTATGAGGACACATACGAGGAAGTTTTCTTTGGAGCATTGTTGCTCACACTGTGCTTACACACAAAACAACCAAAACAAAAAAATATACACACTAATATATACACACAATATATACATACTCTAAACAGAACAATATAGAGGCACGAGTGAACAAGAGTTCAATCAAAATTATTTAAATATGGAGCATAGCGCAAGGATACTGAGATAAATAGTATTATGTTATTATATTACCAGTAAGTTCATATTAATATGAACAGTATGAACATTATGGACAGTTCTGAAATAGAAAATGAGAATGATGAATAAATAACAAATAAGAGAGAAGTGAGAATGGGAAAGATGAGTAAATAGTAAATAATAAATAAGTGAGATTTGAGAATGAGAGTGATGAATAATACTAAATAAGTGGAATAATAAGTGGAACCAGTGAACAGGTGTTGTAGAGACAGTGATTCCTGGGCTATTTTAATAAATGCATTTCAAAAGTCCTTATTAACTGAAGGGTTAATATCAACATATTATTAGCACATATCCATCCCCACTGGTGATAGGCCTGAGTAAAGAATGACCCGCTTACTGGCCTATAAGGTAGTCACTAAGGGAGCCATCCACAGATACAGTTCCTGAGGACTCACTGTGCCACATGTATATGTAACATTAAAAGATGATTTATAAAATCATGCCAAAAAATATTATTTTAATAGCTTAGTATTCTTTTTTTTACAAATATTTGTATTGTTTTAGAGAAGGTACAGTGTACAGTGCAATATTACAATGACAATTGTAACAAGACACCCTTCTATTAACCCCGTCCCAACCACAATAGCTTAGTATTCTATGCTAAGAAAAAAAGTATTTAGGCTGCCCTACACATTATTGTTGACTTATCTAATGTGCAACTTCATTTTATACAATATGTAGTAGGGGGTCCCTGCTATTAAAGACCCCTGCTCTATATTATTAGTCTACATGCCTACAGTAGGTGTCTGATAGCACAACTGCATTCTTCTAAATTCAGTAGTTGCATACTGCCACGCTGTGGCCAAATGCTAGCCTTGCAATTTCATCTTGAGAAGTAGTGTAAAAAATGTTTTATATAATATAATCTAGGAAAAAAGGTTGGACCGAAGCCGATTATATGTTGCTGTCTTTAAATTACTGGCTAGAGAAAGAAACGTGTGATGTCATGTGAATGGTTGACAATATAGTCATTTGAATTATTAACTGTAAGATGTGTGCCATTCCTTTTTCTTTATGCTAAGTGCATTTTGTATAAAACTATGACCACTGATATCCACACACCTCCTGAAACGTTACTACTTGTTTGAAAACTCGTACTGGACACAAAACATAAAGTGCTACCAGATTTTACATAACATCATGCTGTTTAAAATATACAATATTAGGGATCTGGTAAGAAATGTTCTTGCTTCCTGTATAAATTAACATATGTTGATTTAAGCTGTGATGGATGTCCATACTCTTATCTATAGCCTTGCATATTGCATGTGTACAGGTGGCTAGAGATTTGTGTGTAGCCTAGTTCAGGGATCTTCAACAGGGGCCCCGGGATCCCTAGGGAGGTCCTCAGAGTCAATGCAGGGGTGGACAACAAATTATTGTTAATTTTTGGAAGTTTTTTTCAAAACTTAAAAAGTCTTAACACGGAATCAATATATTATTAGCAAATATAAAACCCCCACTGCTTATTGGCCTGTGGGTAAGGTAGTCTAAGGTCATCCACAGATCATACAGTTAATCCTAAGGATTCATTATGCCACATGTACAGTATGTTTAACAATAAACATGATTTATGAAATCATACCAGCCCTTCTGCCAGGCTATTTTGATAGCTTAGTATTTTATGGACTAAAAATGTATGTATAAAGACTTTAGGCCACCCTAAATGTTATTGTAGGCCCAGTTATTTTTATTCAATACATGTAGTAGGGGGTCCCTGCTCAGTCTTTCTTTTCATATATATGTGACAGATAAATAAAGTCAAAACAGGGATTTATCTTCAAATGTGATATAAAAAACACAAGCTGCTTATTTTCCATTTTAAGTCAAACTATAAATATTATACACAATTAAAAAGTCCAGTTTACATTATTACACTACAAAATTAAAAGTAGCCTTACTATTGTTTATCAATCAGTGTCACAGAACATTCATTTGCTACTCTGTTTTCTTAATCGCAAAGTAGCACCAGTCCATTAAGCATTTAGTGTCCAGAGTTGATCACACAACCATGATCATTTTAAGACTAAGCCAGCCTGATAAAATACAGCCAGTCGACAGTTCAAAATAAAAGAGGTAGCTATTTAACCAATTTAGCTCAGTAGTTACTCGACGGTCAGCAATGTCTTGTCTGCTGCAGGTCTGCTGCCCTCTGCTGTTTGGGAGGATTTCCTCTGACGCCGCGCTACAGCCCGTGCCAACCAATGGTGAGCGAGCACAGAGCATTCTCTCAACCTATCGGAGGCTGTGGTGTATTTAAAGGTTTTGAAAAGAGGGACATTTGAAATCAAACAAGCAGTGTTTCAGGAAGTGTTAGCCACCCACAATTTAAGTCGAATACGTCCGAGTTTATAGTTTGGTTTAAGCTTCGCACAACAGCTTTTAAGAGGAGCCTCCTGTTAACGTTACGCTGAATATTTACGTACCGTTAGCCAAAATAACAATTCACCAAGGTAACTTAAACCACTAACGTTAGCTAGCGAGGGTGAAGCTTCTTACTTGAGAGCTAACGGGGACGTTGCTCTGGTTAAATTAGCGGCCAGTGCTCTCTGTCGTCGTACAGTAACATATTTAGGTAAGTAAAGTATGAGTATCGATAGTATTTTGTTGGATATTTTGGATGCAATGGTTAGCAAAGTGCAAATTTTAGCTTAGCTCTGAATTTCCTGTTTTAGCGTTTGTCTAAAAGGCACGGTAAAGTTAGCCACGCGATGCCCATGCTAACGTAACATTGTTAAACGTCTCCTGCAGCGTGAATTTCCCGGTCTGGTTAAGTTAGCTACGGTATAAAAAAGAAAGCATGGGAAAAAATGCGTATTTCCCACCCCAGACTATTGCTACAGCATGGGGCGGGCGGCAATTGTGAGCCATAACGTTATACAAGGGAATACTTATTCCGTCTTCTAACGTCACCAATAAGTATATTAATGTTAATTTTGGAAGAGTACGAGATTTTTTAATGGAAAATGTGTGGGAACCATTGTGATGATAACGCCAGCAGTTAAAGAAAAATCGACCTAGAGTGTCTAAATACGGTTTAATAACTAGCTAACGTTAACGTTACTATCTCTATGTTAGTTGCTTGACCTGTTTGTTGTTGCTCTAAACCCTATATTAAGTGTTTTATGATTTGTTTGATTCCAAATGAAGCAACCTCCGCACATTTTTTTTTCTCTCCAGAAAATGGAGTCTTCTGCCAGGGTTAAGCAGACAAAGGACATGAAACTTCATAGGCCCGAAGTGAAGGTAAGGCATACTATTACCATAACTATACAATTGAAAAATATGAAATCACTGCTGACTTTTCTGAACTTTTGTCATTCTGTATTGATGATGATGTGTTAAGCTTTCAATTTAAAATTGTACTGCACATCAAGGCTCTGCACAAAATTATAAACACCAGATACATGGCTATGAGTAGGCATGGACAAACTGGCAGAAACCCAAACATACAGCTGAGTGTTTATAGTAAAACAGAATTGGGCTTCAGGATTTAAGAGCCAATACAAGTGTAACTACTAGATTGGGTTAGCTAAGAATCTAGTAAAATGGTTAGGGACCAAAGCACAGAGACCAGATGGGAGGCTTCATTGTTTTCTATTTTTTTAAGAGCCATTTTAGTCACTGTTTGGTAATTATCTTTGATTGCAGACAAACGGTGATGGACCTAAGCGGATTCCAGTGTCACAGCAGTCACAGATTGCCGTAGTTACACCAACTCCACATCATCGGGTTCTGGGTGTGTCGAATGGACCCCAGCGCATTCAGCGGCCTATGAGCAACCAGAAACCAGCATCTCATGCCCCTGTTGCTGTCAAGTCCACACACCCTGCTAATCAGAATGTGAACCCTTCTACTCATTATGGTTCAGTGCCCAAACGTGTTTCTCAACAAAACCAACCAAAAACTCATGACGTGCTCAAGGTTAACCCGGAGCTGGCCAAACCACCAACAGAACCGGCAAAGCTAGAGAGGCCCCAAAGTAAGCATGATGCATATGTGGACAAACTAATCAACAGTGTTGGTGGGTGGTTTAGGATCCTAAAATGTATATATTTATTCCCTTTTGTTAGACAAACCTGCCATGAAGGATTCTGCCAACACCTCTTCATCAAAGTATGTCTAAGCGTGATTCACTATACTTTTTTTTTTTTATATATATCTATCTATATGTGTAGTCTTTGGTAAGATTACATGTTGTGTTATCTTTAACTATGCGCATTACTGTTCACACAGCAAGCGGTGGAGCCTGGAGAATTTTGATATTGGCCGTCCCCTAGGAAAGGGTAAATTTGGCAATGTCTACATGGCCAGAGAGCGACAAAGTAGGTTCATCCTGGCCCTAAAGGTGCTCTTCAAGAAGCAGCTAGAGAAGGCTGGGGTGGAGCACCAGCTGAGGAGAGAAGTGGAGATCCAGTCTCACCTCAGGTAATGTTTTGTTTAAATTATGTGATGTAATGCCCAATGTGAATCTTGAATGTAAATGGGCTGACCAGGGGCATTTGGACACAGGGGTCGTCTTAATTATTAAATTTTAAAGGGACTTTTGTTGCAGCTTTACCTGATTTCTGAATCACCGGCAAGACAAACTTGCTTGCAAGGTCAATATTACAAACTCAAATGATGTGACAAGGGGGAAAATGGAGAGGTCTAGTAGTCATCTCAGTACTCAGCACCAGTTGCTGCTACATACTAGAAGAGAACTTTGAAATATTGACAGTAATTGCCACTTGGAGTTGATGCTAAACTTGAATACGGACATATCCTCTTCTACCTCCTCTTTTAAAAAGGGTGACCAAGAAAAACTTAATTATCAAAAAATAATGTGTGTGTATTGTGTATATTTATGTGTAAAAGCTTCTGTGACGTAGCCGCTGGCTTCATTTAGTTTGCGTTTGCTCTTTTGAAATAGTTTGATATCCAGAATGCTCCTCTGCCTCGCTGTCCTGCAGGCACCCGAATATCTTGCGCCTCTACGGTTACTTTCATGATGCGTCTCGTGTGTATCTTATCCTGGAGTTTGCACCCAAGGGGGAATTGTACAGTGAGCTGCAGCGCTGTGGATGTTTTGATGAGGCCAGAAGTGCCACAGTAAGTGCCAATTAAAGTAAAATTGAATTATCAAATGTAAATATACTTTGCTATCAACTGAGCAATTGACATCACCAACTTAAATGCATGTATAATTTTGATTCAGAAAAAACAATGCATTCATATAAGGTGTATACTAATTCCATATACCAGTAAATTCATGTTCAGTGTTTTGAGTTTAGTGAACGTTTCAAAGTTTGACCGGGTGCTGTGAGGCATGTTGTATTCACCATGCTTATGTGCTGTTCTAGTACATCATGGAGCTGGCAGATGCCCTCAACTACTGCCACTCCAAGAAGGTGATCCACCGGGACATCAAACCAGAGAACCTGTTACTTGGGGCCAACGGGGAGCTGAAGATTGCTGATTTTGGCTGGTCTGTTCACACACCCTCCTCCAGGTATGCACATGTACTTTTGTACAAACAACACTTTTTTGTTTTAACCTTTTTTTATTTTTTATTAAGTGTTTAATCTGTAGTGCTTATTAGTGGTGAAACTGGTATTTTAGTGCGTGTTTTGCGTTGACTTGTTTGGCTTCATGTTAGAAAATTGTTCCCCTTCCGGCTGCACTCTTTATTTTTATTCTTTGTCCATTTCTCTTCCCTTGTTCAGGAGATCCACGTTGTGTGGAACGCTGGACTATTTGCCTCCTGAGATGATTGAGGGGAAAACTCACGATGAAAAGGTGGACCTTTGGAGTCTGGGCGTCCTTTGTTACGAGTTTCTGGTTGGAAGTCCCCCCTTTGAAACAAAAAGTCATGAGGAGACCTACCGCAAAATATCAAGGGTAAAGCATAGATGGCTACTGTATGTTGTCGAGCCGCAAAGTTTTAGAACAGTCGCCTTTTTCATCCCACTTGAGTTTTCAGGACTGCACTGCAGTTGTGTTTTATAATTAATGTTTTAATTTTTGTACTTAAAAAAGAAAGAAAAAGAAAAGTAATTTATTTATTTGTCTTTGTCATCCAGGTGGAGTACACTTACCCTTCGCAGTCCACTATTAGTCTGGGAGCCAAAGACTTGGTTGCTAGGCTGCTGAAGCACAACCCCATGCACAGACTGTCCATCCAGGGAGTCCTGTCCCACCCCTGGTTGGTTGAGATAGCCACCAAGAAACCCACAACCCTGAACAAGCAAGAGTCCCCCCAGTGAGCCACTTTGTTCCCCTCCACCCAACACCTGAGGTCTGTACGCGTGAGGGTGGAGTAGTGCAGAACTCATGCTGTACAAAGATGTGAAACTTGAACACCGGTGTGCAACTGATTTATCAGAATCTGCTTGTCTCACTATATTGACTACAAAATCACTGCATGTGGATGTTTATGTCTGCAGGCATCTTAAGCCACTTTCTGGTCTTTTTTTTTATTTTTTATCTTCTTTATCCTTTTTTTTTCTTAACAGTGGCATTCTATTCCCTGTAAATATTTCACTGTTTTTGTGTAATTATGAGAATTTTTATAGAGTTTTTCAAAAATGGTATTACTTGAAATAAAATAAGAGAACTAAGTTTTGTGGATATATCTTGGAGAATTAAGCAATTTATAAGTTTGTTATGTTTGACTTATGTGCATTTCAAGCTCTAGTAAATTGTATTTAATACATGGTAAGCAAGACAGTGCACTGTCCAATGAGCAGCATGCTTCTTCGAGCCCCCCCCCCCCCCCCCCCCCCCCCCCCCCCCCCCCCCCCCCACCATCATGCTGCAACCAGCAGATGGCGCCAAGATACTAATAGAGTTAGATTGTTAGGTAGTATTAATTTAATGGTCACCTCTTACACTCAGTTAAATTTCTGCTACAATAAAAGGTTGAACTATAATGTTTGCAATTTAATAATTAGAGACTTGTATCCATAAAATTGCATGACAGATAAGTGGGGAACAGATATTGATCTTTTTAAATGAGTTGAGGGGATGTTCACAAACTTAATTAGAGGCAGGGACTAAAGTTGTACTTTAGATTTTAACAACTTTAAGATGTCAACCATAACTGTTACCTTGTGGGCCAGTAAAGGGCAAATAGATATTTAAGCAACAAAAAAAAAATAGTAGCTTGATTAATGGTAATGTAATCGTTACAGCGCCTACATGGGATATCTGTAAGGTTCATAATGCTGAGAGGTCTACTGCTGTATTTTTTCTGTTTTGAAGCAATAACTCTCCTGTCCAGTAGGTGGCTCTCCAGGCATGATCATGGTTAGTCAAACTGTCTGGGTGCCTAGACTGTAACAGACAGTCTATGTCTGGGAGTTGATTATAGCCTAATAACTTGTTAGTTATCTAGAATTAATGAATGTGTGTGGCTAGTTTCTGTTTGGGTTACAATATGTTATGGATATGATGGCTATAAATGGTTGGCTTTTATGACTGGCGATCCCTGTCCACAGGGAATTGACATAATTATTTCAGTTATGCTTGATTTTGCTTATTGAACTAAAGTCTGGGGTAGCGCCTAATAAAACTATCGAAGATGTTGATAACCTCACTGTGCTTCAATGCTGTTAAACCGGTGATCACATCAGAAATATGTGATCACGTTCCCCTCTCCTTGCAGTTTCCTTGCATATGGCCTGGCTCTGTTTTAAGATACTAGTTTAGTTGGATACTCCATCCGCCGGGAGCTTGATGTTTCAACATCTGGAGATTAGCCCACTCAGTGAATGAACGGTTTGTCCAGATGTCTGCGCAAAAAAAAAAAATCAACATTGGATGAACAGGTCGACCATAAGGCCTGATGTTGCCTGCAGCAGAAAGTCTGTTCAGATTACTTCTATTGAACATGCAGGGATGCAAACGTGTATTTTCCCTTCATATATAGCCAGAACTCGAGATTATATAGCCTAGAAAAAGATGGTAGGATTTGATGAGACTCACCAACACCGGGCCCCTGAATGGTTATTTCTTTCTAAGCCACTTGGCCTTCGCAGGCTTTACACGGTGTCAATTAACCTCACTTTCGATTAAGTCAAAAATATAAGTACGACTATATTCTTCATTTTTTGTCTTTTATTATAGAGAAAAAAAATACATGTTCTGAACGTTTTTCGTTTTACATAAGACCACACACATTTTTACAATATAATTTCACTTATTTCTTTATTCTTTAATATTAATTTCACGATATATGATAACGACTTTGAGATATACATTCCATCTTTTTGTAACCACAATAACACACTACACATACGGTTTTATAACATTTCCACAGGACCCATTGGATTGCACGGAATGAAAAATGTCTGTATGCACATTTTCCTCTTTAATCTTTTTCTTTTATAGATTTTCAAACACCGAATTTTCGTGTGTGTTTTCAAGTGTAATGGGGGGAAAAAGCATTATGGCAAATTGAGTGTGTAGGGTTTCAATATGGAGTCCCCTTATAGCTGAAATTTGGGCCAGGGTGTGGGCTTTGAATGTGTATCACAGGTCAGGTGAATGTTATTGCCGAATTTAAAAGCTCAATAAAATATGGGAGAAAAAATATCAAGGCATTAATGCTTTAACGCGGGATAATCTAAATTTAAAGGAATTTTCTTTTCCATAACCCAGTTTAATTAGGTTTTGTGTGTCTGAAATAGGCCGATCATACATTCAATGCATAGTTTTTTATAGCTGCTGTGTACTTTGATATTTTGCATTTCCAGTATTTTAAACTGCTCGGGGAAGGTCCAATTTCCTCAATTCTAATGAAACTTCTCTATTATTTTAACATATTCTATATGCACTCATATGTGTTTCTACTGCTGGTTATTGCCATTGTGTTGTTTTTCCGTCTTCTGTGTCCACAGGCTTTTTCTGGACTTAACACCACATTCACTGCCCATAATCATATTGAAAATTACCTATAGAAGAAAGTAGCATTTCTATTTTTTTTCTTCGTTTAAAACTCATCTTAAATCACATTATGCTGTCGAAAGTCAGTCCATCACAAACTCGTTTTGCGTTACATGAAGTGAAGACTCATGTGGGGAAGCACCACAAGAGCGACGGAAAAAAAAAAACTGCCCTTTTTGCAATTTTGTTTAAGGTCAATATTGTAAACGTTCACTCCACTGGAAAATATGTATATGTACGTTTGTTTACAACATGTATTGTCCATATAGTGTGTTGTGGATGCATTGGATTCCTTCACTACCACGGGATCTATTTCTGTGTATGCGCGCATTTTTTCTGACTTGATGCAAGACTGTATGAGTGCGAAAATGTCCGCGTGTGTTGGTGTGCGCGCTTTTTACGCATGAATAAAGCAGAGAGCTGCGCTTGCCGGGAAGTCGTGTTTTAATTTATCACTAAGTGGTGGGGTTTGCAGTTAACATCTAGTTCCGCCAATGGCTCGCAGTTACTCTTGTATGTTATATCTGAAAGCCTCTACGAGCCCTTCCATTGAGTGGATGAACCCAGATATGCTGCATATACCTCCTATTACAAAGATGGCGACATCAAAGAAAACCTGGTGCCATAGCAGCTTTCTCCATAAAAGCCTCAGGTGGAAGAGACTTGGAAGCAGAAAGCACAGGCCTGCACCTGTCAGGCTGCCAGTGAGACCCATAAGGAGGGCGAAATGTGGCACAAAGACCGCCATGAGCAAGGTGAACACAACAAGGATACACCGGAGACTGAGCCCCCAGGATTTAATGCGTCCATCGCCTCTGTAGCAATCTGGAAAGATCGCGCGTCCTCCGTCCTGGAAAAACGATTTCTCTAATACCTCGACAGCAGCGAAAAACGGCAGCGGATACGACAGCAGAGCTTTGGCCACTAGAAAGATGTTGACGACAGCTCTGATGGTTGGGGGCAGATTGTCTGTGATGACCTCCTTGGTTGCATCAGCCCAGGTCAAGTAGGCCACTAAGGCGAACAGGCCCTTGAGGATGCAGGCAGCGATGTGAGTCCAGTTCATCATGCAGTGGAACTCGCTCGGTTTCTGCATGTTCCCCTCCAGAGACGGCAGGAAGATCTGCGAGGTGTAGCTGAACACGATAATCCCAATGGAGATAGGGAACTTCTTGACATCGATGTAAAACTTGACCTTGTCCCAGGCCCAGTCCCTCGCTCTGGAGAGGCAGTAGGCTATCACCAGGACGTTGATGACAAAGTGGGCCATTGTGCACAGCAAGCTGAACTTGGAGACGGCTTTCAGGCTCCTGAGGAAGGCGCAGGGGAGGAGAGCGATGGTGGCGATGATGGCCCACGACTTCTGGGAAATAGGCATGTTGGGGAAGCTGTTGTACATGAGATTGCCACTGACCACCACATACAGGATGCAAGTCATCACTAGCTCTATGATTTGGGCTACATTCACGACATGGCCACCTAAGGATGGGAATCTGGGTGCGCAGCAGGCGTTGGCAATGTCCACATAGGAGTCCCTCACACGGACGAGCTGCCCGTCTTCGTCCTCCTCATACAGGCAGGCAATTAGGATTTTCCCCGTGTAACAGCACACTACGGCGGCGAAAATAATGAGAAAGAGTCCGAGGTATCCGCCGTGCAGGATGGCGTAGGGCAACCCAAGAACGAACATCCCCTATAACCATAAAAAGAAGGACACAAAACATTGTTAATGGCTTAAACTTTTAAGGTTTGGTCACCAAGTAGAAGGCCTAGGCCTAATAATCCATGAAGAATTCCTGAACATGTTGTTTTAAATAATCTAATCTTAATAAAACGTAGGCCTTGGCTTTGGTTGGCCTGCCTCTTTAATGGATGTCACTGCCGTTTTCATGTTGTGGGTTTTCCACTTTGCTTTGAGCGCATCCGCCCGCCTCTGACATCACCACGAACTGGAGGAGACACACTCTGACGTCACCGCCATGACTACAGTCACGATAAGGCATTGGGTCGAGGGATTTATGTCGCATACCCTACACACGCAGACCCCACTTTCGAGTATTTCCTCGCACTTTAAATGATGGTCAGTATTTTATGGAATTAAATCTTCTCCACTCACACAAATCTTTATGCTATTTATTTCTGTCTGCAAATGCAATTTCCGAGACAATATTGCGACTCATTAGCCTACATTTCATATGTTGCGTAAAACTATGGGCCCGTATGTCCACACATCTTACTGTGAATTCCACTACTGTACTTCATTTCATACATGGGCTTTATGTTATAGCTGCAATTAATTAATGGTTACTTTAAATAACCCCAAATTAATCCAAGAAGATGGGAACAATATGATTAAGAAATCTACGCTCAAAGTCTAAAAAATGATTATGCTTTTTGTAGATTAATTTACTCGTTGCCATGCAGAGTATGTGAGCAGTTATCACTGGACATCACTATACAGACAAAGAATGTGTGTGAGGAGGGGAGGTGGAGTTGGCGGTTGGGGGGGGGGCAGTCACAGGGCATTCATTTTCCCTTTTTCAGCTGCTCTGAAATCTCTGCAATGCTCAAATAAAAATATATAAGAATAAAAATGAGTTGGGGTGTAAGAAGTCTTTTATTCTCACACTAAAAGTTATTCCTGTTAATCTTTTTTTTTTTTTTTACAGCATTATTAAAAACAGAAACTTGACGAAGTTGCTTCAAAGGGACAGAACCTGTTTTTTTAAATAAGAATATTTTAATAAACCTTTAATACGATCGCAGGTGTGCGTTTATCTCAAATTTCACAGCTGTTCTGGTGACGCCTCAGCCAATTAGAACACAGCACCGGAACCGCCCGTTTATAATCCGAGAAGTGCGTCTTTACCTGGATTGCATTCGTGACGTTCCAGCCCGCCTCCCAAGCGGTGATTTTTGGTTTGGCTTCAGTCAACTCGTTCACCAGATCTCCGTCTTTTGAGGCTGAGTTTGGTGGACCGGTGCCGTCCCTCTGGTAGTGACTGTCCCCATCCAGCGCTTCTCCGCTCCCCTCTCCTCCCATCTCATCGGTTGTCAAAATGTCCATCTGCATGCCTTGCCGGTGGTCGTAGTCCAGGTCATCACAGGCGGCGAAGCCCAGACCCTCCTCGTCGGTGGCGGCCTGGAACCCCATCCTGGCGAACATCCCGCTCACCTTCGCCTGGGATTTGTTGGAGACAGTGGTGGCTGCATTTGACAGTTTATTAGATAGCTTGCTTCTGATTAACGTCGCCATTTTCGCTCCTCTCCAAATTGCAACTGTCTGCAGCTTAATTAGTGTTTTTCTCCTCCAGTCAAAATGTGAGACTACTTTGGATGACGGCTCTCGATTTTCTGCATTAGATAAAGCCACGAGGAAAAGCGCAAGTTTTGTTTCAAGACACCGACGGTTTTCAGTTGCTATCTCCACTTATTGTTCAGTGTACGCCTGCTGCTCTTGACTATCCCCAGGTTCATGTCACCTTCAGACGTCGCTGCTCCGTTTCTGCATCTTGGCACTGCGCTCTGATGCTTGACGAGTAGCGCACCTAGTCGGTCTCTGAGGCAGTTCGGCGGTGTGCGCAAAAGCTTTACGCACGAAGAAAGGCGAGCCACAGGTTTCTGTAGGGCCTATAATATCGTTTTCTTTTGGGTTATAAGATGGCAGGCAGCGTTTCCAGGAGTTGGTTGTCGGTTTTCAGGTGTCTTTACTGATGCCAATGCGGTACCGTGGAGCCCGGGGGGAGGCAGGGAGGAGACACGTGTCCTCATCAGCCTGCCAATGCAAAGCACGTCTCCAGCCCTCCCAGTGCCCCACCAGGAGAAAACGGGAGAGATTTGCTGCATTTCTAGGGGAGGTGCTTGCAGAACCCCCACCATCCCTCCCCCAACCCATAATCTATAATACCTCATCCTGACATCCAATGACATTCCGGGGGCCTTAAATCCTGCATAACTTTACGCATATAAAAGAAGGCTGGAATTTGACGAAAACCCCAACTCTTTGGACCAGATAAAATACAAAACTAGGATTTGATTTTCAAGAAATCTAGCCTAATTATTTTTTAGTAGTTATTCTTTTTAATCAGAAGAGGGCGTGGAGCATAAAACGAGTAACCCAAGTTGCTTCTGGGATTACATGGATCGGGTTTAAAAACCGTGTTGCGTTTGTTGAGGAAAAACAATATTTTGTGAATTTGGTCTTTGCTAATTGATGGTAAGCTATAGAATTTGAGATCGCACATATTTGAAAATAGCTTTTCAAAGTGGATTCAATTTATTTTTTCATACATTTAAACGTAGTTTGATTTTCTTTTAAGCCACCGGCTCTATTTCCAGGCTGAAGTCTTCAATCAGGACATCCATTCATTCATTGAGTGTCTGTAACGAGATAGTCTGAGCCATGGGGGTGTTTCCGTTGCAAAAAATGAATATATCCTATGTAGGCTTATGTGCTACGAGATTAGTTTATTAC
This sequence comes from Etheostoma spectabile, assembly GCF_008692095.1. Taxonomy (NCBI): domain Eukaryota; kingdom Metazoa; phylum Chordata; class Actinopteri; order Perciformes; family Percidae; genus Etheostoma; species Etheostoma spectabile. The sequence goes on along the minus strand of NC_045736.1, from coordinate 8,357,587 downwards.
AAATCTGGAAAAGCCTGTTCGAAAAGAAAGGTTGACAGAATAACTCACGAGAAACTGTTTATTTAGCTTTTTTTCTTCCTTTCTTTGGAATCGAGTGTAGGCTACTGCACCCTTTTACAGTGTAACAAATACCCCAAATATGGGCTAGAGTATGTATAATGTCCTGCTTCATACAAAAAAAATGTTTTTAATCTAGCCTGGCTAAAGAAAAATCTCCTTAATTCAAGTAACACGGTGATTCGACTCTTTCTAATGTCATTGTATTTTATTTGTCTTGTTGACACATTATACAAAGTCATAAAAGCTTTAATTGCAGTGTTTTGTTTTCTAGTTATTGTAGCCTATAGTGATTGTAGCCGAGGCCCAAAGTGCTGTAAACAGATTGTTGACATTGCCTTGTCACCAGTGCTGTGTGTCCGCCATGTTGCGCGTGTCCTCAGGCTGCAGTATCAGAGTTCATCACCATGATACAATGCCGCGGCCTTGCTCTGCGCACTAAAATAGCCTGACGTAACATACAGTAAGCAGCGATACTGTTACCCGCCCTGGGGCTGTCTCCGGGCTATTTGCTTTGTACATGAGAATAAAATAGTAATATGGCCTATTAAAAGCTCTGTACCTGATTTACTTGTTTAGGTTGCAACCTGAGCGAGGCAGATAAGAGCAGTGAGAAGGCGGAACAACAGAAGAGTAATCTGACATCTCCAACTGGTGATCATCATGCGACTAACAGGAACAAAAGTCCGCTGTTATTTTGGCCCAGGTTATAAATCAGTTTGAGAGGCCTATTATGATAGATGATAGATTATGACAGAGATTTAAAGAAGGATACAACACCACAGATACGCCTGTCTGTACTGGTAATGTAAAATAGTGATTATTCTAAAATCCTCTTAAAAGTAGAACAAATAACCTTCTTTGGTGCAAACTAAGATGTGGTGCTACTGGCAAAGGATTTATCGTTTGTTCATTTATTCAATGCTCTTTATGAAACAATGATTAGGATTATGAAACGATGATTTCACTCCCAGTTTCTGATGAGGGAATGCAGGCCGAGCTGTATCAGGCCTCTGCATCTCGTCAACCTTAAAATAAATCACTCACTCTGTCTTGCTCCTGCAGCGTGCGTTTGGTGTGTGTTTGCGTGTGTGTTTCTGTGGTAATTTTCAGTTGTGGGAACGAAAATGGCTGCACCGGCTCAGAATGAAAGAGTTAATGACATGAGGCTGTTATCAGCGGGCTGCAGCCCTCTCTGATCAGCGCTGTCTGATGGAGTGTGCTGCAAGATGAAAAGAGCAGCCCTGACACCAGCAGCCAGCAGGTTACAGCCACCGCACACCTATTCACGACCTGCTGTACAGATGATAATAATTATTGTTACAATAATACTGGGAAATATTTTTGTTGTCATTAATGTGAAGGTATTTAGATTCAGGTTAGGCTACAATGAGATTTAGGCTTATTTGAATTAATCCCGTACATGCGCGAGCACATCTTCATGCAAGAGGACAAAAATATCTCAAAGTGCTCGTTCGAGGCCTCTGTTACACCGTGTCCACTTTCGCCCTATAGTATTGTGGGACAGGTGTCTCACACTGATGGGTTAAATAGGTTTGGAGGTCTCAGACCTTCCTCACACACACATGTGACAATAAGCTTACAGATTCTTCGCAGATCCAAATGAAAGATTTCACACGTTGGATCACAGTTACTTCATCTGCATCCACGCTCGGTGTTATCCGTCTGCAGAGAGGAGGAAAGTGATTTTCTCAGTTTATCACCCATCACTCTGAGAGTCATCAGAAGGTCAGGGTGCCACGTCCCAGGAGAGTCTTTTCCTCTGTCGGTACAGATATGACAGATCAAAGCGCTTTATCTGTGTTGTCCGAGTTGGCGCTGCTTTGTGTTTGACCTGCACGTTCCACATCCACCGGTTGCTTTCTTTCTTGATGGTTAAAAGTCAAATACAAAATGGCATTGTGTTCCCACTGTGTCCTCAAATCCATTTTCTCCAGTATACCCACTCCCACTCCCACCACATCCCCCCCCCCCCCCCCCCCTCCTCTCCCCCCTCAGTATTTCACCCCGGCTCTCCTTTTTCACATTACACACATGGGTGAGTTGGCACAAGGTTCTCCGCCTTCATGTAACCCCTCCCTCCATCCCCCGCCTCCGCCGACACCAACCCAACCCCCCATCTTTTCCTCGAATCACAAAAATAATGGCCTAATTTTCGCGATTATGGGGGATAATGTATCCTGGAATCAGTATTCTGATTACACAGCCTGTAAAGATCCGCAGACACTGGGTTACTCACCTACTGTTGATGATCGTAAATTAAACCAAATATTTAAAAAAAATAACTGAGCCACACATATACCGTTGACATGTTGGTGTGTTGCTGCAAAAGGTAGCCTGATATATTTCAATGCACAAAGCCAGGTAAACAGGATTTTATGTTTTCCATGGCTTTGACTGCAATTATGTACATGTCTAGAATGGCTTTCATTGTAGACTATCATTACCTCATCCATTAAATGTTTTCAGTGAGACAAGCTAATACTGTGTGTGTGTGTGTGTGTGTGTGTGTGTGTGTGTGTGTGTGTGTGTGTGTGTGTGTGTGTGTGTGTAATAGGCAAAGAGAGAGTGGGTGGATGTGTGTTACATGAATCGTTTGACGCACGACCCAGATTGCGCCAAGATAAGAGTATTTCAGGGAGAGAGAAAAAGCTGCGATGGTACAAAAGGATTTTTGGTAAAGAATGTATATACAGTATATACTTATATACTATATGAAGTGTATTCATTCTGTGCGGCATCACCTGTCATTTAACCCATGACTGCCTGGCTGCTGCGTCTGTCTGCCAGCCCAGCGAGCTAGAAAAATACCACCCAACACTCAGCAATTAATAATGGACAGTGAAAAGGCACTGTGGGCTCTCTGGGGACTGTAGAGGGAAATTAGCCCACATCAGGGTAATCAGAGGACCTCAGAGTCCATTACCATTTGCATCACAATCACAGGTAGCACACTAGTCTCTGTTATCGACTAGATTATGCGTTGTCTGCGCTGAGCACTTTTGTCCAAATCGTTTAGAAATCAGAGAGAGAGAGAGAGAGAGAGAGAGAGAGAGACATTTCAGAGGCTGTTCACGATGGAGTCCAGACTCCAGGACCACGGACAGCGTTCGTTTCTAGGCAGCAGCTTTAAAGGGAATTCCACTAAAAACTAGATTTAGGTCCACTTATTAGGTGTTTGTGAGACTTTCAGCCACACTTTCAGACCTTCCTCGGTAGAATGAGTTTTGTTTTTTGTTTTAATTAAAATCTGTTGTAGTGTGCTGTATAGGCTGTATAGATTTATAGGGTTCAATCTCTACAAGCATAGACGCGACAGGAAGTCAGAGGAGCCAAACTTGAGTTGAAACATTTTTAGAGAAAGCACAGTAGAGACGAGATTTCTGGATGGGGGTCCTCATCAAAATGGGGCTATATTAAGTAATTGTACTATTTTTTTCACCCAACCCCATCCCATATAAAATTGCATGTACTAAATCAGGCTACCTCTTATTTACTCATCTAAAATTATATAATCAATAGACGTTTTACCGACTGTTATTGTCCAGTTTTTGGAACAAAGAGCGTCTCGCTTGGAAATCCTAACTGAAAACAGCCTGTTATAGCTGCACGCAACCATCATCATATCTCCAATGTTTGTCCTCCCCTCACTACGGAGCTGCAGGCAACCACAGCCGCCGCCCTCTTCCACAGATAGAAAAATCCAGGTGGCCCACAACACATAAACCACTAAGAGCCTTTTCATTACTCCTAATGCGCCTGTTTAATGGCTTATTATGGGCTCCCGAGAGACTTCCTCAGAGAGGGGTTTGTATTAGTCCTGCATGATGGCGTCTGTCTGAACAACAGTGACAAATGGCATGAGAAATTCTTCTACTCTATCTATCTATCTATCTATCTAT
>NC_045736.1:8350742-8353597 GCF_008692095.1 Etheostoma spectabile | reverse complement strand
ATCTATCTATCTATCTATCTATCTATACTATACTATACTATAGGCCTATCTCAAGACCAATACTAGGCATAGCAATTCTCAAATGATTTGTATTAGCCAAATAAAGAGTCTAAACAGTATCTGGAGGTGAGTTTATTCCTCTCCCTCCGTGTTTTTGATATGAAACGCTCCCCAGACGCCGTTTTGCTGTTAACCCACGGTGACTCCGCTCTCTCCATCAACCTTTCGACGTGCTGCTTCCCGGGTTCACTCTCCTGCTGCGACACATTAACATTGTAATTGCCTTTTTTTGAGCACAATAAACTGAGCCAGTCCGCGGGGACCTGCACGGCCCGGGGCTGGCACAAAGCTATGCCATCGATTTTTCACACACTGACATTAAAATAAATAAATAAATCTCGAGCCATCAACAAACATGGACCTGGATATGAATGTTTTCTTTTCTTTTTTTAAATTCATGTTGAAATTCTGCAAATGATGTAGGGCATCTGGTCTCTCCTCAGGGCAAATAAAATACATTGTGGAATAACAGACCTAATTATTGTTTTAAATGACCTACTAATGACATAGGTTACATGTCAGTACAATATTAATATTCTCAGTTATATTATTTATGCCAGACATAGGCCTAATTTGTAAGTGCAAGTTAGTAGTAAAGCAACATGTCTTCTGTATCGAGTAGGACTTAAAGTGTTGAAAAAACCATCAATATCTTTCACACTTAATCTACTACACTACTACAGTAAGCACTCCTTTCAGTATGTGTGTGTGTGTGTGTGTGTTGGTGTGGGTGTGGGTGGTCTTGTCACCCAGAGCCAAGTCAATAAAGGAGCAGACCTCAGTGGCTGGTTAGCTGATGTGTAATAGTTTTGTTCTCATTAAAGTTTTATGTCATGAGGGCAGCTCTCTCAGCTCTCTCAGGGATTCCCCTATGTTTAACTCAGGCTGCACTGTTACCGAGAGAGCTAAAAGGTTCACAGGGTTTCATCCTGCAATACTTGACCCAGTCCCAATAACACATGACAGGGACAGTTTGCCATCAGGACAACCTGCCTGATGAGCTGAGTGTTTTGAAGTGTGTACCATGTAATAGAAGCCTGTGCTTTCAATCCATGTAGTCCTTCAATCCATGTGATGTAGACTATAGATTTCATAGCAATTACATAGGTTGTTAAAACAGTCTCCCCTTTTTGGTAATCTCTGTTTCAAGATACACCTCCCATACAGACACTCCTTAAATTACATACAGAGACAAGACGAAAAAACATAAACAAAGCTAGCAAAATGTGAAACGTAACTAAGTACAATATTTATTCACTACTGTACCTAACTACAATATTGACATCCTTCAGTATTTCCATTCATGCTACTTTATACTTCTACTCCACTACAATTGTAAGGGAAATATTGCACTTTTTACTTCACTAAATTTATTTGACACTTGTAATTCTTAGTTATTTTACACACAAAAACAAACATATGACATATGATGCAGTGCTATTCTACTATTCTATCCAGTAGTACACAAGAAATACATGGAATAATATTCTATAACACTTTGAAAGGAGCCATTCTACATAAGGAAAACCTTTACTTTTAAAACTTTAGGTACATGTTGCTGATAATATTTCTGTAATTCAGTATTTTCACAGTGTGGTATTTCTACCTTTACTTAAGTGAAGGTTCTGAATGAATACTGACTCCACCATTGTAGATGTATCAAAATGTATATTGACTTAACAAACTTGCATACTGAGCTGCTGAGATCTAAAGGAATATTTCGACATGTTGTGAAATATGCTTTATGGGAAATATTTGCTTTTTTGGTGATAGTTAGATGTGAAGATTGACACCACTCTCACGTCTGTTGCCGTAAATATAATACTACAGCCAGCAGCTAGTTAGCTTAGCACAAAGACTGGAAAAAGAGTGCATGTTTCTGTCCACTGGTAACAAAATCTGTCTACCAGCACCTCTCATGTTCACTAACCCAATTTATACAAAAACAGTGTGTTTTCTGTATTTATTACTATGCTTTAGAGGTGCTGGTAGACAAATCTTGTTAACTTTTGATAGAGCCAGGCTAGCTGGTTTCCCCGTTACCAGTCTTTGTGATAAGATGTGTCTGTTGTCTATAATTGAACAGCCAGACACATGTCTTTATATGTTACACAACAACAAAAATAGCAGTGTACTGATTACAGCAATAAATCAGCAAAAAATGTACTTGAGGATCTATTTTCCTAGCTTTCAAAAATCAATATATAATGTCCTTGAGGCACTTGCATTCAGTTCCCTTCATGTTTTTTAAAAGAACATTTTACTTAAGTGTTTCTTTCTAGGAGCATAAATAATTTTTTTTTTTCTTCTTTGAACTAGATGCAGGATCAAAAGCCGAGAACAGGGAATCCCTTTTTCAAATTAGCATTGATGCTTTGTTTATTCTAACGCATCCCTGTGTTTTTATTAGTATAACCCATCCATTTCCTCTCCCCATCCAGCCTGAATGATTCATTGAAATGCACATCTTGTTTGCAATTGACTACGTTCACAACCTGCTGAAAGCTTTTTGTTCTCTCCCTGTGGTGTCGGCAGGCCTTCAAAAAGCTTTGATTTAATTGAAACTTGCAGCGCTCATTGAAAGTGCTCAGAGCTTAATAAAGGCAACCTCTGGCCATGTTGCATACAGGTTTATGAATAAAAACCATGTATGCTTTTTGAAATGGGTTTTTCGCTCCGAGTCCTCCCATCCCCCCACAGTCGAACAGTGCAGCCACTTTGGGCTGTCATTAACTGCTATTGTCAGCAGCACAATCAAGAGCAGGATAAAAAAAATACTCTAGCACTTATCATGA
>NC_045736.1:8335672-8350732 GCF_008692095.1 Etheostoma spectabile | reverse complement strand
CCCCCCCCCCCCACACCCCCACCCACACCCACACCCACACACACACACACACACACACACACACACGGGACACACACGGACACACAGACACAGAAACACACCAGGAGAATAGAAGTTACTATCGATTTCTGGGCTGATGTGCGAGGCGTTGCACAAATACAGAAGCCTTGCTACAAAAGGTGTTTTTGTCTCTCAAGAGCTATAATTGTTCTGCAACACCATGCCAATGACTGGCTCTATATTTAGACAGCAGGTCAATACAGAAATGCTTCCTCGCTACAATCTTCAGTTTAATCTGAACCCCTCATCCCTGGAAATCTTCTTATATAGCCAACTTCCTTACTTTGAGAATTGATATAGGAGCCCAGTAAGTAAATATGTAATAAAATAATATGACCTAAGCAATGTGCTGTAATGCTTTTTTTCTCAATCAATGTCACTTTATTGTTCTTGTTCAACAAATCTCATGAAATGACCAAAACCAACACTGAATTGATCCTTTTAACAAGTAGGATCAATGTTCCCCTGTATCCAAAGTCTGATACAGCTTGCTCTTATGTGCCACAGACCTCTATTGTTGTCCCAAAAACTATTAAAAACACATCAATGAGCCACACTGTTGCACTGGGTGACATTTTATCTTCATTGCAAAGAACTAGGGCACTGTAGTTTATGTCTGACTCTATCTTACACACCTCCTTGTGCTTTATATACTCAATAATGCACCACATGTGTATTAATCCGCAGGTAAAAGTAGTCCCCAAAAAATACGCTATATACAAAATTAGCCAACTAACTGTCATCAGATTCAGATTCAGATGTTGCTTAATCCTGATTTGTTTACTAATTTACGTGACATCACCTTTTTTCATCGTTGCCCCACCCAATTCAAGCTCGTGAGAAGGGCTCAGAGAAAACATGTCCTACACATCACTCACATGTTTCTGTTACTCTCTCAAAAGCATCTTTCATTGACAGACTGGAGGTTAATGTAGCCTGTTTCTTTCTGCCTGAGTTGTGTGAGCTGCGTCCCTGAGGGCAACTGCAGTAACACATCTCATACAAACCTGTCAATATACTCAACTTCTCTCACTCCTCTCAACACCGGCCCTCAGGCTCTCTCCTTGTGTGTCTACAATTTAACACTGATTGCTTTCTGATCTCCCTCTTGTACTGTTTAAGCAGAACATTGAGGAACACAGGCACAGCTGCAGAGGGCAAGCTAGCCAGGCAGGAAACACGTAGATATTCAGGGATTGGCTACATCTCAGAATAGTCCTTTCAAAGTCAAGTTTTCATAATCACAAGATGTTAGTCAAGTATACAGGAGCGATGTAGGTGGAGTAGGTTTTTTTAGTTGTTAAATGTTAAATTTAGCGTGAGAAAAATCTTTTGGCATTATTTGTACTATAGTCATTGAAGGTTTCTTAATTTACAAGCTTTACCGTGTGTGACCCCAGGAAAGAGTAGCTTATGTTTAAGACAGACAGAAGCTTCAGGGGTGGCAGTAGCTCAGTCCATAGGGAGTTGGGTTGGGAACCGGAGGGTCACAGGTTAAAGTCCCTGTGTGGACCAAAAAGTAGGGAGTAGTACTGAAGTGGCTGGAGAGATGCCACTTCCCCTCCTGGGCAAGGCACCATACACCCCCCCCAACCGCTCAGGGCGCTGGTTTTGCTGGCAGCCCACTCACTCTGACATCTCTCCATTAGTTTGTGTGTGTGTGTGTGTATGTTCAGGACTATGTGTGATTACTAACAAAATGTGGACACAGAGTGTAAATTGTAATTTCCCCATTGGGGATCAATATTAAAATTAAAAGCTAATGGGGACCTTAATAAACAAACAAATGCAACCATGCAATATAACGGCCTAATGTTTCTCCTCTCACCTTTTGTTGCAACCATTGTTACACATTAACAACAAAATGACATTGGTTTAATATTATGTGTCTACTGCATATGTCATTTTTGTGGAGAAAGATGTTGGCTCAAACTAACTGCAACCTGTGATATGCAAAGCACGACGTCTCCATTTCCACGCTCATTTTTCTCCATCGCCTCTATCTTTGGGCGTTTGACAGAAACACAAATCAGCAGGCTCCCTGCTGTCTGACCACAGCCTCTTGTTTTGGTCTCCAGTGGGCACACTGTGCTCACGTTTAACAGAGCTGAGCAGAACTGCATGCACACACATTTCCCTCTTGAATGTGGTTTCAATGGAAACAGGGTTAGGTTTAATTCTCACGCCAGTGTCAAGGGCCTAATTCAACAAAACATGATGGGCCGTACTATGATGGGTTTGCACATTTTAGCCCAAATCTTTTGCATACTTCTACTGCATTAGTATAGTACAGTACGAGTCATTTAGCTGACGCTTTTATCCAAAGCGACTTACAACTACTATATATATCAGCACACCTCTGGAGCAACTAGGGTTTAAGTGTCTTGCTCAGGGACACAGTGGCGATGTAACTTTGATGCATCGTAGTGGGATTACTGACACCTGTCTTCCACAAGCAGACTACTTCTTTTCAAATTAGTTTCCTAACGTCCACTGAGCCATTATTTTCAGCTCATACCAGTAGGGTAGGAAAATCAACTTGCAATTAGTGTCAGTTTTAGCGCACCTAATTGGATTTGCAAAACAAATGTAAATAAACAACATAACTCAATGTTCCCTTTGTTGGATTGAAACTGTCAAACATGTGTTACTTATCTCGAGAAGTGGCGCATGCTGAAATGATCTGAAACCAGTGGCGTGTGTTATACCTAAAACCTAAAATCTCAAATCCTCCTATCAACAGTGGTTAAGATTAGGTTAGGTTCAGCGCAGAATGACTCGGTTAGGTATAAGGAAAGACATATCTTTCCTTATACCTAAGTACTTGGCAAGGGAAGGATCGTGGTCATGTTTTAAAGAAATAAACAGGGGTCTCCTGTGTTAAAGCCAAATGTTTTTTTGACACATCCATCCACCTCGACCTCCTCTCTCTGTACACTTTGTACTTCTAAAACCATCTTACACAACATCCTTTGCTTTTATTGGCCATTTTTGAGGATTTTCTGAAGCAACTGATATTCTTTTTTTGTGAGGACAGTCTCACGTTGTAAGTGGTCACTTTCAATGCAAAATGTTCACATGTTCTACTTTGGTACATCCAAAATTCTTGGCAAATGTTTGCTAAACAGTGGTCCTCTTTCTAATCCTCTTTAGTTGACATGAATTCACTGTTTAGAATATTACTCTTACATCCTGTCAGTTCTGCCCTGTCTTTGGCATTCCTTTGGCAAAAAGAAGTACATATTCTTTTGGTCATATCTGCAGCATCAGGAGTCAAGCTATTAGATCACACCTCTTGCTAATTCAATCTTCAATCTAGTTTATCATGTTTCCACCATGATCTGAAATGTTTCTCCCCCTTTCGGTGGGCGAGATAACATCTTCTCTATTGTGCGGCTGGGTTTAGTTGAGATAAACAGAAAACAATATTAAGCACCTTCATATCTGCACCCTTCTCTCTCCTCGCACAATCCAGTTCCCACTCCCACTGCTGCCTTATTGCATTTTAGTCTCACAGCTCTCTGTGTAGTGGTATCTCCCTGCGGCGTTGCTGTAGTTTTTATTTCCAGTCAGTATCAGTTTCTCGCTCTTTGTTTTTAGCCAAGCTGGGGGCATTTTCTAAATGTGGTTGATTGGTCCAACAACTACTGTAAAGTTTGTCCAGACATTCATAGTCCCCAGAGGACGAATCTCAATGACATTTATGATTGATGATGAATTTTTCGCTTAAGTTTAAGTCCATTCCACTTGTTTTGCATTATAAATTGATTATCTTTGGCTGTCGGACTGTTAGATTTAATACATTGTGATGGGTTTTTCTAATCTTTTAGATATCAACGATTTATTGTGTAATTACAACAATTGTCAGAATAATCAACAATGAGAATAATGAGTAATTGCAGCACTAGTTGGTTTAGTGCCCTCCCTGTGCTTTTTATTTCTGTCTTTGATCTATCCTTGCTATCATCTGCCTCATTGTCTCCTTCATATCTCCTCTTTCTTCTCCTCCATCCTTTCTTCTTTTCTTTTTTCCACCATGTCCTCTCTCTCTCTCTGCTCTGTTGTGATCATACCACCACCCAGGCCCCTGACTGCAGATAATCACCCGTAGAAAGACGAAAAAAAATCTCAGTTTTTTTTTAAATCTGCAGCCACAGCTGCAATTCATTGTAGAGTGGTGAATAGTTTAATAGCACCCCCCTCACTCTCTCCTTCTCTTCTTTTTTTCCCTTTCCTCCACTTTCTGTCAATGCTGTCTCCTACAGCTGGTGCTTTCTAAACAGTGAAAAGACTCGGCTCGATTTGAATGCCCCATTTTGATTTTGCAGAACAGCAGCTGTAAATAATAGGACATATCAGGAGAAGATGATCATGTTAGAGATTAAGTTGCACACTGGATTTTACAGGCTCAGAAAGTGTCCCCCTTTGATTGTTCATTTTTTACACAATTATGTGGTCTTAAATTTTACTATTCCTAAAACATTAACATTAACCTGTAAAACTAGACTTAAACCTGTTCGTTTACAGACTAAATAAAACCGCTGTGGGTTTAAAGCCAGTTGAAGGGAGGGTGAGAGAAGCGAGGTGCTATTTAAAACAACCGTTTGCTCTTGCAATTACAAAAAAGGACAATTTTGACCCCAAGGCAGTGCAGAGCACAGCGGGATTTAAATGGTGCAGGGGAGCAGTAGTTTGCAGGGCTCTGTGTAAAATGGCACAGTGACAGGATGAACTAAAACACTTTGCCTTGACAATAAAAAAAAGAAGAAAGGGGGACAGAACTGATCCAGGCTATAACCTTTACCGACTCCCTGTCCTTCCCTGCAAACATCAGACAGGAAGAGTTCTGTATCTGTTTGATCTTTAAAGTAATGTGTTTAAAATGCTTTGAAACAACATATGATTTGTCTGCTCTTCCATTAGCCTCATCTTGCTGTGCAGGGTTATAACTTTTTTTTAGTTCAAGCGTTTTATCAAATTTTGCTTTCAACTATGCTGCATATTATTGTGAAAAAGCCATGCACCTCCAAAATGTTTCATCAGCTAATATAATATAATTTGTTCAAATAATCCAGTGGGGTTGTTACATTGTGTATGTGGGTTATTTATTCCTTCAGTTGCATCAAGTTTTGGAGCTGTATGGTTTTCACTGGACAATGTGAAGGCAGAGTTTATTCAGACGTCCCTGCTTGAAGAATCTCTTCATAATTTGATACCAACTTTACTGGTATTTCAAAATTGTAAGTCATGTTGAGCAGATACCTTTCACAGAATCACAGTTACTATTTTGGGTAACTTTGCTTACTCCCCATCCAACAGCCCAGCAGCTTTTAATGTTCTTTTAATGTTCATCTTTGGTCACCTGCTTCATTCAACAAAAGAGCAAAATAAATTGTGAATGAGGTCTGTTTGTGTGTGCACATACATCCTATTTGTGGGTGTTTGTGTGCATGCATGATATTTTATAAAATATTTCTGATAATTTGGTATTTTCAAAAAACACACAATAGGTTCCTCCTTGACACATGCAAATTATTAAATGGACAAATAAATATATACATTTACTCTATTTTTTTTTATTGAAAAATGTCCTTATTTAGTGATGTTTGCTAACTAAGTGAAAGATAACTACACAGTTATAGAGATAAAAACAATAAAAAAAAACTCATTGATAAAATTAAAAAAGAAGGAAAAAAAAATTTCAGGTTATAAAATCACACCCAATAGATAACATGGTATCTGAGATGATCTCAGTATCTCTGCTCACAGTGTTAGTCAGTAGATCATCTGAGATCCGCTCTGTTCTCAAATACTCTGACATTATTTCCGCCTCATGGAGAGGCATGGCTCTCCATCCCACTGTGTGAAGGGGTGTCTGGGGACGTGGACACGGGTCGCAGGCAGCGCCGCATCACGGCATCGAGCTCCAGCTGAGTGAGGATTCATGTTGATTTTCATGCTTGGCTAAGCCTGTTTTGCCAGCTGCCATTTATGCTCAGACATTCATTCTGTGTGAGTGACTGTGTGTCCTATTTCGGCCAGCATAATGTGGCATCCAGCTCAAAATAGAAACAGTATCATCGTAGCAAAGCATGATCACCAGATCCTCTTCGAAACAGAATAAAAGTCATTTTTTTGCTGTAAATGTAAACAAAAACTGCAGCATTTTCTTATTTATGGCACTTCAAAAGAAGAGCTGTGAGCTTTTTCTTCCCTGCCCAACACACTGTAATTCAGCTTGGCTTCTAATTCATATCATTACTGAAATTGCCTCAAATTTGTTGCCATGGTTATTTTTCCCTCTCTTTTTAAAGCTTTGTGCCTTGGTGGCCGATGATTAGAGTCGACAGTGGCTAGAAAGAGTCTGGGTGTGTGTGGTGTGTGTGTGTGTGTGTGTGTGTGTGTGTTGTGGTGTGTGTCAAGAGGGGATATGCTGCAAGGCAGTGACCTGATAAATGGTGAATTCATCCACAGCCATATTCAAAGGTAGCTCTTAGGTCACAATAATTGGGCAAGTGTGTGTGTTGTGTGTGTTTGTGTGTGGTGTGTGTGTGTGTGTGTGTGTGTGAGACTCTCTAGGGTGGACAGACAGACAAAGAAAGAGGCAATGATTGACTTTGAGAAAAGGAGGCTTGAGGCAACACTGCAGACTAGCAGCAGGAAGTGGTACTACATTTCTCTGGCTAAATTCCTGTTTGCTCCTAGCACGCATAAATGGCATGAACTATAAAACACATAATTGAAATAACTGTAACTGAACTCCTCTCCCTCTCTGATTGGCAGTTTCAAGCCTGTTCACCTCAGAATGTGCTCTGTTTATCTCAATGGTATCATGGGGCGGCCCTCCTTGAAATCACTGCAGACAGGTAAGAAATCCAACTATGGGAGATCAGCAAAGACAATTGTTTTTAGAGGGTGTTAAGTTACCTTTTAATGAAACGGCTCTTCTAGACATCATTTTATTGGACTGCATGGATCAAATTCTGAATACATAAGGGTCATTTGGGGTCATTTGTTGGGCTCAGAAAAAGTGTTTTCACTGTTTTTTTCAGCAACAGCTTGATAGACACAGACTTTTAGTACGATTTGTTGCCAAATTTATTCTTAAAGTTGGATAAATATAATTCTCCCCATTCTGACATTATTTATGAGGAACCTTATATATAAAAGATAAACATGCTGTAGCTGAGGTGTGTATTCTCCCTGCATCTCGCAGCAGTGTGTAACCCTCTGTGTCTGCTGTCGGCCCTGTAGCAGGCTGTCTGAGGCTGAATGAAGGAATCGCTCTCTTTGCCACAACACAGCAGCATCATCATCCTCTGACACACTGAGATTACAGGGGTGTCCCGTGCCCTGACACACACACACACACACGCACACACACACACACACACACTCTCTTTCTCTCTTTCTGGAGTCCCACTGTCATCATTACCACTGTCCACCCACGTCTCTCTCTCTCTCTCTCTCTCTCTCTCTCTCTCTGTCTCTCTCTCTCTCTCTCTCTCTGTCTCTCTCTCCCTCTCTCTCTTTCCCCATGCTGTGGTCAGGAAAGCCCCCCGGAAGGAGTGGGGCAGCGTGCATGTTTCTCTACACTACGCATGCTGTTCACTAAAGCAGCCGGGACAATGCAGAGATGACGTGGTGTGTGTGTGTGGGTGTGTGCTGAGTTCGTGGCTCTGTGTTGGACGTTGGAACAACTATGACTCTGGTGCAAAGGAGCTGTTAGACATCTGAGGGCACACCTGAAGGACAGAGCAGCATGCACAGCTATTCTTCTCTTGTCTTTTCCTCTCCTATCTTTACTTTCCTCCCCTCTTTTCCCCACCCTAATTCATTTCTTCTGCTCCTCCTTCCTCTCCTTTTCTAATCTCCTCTCTTTTCCTACTCTCCTTTCTTTATTCTTTGTCTGCCCTCCTTGTTTCTCTTCCTGTCTTCCTGTCCTTTCATCCTCTTCTCTCCTCTCTTTTCCTTCTCTAATTTCTTCTTTCCTTTTGTCTCTCCTGACCTTTCTTCTCTTCCTCTCTCCTTGTTTCCTCTCTTCAGATGTTGAGGACCCAAAGCATGGATAGAGGTGACAGATGAAGACGCCATGGTAACAAACAATTCAAAGAAAACAATTGTCATATCAGTATTTGGGGCAAACGGGTGTGTTTGATGTGTGTGTGTGTGTGTGTAAGGTGCTGGGGGAGTCTTGATGGCAGTGACGCATGGGCGCATGGGGGGGGGGGGGGGGGGGTCCTGTATCCCTGTCATGTAGAGAAGGGAAGCAGCAGCCCCCGCCTGCCATTCCGTCCTGGTGGTGTTTTTTTTGACGCTCCAGGCAAAAAGCTCTCTATTGTCACTGTGTTGTAGCGATAAGGTTTGTGTGCCACTCAGTAGCTGCTGTCAGCATGTATACGCAGGCATGCACGCACGCACGCACACACACACACACACACACAAGCATCAGTCTGTGCTACATACAGTAAGATTTGTTCACTGTCAGTCTGAACTGTCACTGTTTGTCTCTATATGTACATATTGGTAGTGACCCAGGAGATGGAGCGTCTGTCGGGGTCAGTGAGGTAGTGATGCCAGCGGGGTGTGTGTGTGTGTGTGTGTGTGTGTGTGTGTGTGTGTGTGTGTGTGTGTGTCATCATCAGCTGGCAGCTGCAGCCGCAAACACACCAACCGTTTTCAGCCACAATACAGTACTGCTATAGAGCCCTGAATCTGATGATAGACAGTCAACGGTAAAAACACAAGTCGCAAATAAAGCTGAATATATGCATATAATTTAGTGTGAGAAGAAATATAAGTATATGTTTTCCTTAAGACCCAGCCAGTTATTTTAAAACACTAGTTTCCATTTAGTTAACAACAACATTGCTTGATGCATGACTCGTGCTCTTTTAATTTTATCATCTTATTCCAGCTTCCTCATCTGCAAGTGTTTAATGGCACCCAACTGGAGAATTAAATTATTCAAATAAAAACAAAAACAAAACAAAACAACAACCAACTTTCATCACAGCTGACATCGTAAGCGTTAGCTTGCCAGTTAAACTAACTATTATTTATTGATATTTTCATGTTTCTCTCTGATTATCTTTTACTCTTTTTTGTCACTTCCACAGCTGGTCTCCCTCATTTCCTCACCACAATATTAATTTTGTTGTAAAAAAAAAAGTATAGTCCATACTAAATTGAGAACTACATTGTGAATTGCTGAAATGAGCTCAAATTCCCATCTGCCTGAGTAGATCAGTTTAGGGTTATCTGCACCGGAAGCAGCCTCCTTTAAGCATATTTGTACTGATGGATATTGAAAGATTAAGACGGCCTTTTCCACGCAATCATTTTATCTTTAATTATGTGCGTTATTGTAAGGGCACTTTTTATATGGAAATGTGATTATATTAACACAACATACATATTGTAGGTTTATTTAAAGCAGCTCAGCTTTTAATTTGACACTTTTCTTTTGAAAATAAAGAAGCGAAGTGGCTATTTAAATATCTTTGATGTTCCTTTCAGTGTGTCTTCCTGATGCAGATTCACAATCAGCTCTCCGCCTGTCTGTCGGCTTTCTGCAGGGGAGATAGTGCTCTCTTCATTACGCGCTTCATTAATTTAAATGCTAATTGATTCTGCGAGGGCCTTTCAGGCCGGGGACCAAGTCCTGTCTTCCCACATTGATTGTGTGTGTGTGTGTGTGTTAGCGTGTGTTTTGTGCACCTGCTGGATCCTGGAGTGACACGTCCTGACAGAACAGCCTCTCCTGCCTGTCTGCCTGCCTCAAGTGTGGCACTGATATGGTTTGAGTGCTTCAAGCGAGAGAGACAAGTACCACACTCTAAACACACACACACACACACACACACACACACACAACCAGGCTCAGAGGGTCGTTTCAGGGCCATAAAAGCACAGAAAATGTGAATAAAGGCAGTTGGCATATTTTATGAAACTGGTTGGATAAAACAGAGGATGCAGGGGCAGTTAAATGGTCCGTGCTGCGTTGCTAGGAGACACCAGGGCTGGATGGTAGAGATAAACGTTGGGATACACCCCTGGCGGAGAGCAGAGGGTGGGAAAGAGTGAGGAGGGGGGCAGAGTGTAAAAAAGGGAGAGTCTAGATAAGAGGGGAGGGGGGGTGAGTTATGTGACAAAGACAGAGGCATCCTCGTTCATGGCAGATAAGCTCTCCCGCCATCCCCCATCTTCTTTCTTTTCTTCTCGTCTGTTATTCACAAAAGTTGTTTAGTTGTTTTCTTCAGAGACCTCCATCCTCGTATACATCAGCTTTTACATATTTTAGTCAATCATCTATAGCCATCCCGACATGCTTTATGACATAACATACCACATGCTTTGACTAACCATCTGTGCCTAATACAGTTTTTACACAAAAAATCCATTCCACCTGTCTTCCTGCAAAATCAAGAATATAAAAATGTTCTTCATTTCAAAAGTTTTATCTGCAGACACATGATGTTTTCTAATTTTTTCAAGTTTCCACATCACACATTGGACCATTTTGTCAGATAAATATGTAAAACAATGTTCTATTGACAAACCCTGCACACATGTCATTCTGCACAGTGACAATAAGCGAAACATTTGAATTGAAGGGATTTTTATTTTCTACGGTAGTTTAAATATTGTTTCAAAGCCTTCACCTGTCTGGCTCCGGGCCTCTGAATTGCTGTCCACCTCAGATTTGTTTTCAGATATAAATAATGAAGTAAAATTCAATTGCAATTCCTTCTGATCACCGGGTTAAGACCTTCACACACACACACACACACACACACACACACACACACACACACACACACACACACACACACACACACACGCACATACTCTTTATCAATAAAGAAATGTCTCTTTGTCATACAGAGTTACTGCCC
Source organism: Etheostoma spectabile (assembly GCF_008692095.1). Classification (NCBI taxonomy): domain Eukaryota; kingdom Metazoa; phylum Chordata; class Actinopteri; order Perciformes; family Percidae; genus Etheostoma; species Etheostoma spectabile. The sequence goes on along the minus strand of NC_045736.1, from coordinate 8,339,774 downwards.
AACTAGAGCTCTCCTGTGTACGGTTAAAGGCCCTGGAAAGATGTTTTCTCAATCAGCTGTATACTATATGTTTATATAAATTGAGTGCTGGAGTCCTCCATGAACACAGCATTTTCTGTCAAAGTTGAAACATATTTCTATATTCCTTATTTTTCTTTCTAGTCATTTGAAGTGGGCGTAGCTCAGTTGGAAAAAGGTGATGTACTTCTGTGCACCAATTAGTCTTCAGCCGATTAAAGCCCCCGCATTACCAGAAACTAGTACTGGTTGGAACCAGGTAATTAAGCCTGTGAGCTTTTACTTCTGGCACAAACTCTCCAATCACTCAGACACTTATTATTCCATCAGTGATTACCTCAGAACAGTCCTGTAAATCTGTTCAAATAACACCAGAACATGGTTTTTCATCCGTTTCCTGCCTCACCCGAACACATCATTAGCAGCAGATTAGAATCTAAATTTGGAACTTTACTTTTGTGCAAACTGTCTCATTACTGGTGGAGCCTCTATAGCTAGTGCCAGGAGGGGGACCATGGCTGCCACCATGTGAGCACCGGAAAAGGCTTCAGCTCGCACCGTCATCCCCCATCAATCCGGTCGACTCCGGTCAGCCCGGCACAAAAAGACAAAAGCGGGAGAAGAGCGCTTCCTCCATCAAATGTGAGGGAGGCGGTAAGCTCTCAGTGCACATCATGATTAGTTGTGAATGGGATGCAGCGGTCTGATTGGTGGAGAGAGCCGGGGGTCAGGCGTTCTGCCAGCAGCTCACACAAGGCTACTGATTGCTTTTCATCCACTGATTACAGTAATTTAGATCTGCAGCAGGCCAAAGGGGCCTGCGTCTGGCAGGCTGGCTGCTGCTGCTGCTGCTGTCTGGTGGGGCTGCACTTTGGTTTGCTTAGTGATTTTTTTTGTTTTCATAAAAGAGTAAATGAGGCTGGATCAAATATTCAGTATATACTCAGAAATACACAACCGCATGATAAAGGCATAAGTATGTTTGTGCTTTAATTAAGGGAGAATAAACTAAACTACTTGAAGGATTTTCTTTTAAAATTATACATATACAGTTCATTTTGAATAACTATCTGTCAATATTTGAAAAAATGCAGATCATTACATCCGTTCTTTAAAGTCTGATAGTAAATCCATCATAAATTAATTTTATAATCATCTGTTTTTTAATAACAATTAACATCTCCTTCTGGATTGAAACGCTTCATTCACAAACAGTAACAACCCACATGGTGTATGTTCTAAAATTACAAAACACATAGCTCTAAACTCTAATTTTGTGAAAGAATAAAACAATGAATGCTATATCACACATTAGATGTCTTCCTTTTGTCTTTCAGGCAGACATTTGGACACGCAGAGACCTTGAATAATCAAAGTTGATGAGGCAGTTAGTTGCGAATGGTTTTTCCAGGAGCGGTGGCGATGATTAATCAAGGAACGGAGCAGCGCTGGCCTCTTCACCTGCACACATTACAAGGTTAATCTCTCTATTGATTACAGCAGCAGAATGAAACCAGTACTTCATATTTTCTCTGATTTCACATATGTGTGTGTGTGTGTGAGTGTGTGTATGTTTATTTCTGTGTGAGATGCAGTTGTAGATTCACAAGAATGATGAATGATGCTTTAGTTGATACCATCTTCCTACCACACCCATTACCCCATATTGGAAAAATAAATCACGTTTAGCACAACATTAGATTCACATTTATTGACAACAACATTTTTTCTAAAGTTTTTCTTTCTACAGCAAATACTATTTTCATGGAAGTATTAAAAACAATGACTTGTTTAAAGGGCATAAATATACATTCGGACGTCTGCTGACTGACGTCTAAAATCTTCACCACAATAAAAGCTGGACATTGATGAAGACCATAAGGGGTCCACACTTTTATCACAACAAATGTTCCTGTAAACGTCTGTCATTTATTCTCCCTGGGTGATCATATTGATAACACTGTTTCAGAGACATCGAGCCCAAAGGACACTTCTTTTTCTCTCACACACACAAACACATTCACATATGTACAAACACAAACAGCAGAAAAATTATGTAGTGTGTGAACTTGGGCTCCCTGTTTTGGTGACTCCACATCATGTTGTGTGTGTTTACACAATACTTGTCCATGAGCTGGGCTCCTATGGGTGTTTGGACTCATACTGCTTGGTCTCTGGGGTGCTGCTTCAGAGGTGACCTAGTTCTCCTGATTGTAAGCAGAAGGCAGTTTCATCGGCTCGCTCTTTGCCGAGGCACTGAACTGGGACCCTGGGACAGGCCAATTGGACGTATAATGAAGCTCATCACACACGAACGCACGGACGAACGCACACACACACACACACACACACACACACACACACACACACACACACACTGTCATCAGGTCCAGGGCAGCATTTATTACCTTCTCCTTTATCATAGAAATGTGATTCCTCAGCGTGTTTCTGATGCATGCACCACACCGCCATTATGGTCCATTACTGGGATGTGACAGAGATGGAGCAGAGGGTGTTGATAGATGTTGTTGCCAGACCGATTGTCATTACTCCATGTATTGAGTGGAGTGTGGGAGACACTTCCCACAAAATGGCTGCGGCGCACCAACATGGCTCCGACTGCGAGGAGTAAATGATTCGCATCTGACGATCGCCACAAAATCTAAAACACATTAATTTGCTACTTGCATGTGTTTGGAATACCTCGAGTAGCAACACAATCAAAACAGTCCTAATGCAGTGATTTCAGTGCCTCTTCACAGCAGAGTATGTGCATGAATATTTACACATTTATGTTACTGTAGTGTGTAAGGAAAATATGAAGAAATATGTACAAGAACACTACAAATTCCCACACTGAGTATGGTGACTTAACACAACATAATGTTACACTGAGTGCAGTAACTCCACAAAGTCTCTCTAGCCTACATTATACTCATCAAATACAGAAGCAACAATGGCAATACATTCATATAAATAACAACGGTAATCCCAAATACCCCAAAGAGTCACTTTAGTACTTTTGGCACTTTCATGTGTTTAAAAATGAGAACTGAAGACCAGCTTCACTGTGTGTCCTTAACAATTCCCTTTAGAGGTGCAATAACTGTCCTTGAGGTTGTGACACCAAATCCCTTGGTATCAAAAAAGGAGAAGTCTCTTTGAGCACTGTTCTGTACAAGTCAGGGGTGGGTCCTTGGAAGTCCATGGATTTTTTTATAAGGCCCAGGAGATCGCAGGGTTTCACAGATAAGAAGATATATCGCTTCATCTGGGTCTCGGCTCCTCTTTGAATGGCACAGACGAACGGAGTCAATACAAAGAAAAACCCTTCGTCTTTGTTTACTTTGTGATCAAAATGTCTGAGCTAGAAAAACGGTTAGCAGAGAGAGAGAGAGATTAGAGGTATCAGCCGGTTGATTAACTGATTGATCAGTTGGTAACTGTATGCTTACAAAGAGCTGAAATCGCTCTGTTTCCAGGTTAGCTTCTGTTCCGCTAGCTTTCAGTTTTCAATATTTGTTCTCTCCCTTGTTTGCAATCATCAGTAATTAAAAGGGCAGGACACAAGTTTTTCTGTCCATATCATAAGCTAAATGGTCACTTGAGTGACTAAGTTACAGTCGACTTTCTCCAGTAAACTGGTCTAATGTCATGTAAACGAGAAACCTGATTTATGGTAGGGGGCTTCCAGAAACCTGATTTCGCCAGGTAAATCTCTCCTAGAGAATGTATGTTCGTTTAGTAGCAGAATGGACCTTGTGTCGACAATGCCGTTTCCAAGGTAAGTGATGAATGAATGTCTTTTTTTTCGTAAAACAAATGCACGATAAGACACCAATTTAGCCGAAAATATTCTCGTAAAGTACCTGAATCATATTTCAGCTTCTTGCAAAAGACTGAATGAAACCCAGGATATGAAAAACACATTGTCTGGCTGTCCTGAGCAGGAGACGGGACCTGGGCTCTCTGTAACCAGAGGTGCCCTGCATCCCCATCTGCTCGCTCATGGTTGGAGATGATTGCTTGAGAGAAAAGATGGCTAACCAAACTGCCAAGCTGCTCTCTCTCTCTCTCTCTCTCT
>NC_045736.1:8334113-8335662 GCF_008692095.1 Etheostoma spectabile | reverse complement strand
CTCTCTCTCTCTCTCTCTCTCTCGTCTATTTTCTATGCAGCAGGTTTCTCTGTATGAAGTAATGAGTCACGTCAGTGGCTTTCTACTTGCAGCGTTGCATCCCCGCGGCAACGCAGGAGAGGTATGATGGAGCACAGGGAAAAAAGATAGAAGGAAGATGGGGGGGGGGGCAAAGTGTGTTCATCTGACTATACCCAGTTTTTAGGCTCTGCTCCTGGCAGATTCTCTATCTCTCTGTTGCTGTTTCCTCCATCTGTCTCCTTCTCCCTTGTTGATCCAAGGACGAAAAAGACAAGAAGAGAGGGCTGCATGGATTTGATCCTTTTTTTTTTTACACTATGCCTTTGTCCTTTTCCGGCGAGTTGTTTCCCATCCTTCACAGCCCTCTGCTGGCGTTGGGTTTCAGCTTAATGACCCACTCTCCTCCAGAGTTACTGTTGTACAAATCCAGAAGGTGTGCGTCGGGATCCAGGCAGTGCTCACCTGCAGAAAACACACAGAACAATAAACTAGAGGCCCTAGTTGTTCATTTAACATTTCAGTTACGGCTGCAACTAATACATTTCTTACTGCCTCGATTGTTTGACCAACTGAGTGTAAGAAATTTGTGAAAATTGTGTCAAAGGCTGACGACTTTAAATGTCTTATTTTGTTTGATACTGATACTGAGTAGCTACGGAATTTTTTGGGGACATTTTACTTAAAAAATTACTGTACCGGTTAGTCAATTATTAAAATAGTTCCTGATTATTTATCCATCACCTATTCGATAGATCATCCAGTTTTTTTCATCTCTAGTTTGAATTCAGGACTTTTGGATTAAAAATCAATAATCTCAGTTAAGAACATGGAGATTCAGAAGTTTTACATTACATAGCTGAACTGGCACAACAAGTTTTTTTTCTTTACTGTTGACTGTGTCAGCTCTTCTGTGAGCACACAGACATATGTGTAATAAGCATTTGTCTGCTCTGATAACTGCAGATGCACCGCTCGTGTCTCTTTGGCGCTTGAACAGTTCCTTATGTAAGACCATGCTCATCAGCTCAATGAGCAGAAAGACATGCAAATGTCAGCGCCACTGACTAGAGAAAACGCTGGTCCAACTTACCAATATTCCCTCCCACTTCATACAAGGCACAGTCCGGATACGCCACAGAGCCATTTCTGTTGAGAGACATATAACATCTATGTTGCTTCTTTTTTCTTTGTCTTTCATTAGGTAGTCTCTCTTCGCCAGACCTTCCTTCACAGCGCTGCAGAGAAGGGTCTGGGTAGTCCAAACAGTATTCCGGGATAGGTAAAAAAACATGCTCTGGTTTATTGGCATTTCTTTAAGCCAATTACAATCGTCGTGGGTGGTGCTAAGCACCGGCAGGAGGCCTGGTGCCGCTACAAAATAGCCTCAGGAAGGAAGTTGTTTTGGGGGAACATGTGTACGTTCAAAAGTTGTTTTAGTCATGCAACAAAAGGGTTAGATGGGACAGATAGTCTAGCTAGCTGTCTGGATTTACCCTGCAGAGATCTGAGGAGCAGGTAACCGTAGTTC
>NC_045736.1:8331613-8334091 GCF_008692095.1 Etheostoma spectabile | reverse complement strand
TCCATCGGTTTAAAATTCCAACACAAAGAAAGGGGAAGGTAACCGACATCCGCAAAAAAAGAAGGACATCCGGCGGAATTTCCAAAAGTGGAACGTCATGGATATAGACTATTCATTAGGTGACAAAAGTGACACCCTTCTACTACAATAAAACTTAACTGCTGTGCACATAATGCAACAAAATCAAAGTTAAGAGTTTTCATTAGCATGTAGTCATTTAGACTGTGCGGCATCGTACCTTTGCATTTTGCCCTTTCCATTGTCGGGGCTGCGGAGGGACTGGTGTTGAAACTGGGCGAGCAGGTCTGAGGCTCGGGAGTTGACGTTGAACGGGAACTCCATTGTGCCGCTCACTAGATCTCCGACCTGGATCTTTACCGTACGGCACGGCTGCAGGGCAAAAAAAAAGAGTAAAAGATTATTTATCACCTTATTAACTTTGGATAGTAACAATGACGTTTCTGCAAAAAACGGCTTGTTACATTAGAATGACAACATGCAGCTTATACAGTGAAACATTTTTCTTTTTAGATTTGTTTCAGTAATTTATGGCTGTAATTTACTGTATATTGTATTAGACATTGCTGTAGCCCGGGTCTACTTTAAGCAAAGTGTGTGATGCAGTGTGGGAATGTGAAGCAGCTCACATCTGAGGCGTTTTTATCAGGTTTTTCGCGGCTGTCTGTGTGGATCTTCCTCAGCAGGTTCTTGATGCGGCGATCGTAGAACTGGTAACGCCGGTTACTGTTTTCATTCAGCTTACGCACCTGGCTCATCAGGAAATTAGGGATCTGAAGAGAAAAGGAACGGGACACAACATTTTATTAGAGTAATTACAGATTTGGCTAATATTTAATTTCCAACTTGCTAGATGACAACAAGCACATACAATTCTATGTTTTTATAAGAAGTGTTGCTACATTACTCTTTATTAGTAACAATGGCCTATAAATAATTACACAATTATATCTAATGTTTCTGGTTGAATTTGTGGACGGTCCTACCGTCCAAAGCAGGTCCTGGTAGCGGATGAGGAGCCTCATGACATCAGCTGCCTTCTCTGCATGCCCTTTCTCAGCCCCCTCAGTCAGTCTGCTGGGGACGGCCTTATGGAGGAAGAGGTTGGGAGCCATGATGGTTGCTACGGCCCACAGGTTCATCCTGTTTCTCCTCTCCCTGGAAACCACCTTACTGAGGAACTCGAGGAGGGCCTAAAGGACACACAGATGGAAACAAGCTTACAGATACGTGAAATCAAATCTTTTGTTTTTACATAAAAAGTAGATCTAATGTGGTGGTTGAACATTCTAGTTTTGTTTTTCCAGAGTTGAAACACACTCACTCACTTTTAACTGACCAATGTGTAAACGTTGGTTACTTACACTAAAGCACAAAATGGAGTAAAGGGTAATTATCACAGTGACTGAATCATCTGCAACACCTCTACTGAGAAGTATGTTAATGCACAGTTTCAGCTGCCTCCACTGGAGTCATAGTAATTAGTTCAGCTGGATTTGGTGCTCCTAAGCCGAGCTGACTGCACACTTGTGTCGCTGAAAGTGAGTCATGGTTGATGTAAGCCGTTATGTAACAGAGCAGAGAGTTTAAAATGTGGATTAAAAGCAGAACAATAAAGTGATGCATTATGAAACTTTACTGAAACAAAGCTTTGGAATGTTGTTTCAGGAATGTGTAAATTGAGATGAGTTTCTGTCAACCTTAAGAAGAGCATGCAGGGTGTAGCGAATGCTAATGCTACAGCTTTAAAGCCAGTGGAAATCTCAATTCGTAAAGTATCTATAGCTGGCAAATGAATGCAGTGGAGTACATAGGACATTATTTCCCTCTGAAATGTAGTGGAGTAAAATTATAAAGGACCACAGGAAATGGAAATATTTAAGTAAATAACCTCAAAGTTGTACTGAGTGTAAGTACAGTACTTGAATTCATGTGTTTAGCTTTATTCCACTGCTGAATGTGCACATACGAGCCTAGAAGGATAACTGTCAAAACAAAAAGTGTTTACGTGGCCAAAGCGGATTTCTTCTGGTTTTATGTTTACAGAACGTTTTACAAATCTGACAAAAACAGGAAACCCCCCAAAAATCGTATGTTATTATCAAATGCATACATACACAGTGTTCGAGAATCATGTAATAAGAGAGTATCAGTGTGTGTTCAGTCTATTCCAATGTGCTAAAATAAAATCGGTAGATTTATCTTAGAGTGTGATAACTATTTCTTTATGATGTGCATTGTTGAGGTGTTGCAGAGTGTGTGTGTGTGTGTGTGTGTGTGTGTGTGTGTGTTTGTTCAGTGTGTACCTTCAGTGTGTTCCTGTTGGGCTCGGGCAGCAGCAGGATGAGCAGGTTTAACATGTGGAGTTTTTGCCTCAGCTCTGTGATGTCTGAAGGAAGAAGAAGCAAAGGTAAGACAGGCATAACAGACACACACACACAAACACAAACACACACACAC
>NC_045736.1:8330958-8331603 GCF_008692095.1 Etheostoma spectabile | reverse complement strand
ACACACACACACACACACACACACACACAAACCCTCTTCATTTCCTCTGCCTTTGGCTAAGAGTAATGGGATATCTAAAGATTAATGACATTGAGACAGGTGGTCATTAGATTTGTTAGCTTATGTCTCTGTGGTCACACGTCGTTTTTCACTTTGCACAAACTAAACACCAGTGAGGCATCAATCAGGTCATATTAATATCAATCCATTTTTCTTTTTTTTATTAAGGTGAGACTAATGTGAATATAGCAGATCTTTTACAGCTGCTTTGTCACAATGCAGAGAGGTCTCTTAAAAGGCTATCAACTTGTTCATCTTAATGTTGGTTTCTCTGCAGAAGCAGAAAAGAGTGAGCATCACGGTGAAGCGATCCAGGTAAGTGTGACGTGAACCCGGCTGAGCTGTCTGGAAAAGTGGGTCATGTAAAGGAAGACAAGAGGAATTGTTGTGTATGCCTGATTTATTTAGTTACTATGCAACTTGCCAGATAAGAAAACACATAGACAATACGATCCGTCACTTCCAAAACACACCCATCTGCATACTGATATACTGTCTGATCTGTAACAATTCTGCTCATCATGTCACTATACATAGGCATAATTTACAGGGAGGGTGGGGGGGGTCATTATCAAGACTGGCCAG
>NC_045736.1:8329761-8330948 GCF_008692095.1 Etheostoma spectabile | reverse complement strand
AATTTAATAATATTTTTTACATAAATAAAGACAATTGCACCTTAACTTGTTACAAAAAAGGCATAAATTGTTGCAGAAAAAATCATCAGAATGCAGAAAATGAAGTGTAAATGAAGTGAAATATTGAACCCAAAGTTATGCTTACGCCCTTGTTACTATAGAGGAGCAGCGTACTTTGTGATGTGTCCTAAAACTGAAAGGTCTTTCATCCAAACAACAGACAATTGTTCTGTTAAAATATGAGTGTGTAAATGACACTAAACTGGTTGCACTTTCAATTCAATGCTTTTAAATTTGATAAAATATTCAAAATGTTGCGCACTGACCTCTGACTGCGCTGAAGGTGTTGAGGTACTCGGCGGTGAGCAGAGGAGCGGGCAGTTCCCGGATGAACTTCTTGAGTAGCGCGGCGGCGTCGTTAGGACTCACCTCGTCCCAGCTGACCTGCCCTGAGTAGAAGTTGCTCTCCAAGTGCTGCTGCAGATGCTGCAGATAGAAAACAACGAGAAGCTTTCAGAACTGCATGAGTACCTAGTTTTATACAGCCTTTGATGAGCACAGATGAACTGTTGGTGTTAAGTTCCACCTCCCAGAAATGAAAAAATCGCCTAATCAAATAAATACATTTCCAGTGTTGGAGTTATAAAGATATGGAGAGTTGTCACTCACAGAGCTGACATGGCTCTGGAGCAGCTATTTAAAGCTCATTAGTATCAAACTAACTCTTCATCAATAGAAACACACGCATGAGGTCAAAGCTAATTACCTGGCAGTGTTATCAGTCTCTATTTCCTTAGGCGTTTAAAAGAGTATAAAAGCGCTATCCTCTCTTGTGTGAGTCTTATTTTACAGACAGTGGCGAACACAGCTTCCTCATGTGTTACAAAAAGACTAAAATGTTACAGGAAATATTTTGAGCACTGGATTAAGAGCATAGACTCCTGTGGATTCCTTCCTCTATTTGTGGATCTAAAATCAGAACAAAATGGCAGAATATGCTGAAGGTGGTAGATCCTTCATCTGCTTGGGACAGAAGAGAAAATATAGTTAAAGGTCCCATGGGATGAAACTTTCACTTTATGAGGTTTTTTAACGTTAATATGAGTTCCCCCAGCCTGCCTTTTGTCCCCTAGTGGCTAGAAATGGCAATAGGTGTAAATGGAGCCCTGGGTATCCTGCTCTGCCTT
>NC_045736.1:8302504-8329751 GCF_008692095.1 Etheostoma spectabile | reverse complement strand
AATGAAAGTTCAGATGGGCCGATCTGGAATCCTGCCCCTTATGAGGTCATGAGGGGCAAGGCTACCTCCCCTTTCTCTACTTTGCCCGCCCAGAGAATTTGGCCCACCCATGAGAGAGACGTCATGGCTTTCAAACACGCAAGGGGCAGTTGGTCAAGGCCACACCGCCAGCCTCCACCTTGCCCCCCTCCTCAATACTAAGGAAAGCTCATTGTGGGACTGGCTCTAGAGGCTGTAATTCTGCACCAAGACTGAATTTTGGGAAAGAGACTTCAGATACAGGATTACGGGACCACTAAGGTCTGTATAAAAGCATCCAAAGAGCACCATGTCATGGCACCTTTAATAGTTGAACTATTATCAAATATGCAACATATTTTCATTTAATAAAAAAAATGTTAGTGAACAAGAAATATTATTAAAATGGTGTAATATCTTGGTTCACCAATATAAAATAAAGTTAAGTTAAAAATTAAGTTATTAATTCTCTCTCTCAATGATCATTGTTTTCAAATCTATTATCTGTAACAGGATCTATCCCAGTAATCTGTCCTGCTGCTAAATGGCGCCCTCTTCTGTCTGCTTTAGTTAAATTGATTCACCATCTACTGTGCATGTGCTGCATTAAATACTGTTTCAGAAGGTGAATATGGCAGCAGCAGCTGAAAAAAACATAATTGATTCAGTTGGAATCTATTGGAATGTTCTAAATGTCAACTATAATTAAACTAAATCAAGCTGTTTGATTTTCGTCACTGCTGTTCAGGCACTTCTGACATTTAACTGTGTCTATAATTTTGCTGCCCTTTACCTCATGAAACATTTTTTTTTCATTAATTTCTTTGCTTTATACATAGAATTACCACAGGAAGGGCGCATGTGTCAGCATTGTGTCACAGAAATAATGAGTGGCTCCAATAATTGTACCTTGATTCTGGACTGAGATCCTGGAACACGTAGGATTCCCTCCGAATCGACACCTTTCTTCTCCAAAAACGACAACAGCTGCAGAGAGAGAGAGAGAGAGAGAGAGAGGAAGTAGGGAAAGACATTAGCAGAGAGTCAGGCATCAGCAGATAAGAATCTCTCGCTCACCTCTGCTGGTTATTCTCAGTAACTGCCGCTACATACAGGGTGCGGTCAAAGCTTTTCACATCTAGAGGACCCTGAGGTTTTTTTTATGTGCTTCTATCTGAAGACATGATTAGTGGGTTCAACAAAGCAAAAATGTGCCAAACACATGCTGTGCAAAATATGGTGACAAAGATGTAAATTGTCATCTTGTGTCAGAGCAGATGAAAGAGCAGATCTGATATCTTATGGGCACAAAGGCTGTTTAGATTATTGGCTAAATGAACACCTCCTTGGAATAGTCTTCTTCATACACTTCTTTTTTATTTATTTTTAAGGTCATATAAACACGTGTGTATTACGGGTTCTCACCGCTTGCATGAAGAGAGGAGTCGAGGTGTTGGGCTTTATTTTCTGATCATTCTCCAGCAGCGTCGCCAGCGGCACCCCGTAGAGCGGGCTCTCTATGAAAGACACAAGATGTCATTCAATTGTTCTCTGCCTCGCATTGCATTACTTGCATAAAGGACATATTTTCCTGTGTTATGTGTGTGTCTATAGCAACACTTCCACATTATTGCTTCAGTGGAATTCCTTGTAAATCAGTGTGCCAACATACAGAAACTGCAATGTGTGAAACTATGGCTAACCAAAAAATGCTAGGATTACTTGGCTGATTAATGTACTGCTAAAGAATATTTAACAATAGTTTAGTCTTATTTCCAGTGCTGTTATGTATACAGAAACAGGTACAGGTGCCTATTTAGATTTAAATTCCAGACAGCAGGGAAACAGAAAGACAACCATTCATGCGCCAGTTTGAGTCATTGTTTTTCTTGGATTTGATAGGCTCGCATTCAGAGACAAAAAACAAGCATTAAAATAAACACTGCACATAGTTAAAATGTTATTGTCTAAGGGAAAAACAGCTGCCAGCCTATTTCTTTGTGTGTGTGTGTATGTGTGTGTGTGTGTGTGTGTGTGTGTGTGTGTGTGTGTGGGTGTGTGTGTGTGTGTGTGTGTTTTTAAAGTGCTCCCTTTGGATGGCTGTACCATACCTGGAATTTCCTCTTGCTGGTTTTGTGCCTTTTGACCTCCAGCTCCAAGAGGTCGCACAGCGCCGTCATGTCGATGAGAGCCAGCTGACGCACCTTCTTCATGTCACTGTGGGAGAGATCCTGAACACGAGTCACCCCGAGACGGCACTTAGGGCAGATCACCCGCTGAGAAGGTGAGAGTGAAAGCAGAGAAAAGTGAGGAGAGGTGGATTGGAGTTAAGAGATAGGAAGTGGAGGTGAAGAGATAAAGAAAGACAAAGAAGCATGCAACGCAAAGAAAAGGACGGAAGGAAGACAAAATAGGATGAAGAACATGGCGACAGTGTCAAATAATTTACATTTGCATTAGTCTTTCCCTGGATTAATACTCTAAGCAGTATAAGTGTGGCAACAGTATCCATTCAGTTATATTTAATATGTTTAACATTATTTTCCCTGTTGCTGAGGAAACTGAATTAGCCTGAAATAGAAAAAATAAATCTATTGGACTCTGTTACACAACAACTCTTCTTTTGTTTTGAGCTAATTCCCTTTATTCTCTTTAACCCTGTTATCTAACCAACAGCGCTGCTGATTAGAATTGGCTTACACTATGGGTGTGTGTGTGTGTGTGTGTGTGTGTGTGTGTGTGTGTGTGTGTCTGTCTTAACAGGTTGACATGAAAATGACCCAATACCCAAAATATTTTGGTTCAAACTAAGACTGAAATGCTGATGATTAATTAGAGTTTTTATTTATCGTGTATGTACATTGCCCTTCCACAAACTGTCCAATTATTATGTTCTGATTTGTACTTCTTTTCTTCTTTTTTGTTTCCTACAATAATTTGGTGGGTGTGAAAGTACACACCCAACAAAATTATAGTTATTGTGTTGGAAAATTATGTAGTGAAACGTGTCAGTACAGTACCCATTTATGCCCTAATTGTCTTCCCATTTTAGGAAATTACTGGGATGTTTGCAAAGTTCCCTTTAAGATTTAACGTTTTAAAACTTTCAACAGATTTCCTGAAGGCTTTAGGACCTACAGTCATGAGTAGAAGAGGGGAAATTGATTTGGTGCTTACAGGCAGGGTGCCATCCTCTTTTCTGCGCTGGCTTTTGTTCTGCGGCAGTTTGGCCTGTTTAAGGAAGATGACGGCCTGTTCGCAGTAAGCCACATCGGTGATGAAGACTTCCTCTTTGGGAGTGCCTCGGTGATGCTCCGCTGTCACAGCTGAGTGGTAAACACACATAAACACACACTCCAATCTATTAGTTCACTCAAGGAAGTCCACTGTAGTGAAATAAAAAAAGAAAATCATGGTTGCACGCTACACGAGGGAACAAGAGGAACAAAACATTTGGCGGCAGTTAATTCATTAAATCTGATCCAATTAGAACATACTGACTGAAGCATTAGACCTCACAGTCTTTTCTAAAGACATGTCAGTCAGTCAATAGGTTGTTAAATCTGTGAGGAGTTTGGAAGATGATTAAATGATCAAAGTACACGAGTGGTTACTTTGTTCAAATCAAGTCTTGTTTGGATTTATTAGATTATTAAAACAATTGCAGCCATAGATTTTTAGGTTTTGTGCTATGAGTGTACTTTCACTTGGTATACCTTTTAGGGTAAAACTAGGGTCAGCTAGTTTTACTGTAATAATACTACTGTATGTAGCTCTTACCTGATAGTGTTGTTTTGGCAACCGATGCCATGCTGTTTTGGGCAGGGTCTTCACTCTGCTGGGACTCAGGCAGAAGGGTCTGGTGAAACATCACAAACACATGTCAAGTCAAGTCAAATTTATATCACAAATTTGACTCAAGAGGCTTTACAATCTGTGCAGCATACAACACCCTCTGTCCTTAGAACCTTGATGTGGATAAGGAAAACTCCCCCAAAAAGCCCCTTTAAATGGAAAAAAGGAACAGCTACTGAGGAGGGATCCCTCTCCCAGGATAGACAGACAAACAATGGATGTCTGTGTACACATGTAACACTTTTTCTAAGGAGCAACTTTACTTAAAAATATCAGTCCTGTAATATTTTCTCCAGCACTGGGAATAGAGGTAGTGTTTTATATTGTCCACTGAGCAGATGGAGATGGATATGAAGAGTGTTTCCTTTGATGAAGGACTGATAATGATCAGTTGAACAGTGTCTCTATTCCCCTCTCAGTGCTGCTTAGACAGACAGGGAGGACAAAGCGTGGCCTTTACATGGGATTTGCCTCTATTGTCACAGGTTAGCCCCTCTGCATGGAACAAGACAGCACAACACATTGGAACAATAGAAGCTTCTTCACTGAGACCTGAAATTCACCAGGGAAATGAGTAATTTTATATTTTTACTGCATGCAGCTTTGACTCAGACTAGCTCTGCTTGCTGTATACTTGTATAACAGAATAACAGTAACCCTGAGACTGGTCTTTGCATTTTTTGGGTGTGTATGTAAAGTCAGTCTCAAATTTCCAAAATCTGTTTTGTAGCTTATTTGAAGCCATGAAGAGCTACCTTTTCCTCCTCTACCAGGGTGTCAGAGGCAGTGTGAGTTACAGAACAACTTCTCTTAGACTAGCAGGAATAAACAGTTTTTTAGAGATTCTCACCTGAGTGATGGGGGAGTTGAAGATATCACGCACGTCGCGCGGTGCAGGTTTGTTCCTCTTGCGGCGCGACAGCGTGTAGGAATCCAGTCGCCGCTGGACGGCCTCGGCCTGGGTCCGGGTCAGAGTCAACAGCAGCACCGCGTTGTCTACATCCTCGCTGTCCTCGCTTATGAGGGTCGATAAACCAGCATCGGCCAACCACTGCTCCTCCTGTTCGCCTTCTGAGACCCAAACATATAACAGACAGTGAAATATCCCAACAGTCCACATTTAAATACACAAGGATGACAGCAACCACATGTAGATACAATGCACAGTTAAATGCAGGATTTTACTATATTAAATCATAATTTTGATGTAATGTATAAAAATGTTGACTAAATGACTGGACTGGGTTTGTGCATAAAGTCCCTTCTCAGTCTGTGGGAACTACCAGCTAGTTTTTAACCAGTGATTTATTGAATTAAAACTTAAGAAATGTTAAGCTGGTTTAGACTTTAGTTAGTTAAATCAGTCTCTAGGAAACATCGGTAGCACAGTCAAAAAGGATCAATTTTGAAAACAGGAAGTCAGGGTGCCAGGATGGCACAGTTGGTAGAGCAGGTGCCTATATATAGAGGGTTTACTCCTCGACGCAGCGGGCCAGGGTTTGACTCTGACCTGCGGCCCTTTGCTGCATGTCATTCCCACTTTCATGTCTCTGGCTGTCCTGTCAAGAAAGACCTAAAAATGCCCAAAAAATAATCTTAAAAAAACCCCAAATAAACAGTAAGTCATTGTAGCATCACTGGCTGTAACAACTCCCAAATATAATAGTTTCTTTAAGTAAAAGTAGGTAGGATTTTGTTTTATGTATGATTGCATTGATGGAGAAATGTGTGTTTCAGAGCAAGTAGTAGGACATTAGAAATGTTATTGGGTAATTAAGCAAAAATCAGGATGAATGGACACAATAAAAGAACATTCCCATCATGAATAGCAATTTGGCTTGTGCACTTAAAACACTCCCTGCCACAAAGTGTTTGATAGTGTTGTCATGGTGATGAGTGCTTCTTTGCTGCATGAGAGAAACCTGATATGTTGCCATGGAGGCTCTCAGTAGCAGCTGTGTTAAGCACTGATGGTTTGTAATTCTACCACATGAACTCATGATGACTTCTATCTATGCTTTATCTATCCATTCTTAATCTATCAGCGCAGGATTCCCATTATTTACCTTCTGACTGTCTGGAGTCCCTCTTGGTGCTGTCGAGGTCTGCGTAGCCACTCCCCTGTTGAATGGTCTCCACCTCACTCCAGAACGAGTCCAGGCAGAGTTTGTCGGGGTGCTGCTCCTGATCCTGGGAGGATGGCGTGTGCGTGCTGTGTGCGTGCTCAGCGGCTGCCTGGTCCTGCGGGCTGGCCCAGGGCTCCACGCTCATCTCGGTGGGGCTGGGATTTCTAGTACAGACAAACACACACGTAAAGAAATCGCATGCATGCATGCACACAAATGAGAAGAAACACAAAGACACGTACAAAGAAAGAAGAAATGAGGACTGAAGCGATGCGGGGAGAATGAATCAGCCGGGAGAGCCCAGAGAGATGGAGAGACAAAAGGAGCAGGATGGAGGGAGGGCCGGAGTGAGGAGAGCGATGGCGAGAGCGGACACAAAGGGGGGTCCTCTATTGTTCTTGCAAAATGCGGCCTGAAGGCATAGTACCCTGTAGATCCACTAGATGTCCCTGTAACAATGTGAGATCTGTTTTCCTATGGGTCACACCCCTTCATCTACTTCCAAACAGATACGTACCCACTAACAATTGAAGACAAAACATGCAATGAACAATTTAAAATACATAAATCATAGATCATGCCAGATTCTTTTCCAAAAGCAAGCAGGAAAAATGCAGCCAGCATCAAAAGAGGGTACTGTTCTCTGACAACAATGAGACTCACTCAACTGCAGACACACTTGCACCCTCAGGGCACTAAATGTGACAGACACAGGAAGTGGTCAACTGAGTCACTTCATCGGTTTGCGGTCCAGTCACATTCCTCTAGTCTAGTCAGCAAATCTCAAGACATACCAAACCACATTTGACCGTGTCTCAGTAATGCCATACTCAGGCATATGACTGAAGAGAAACAATGAGCTTATTGAGAAATTTCTGATTAATTTCTAAACCAACTGCATGTCAGTTGAAGCCAGATCAATGCTTTGGTACGTTAAACCAGTTTCTGCATCTCAAACTGCATTTCCACCTGGTATTCCAGTAATATCATATCTCAGTGATCCGATCACAAATGGAAAGCTCTACAGTAAGTGTGTTCCCACTTGGCAGTAGAATGTGTCTTCAAAAGCGTTTTAAGCTCTACGTATATACAAATAACCCTGTACATAATTTCTATTGCACAAACCGGTAGGCTGTGTGTGTGTGTGTGTGTGTGTGTGTGTGTGTGTCTGTGTGTGGGTGGGTGTGTATATAAATGTCAGTTGTTACTCTCACGTAAATCATACATTATAAATGTGTGATGACTAATGGAAAAGAGGTGCCAACAGTCTCTGTGTGCCGAAATAAGGACGGGCACCGGGACATGTACAGGAAAGAAATACTTTTTTTAAGGTCTCTGTGAGTACTCAGTACATTTGTAGATTCTAACTAAATCTCTGTGGTTTTAAATTTAGTTCCTATTTCTGGGTGGGTTGTGATGTCTGGAGGTGTGAGTTTAATTAGATTTTTAATTCATCAGAAGCCTGAAAAAAAAGTAATAGTAATTGTCATTTCCCTGTAGGGTCTTATACTATAAAGTCCAAAAGGCAAGGATAAAAAACAAGTAACAATGCAATTGAATGAGAAAAATGTGGTATGGTGAACACTAGTCTACAGTACATCCACGACGTCCCACTTCCGGGATTGTTCAGGTGTCTTTC
Organism: Etheostoma spectabile; assembly: GCF_008692095.1. Classification (NCBI taxonomy): domain Eukaryota; kingdom Metazoa; phylum Chordata; class Actinopteri; order Perciformes; family Percidae; genus Etheostoma; species Etheostoma spectabile. The sequence goes on along the minus strand of NC_045736.1, from coordinate 8,322,113 downwards.
ATTTCGGCCAGATGTCCTTTACCTTCCACCATCTTTGATGAGGACTGGTTGACTGCTCCTTAGATCTCTGCAGGTTAAATCCAGACAGCTAGCTAGACTATCTGTCCAATTTGACTTTTCTGTTGCACAACTGAAACAACTCTTGAACTTCCACATGTTCCACCAAAACAAGTTCCTTCCCTCGGCTATTTTGCAGAGCCGAGGTTGCTCCATCCGGCGCATAGCTCCGCTCAAGACAATTGTGATTGGTTTAAGGAAATGCCAATTAACCAGAGCATGTTTTTCTCCCATCCCGGAATAGTGTGTGGACTAGCCAGACCCTCCTGGGCAGCGCTGTGGAAGAAGGTCTGACAATTACTGTCTTGGAACAAATATGCCGGTGGTTCACTATCCCCAATATCTTGATTTTACATTGCATTAAAGCCTTTACATTAATCATAAACTGTCAAATATAGTCAAGTAAAATTGATTGTTTTACTGGTCTCTAGCATTTCAACATACATCTTAGTAGTAATGTGACAGTAATGTTTAGTCCAATCTTTAATTTCACTGGAAAGACATCCAATATCAAAACCATCAAATTACATAGCTAAACCAGATGTTAAATGTTAAATGTATAGCATATTATAAAAAATGATGCACAGATCAAACATACTAGATCAGTATCAGCAATGATACAGATATAACTGAGGACATTGAGACAGACAATACACACTTAGTTACTTTTCCGATTTATCAATCAAGTGTTTAGTCTATAAAATATCAAAAAATAGTGGAAGATAACCAATTACACCATAGATGTTCAATCTTCAAATTACTGGTTTGGTCCTACCAACAGACCTAAACTCAAAGATTTCTATTCTATTTACAATGATATAAAACCGAGAAAAGTGGCTAATCCTCACAAGCAAGAAGCCGAAACCATCAAATGTTTGCCATGTATGCTTGAAAAATGACATAAACAATTAATCAGTTATCCCAATTGTTGTTATAAAATATTCTGTAAATCAACTAATTGTTTCAGCTCCAGGCGTATCCATTTTGAATACTGTTTTTAGTCACATTAAGATTGTAACAACACCATTTGTATAAATCACATGCAAGATCAAATTTGTACAAACCTATATAGGATGTTGTTTTATTATTGTATTCACTTGGAAGTAATGTGGAATTACCGACAGAGACATACTGATTTGAAAGGAAACTGAATTATAAGACCCAATATCTGATCAGTATTCAACATTAGCCGCTAACTTTAGTTGAGTTTAGATATGGGAATCCATATGGGGAGATAAAAGGCAGTAATAAGGCATTCAAAGTGAGCAATATAAACAAGCAAACATAAAGGTTATTTTTATACAGCATCTGGCTTACCACATCCCTCACACACAGCTGGTTAAAGCCATAACATGTGCTCAAAACCTGCTACTCTTAAGGATTAAACACATCAAGCCTTAGAGATCAGAGATCTGCAGACAGCTGAATCAAAGCGGGGCACTCGGAATCCACTAAAACTTCAGGGAATGCAACAAGGAAACAATTATTTTGACGTTAAAATGACAAATTCTCAAGAACATCTTTTTTCTATACCACAAATGAAGTCTATAAACTACAGTACAATTACCATGGGTTTTGGGTTTGGACAGGGGTTAGCCCCCTAACCCTGTCACAATACAGACACCATCTAAAGAAGTTTGATGAACATATTACACATATTACAGTTACCCGTACCACAACTGCAACCGTTTTAACTGACATGTTTATCACTTCACTGCCAGGTTATTTTTCAACTTTACCACCCAGTGTGCCATCTCAACAAGTCCTCCTAAAGCTAAGACAACACTCAAACTTTTACCAAAACATGTATTAATTTGGATCCTGCTGATCAAGCTCCAGCTCATCACACATACCTGGCTTTTTTCTTTAGGGAAGATGGCTTTATGCGCTTTCTCCCCTCTGGGCTTTGGAAAGGACGAAGCCTGAAACGGTTCAAACTGGTGTGTGGAAACTGCATGGTGGACCCAATCCTGCTCACCAATACCTCCTCTCTACCTCCCATAGCCACAATGCTAAAGGAATCCAGGAATTACAATCCGGCACAAAACCTAGCTTCATCCAGTCCTGTTGGTGGGACACCATGTGAGTGCGGTGTAAATCTGTCCACTGCTCTGGTTTCTCTGTGCTCTGACAGGAAGTGTTGTAAAGACTTCACTGAGTGGCTGTGTGTTGTGGAGCTGGAAGGCAGGACGGAGTGACGACACTCTGCACATTAACACATCACTCATACCTGTCCCCTCCCCTGCCACCCTGAGGTGACACGCCCTACATGGCTGATGGCCATCAAAGCTGGTTTAAACAAGAATGTTTGACTTTTTTTTCTTTTAAAACTAGTTAAAACCTTTCGGGCTGTAACGAGACAATGACCTGGGTCTGGGACGTAACCTTAATGGCCTTTTAGTGAAAGCTTGACAACTTGACTTGAGCTTATTAATCAAGGGTTCTTTGTTGAAAAAATGAAGCATGTCGTCAGCTTTTTGCTTTTCTGTTACTATTAGAATTAAGTTAATCAAATGGATCAAAGGATGAAACTGTGGGTTGAGCTTGCATTGCAAACAGAAAATGTCAAATTAAACACTACATACTTGTGATGTGACAGCTAATGAAGTGGTATGTGTATCAAAGCAGGCCTTATAAGCAGAAGATAGTTCAACCTCATACCTGAACCCTCGTTACTTTTGCCATAAATAACTTTGGTGGCTGAGTGTGAAAGTGATGCAATCTCTATGAGAACAAGGTAGAGCAAGAGAACGTTTCTCAAATTTCTCAAGAGTAACAGGTCTGTCAACATTGTCTGTGAGCACTGTCATTCTTTCTTGTCATGCTGATGATGGCCAATCTATCATCTGAGGATGTGAATGGACCATTTTCACACATTGTTTCCTAAACGGACGCCTAACCAGCTACTTCAACCTCTACAGTTTGTCATACGAGTGTTGAGCCTGACCAATATCTAAAATGACCAAAAACAAAGTATGCCAGCAACATCTCAGTAGAATACCTTCAGAGGACAAATTATAAAGAGGAAAAGGAGAAGAAGAAATCTTCCATGTTTGCCTCAAGAATCGAGCAGCATTGTCTTATTTTTGAACCTGGTAATAATACTCTTCACCATGCCAACAACTTATGAAGCTTAGCCACAAAACAAAACACATTCTCCATGCTATTTTTATATATAGAAAATTGAAAACAGGGATACTGAAAATGTCAGGGTGTTCCTGTTTAATGGGCCCCAAACTAATACACACAATCAACAGGAAACCATCCAGTCTGAGAGAAGAATGGGCATAATGTCAAACTATTGTCTTACGTTCATACTCAGCACGGTGTTAAACAACACAAAGTAACCCCAGTAAGAAACAATGTAATCCACATGAAAAAACGGCTCGCATAAAGCAAAACTGTTAAATCCTCCTGGCTGAATTCCATTGCAAGCCTCCTAGCTTGCAGAGAATGCAACAGTTTGCTCACACAGCCAGCCTTGAGAAAGTGTTTCTTGTCAAACAATGTCACAGCATGTAGAGTCTGTCCAATGATACAGAAAATCCTAAACAAAAGTCCCTAAAAAAACACCAAAAAGCACCCGAAGCATGGAAATTAAAAAAGTTTGGAGTTACAGAAAACTGTTTTAACAACTTTGCTCAGCACCCATATCAAGACTAACCTAATAGTTAACTTAATCCATACATGAGCTTCGGGTCCCAACAGCCCCCGAGTCCACGGCAGTAGCAGAGTCTTGATCCTACCTGGCCTTGGCCCATGCGATGGCTCTGCCCGTGAGCAGCAGCAGGGCCGCCGTACCACTTCGCCCCCACGGCATCCTGCTGTCGTTCCCCCCTAAATTGCTGCAAGCTGTGGGAAACAGCAGCTGCCTGCCCCTGGCAAGCTGTTTCCTTGTAATCTCCTCAGAGCAAAACACATCAGAACATGGACGGTCTCACTGCGCTGGTAGGCACGTCACTTCATTGCATCCTGGGGCAGAAAAGGAAGTCTGCATGGGGGGGTGGAGGGCCAGGAAGGAGAGGAGCTGAGTGGTTGAATACTTAACTGGGGCTGGACAGTGGGGAGATACTGTGTGTATGGCTGGTTGGATCGACAGGGCTACAGCTGAATGTATTGGGCTCAGGACACAACAGCTGCATGTTTGACTGAGTGGCTGGCTGGCTGGCTGGCTGGCTGGCTGGCTGGCATGACTGTTTGGATAAAGTTATTCTGGGGCTTCACCATTTCCATGCAAACTTTTTCATTTCCATGCTAACTTATTCAATTACTGATTTACTCAAACGCAGGAATCTGCTTGACCTGTCTTTATGGTTGTCATCCATGATCCAATTTACTGTCACTTATTCACAGCCGGTTTGAATATCAGTAAATAGCAGGCAGGTCTCAGCTTGTCCACAGACACTTTTAAAAATGGGAATGAAATGACAGTGGCCCTTGAACTTTGGATCAGGCCTAAAAGGAAAGAACACGAGGCAGAGTAGGGCCAAAAACAACTCACAAAACAACCTGCGTCCTGACACATCTTTTGGACATAACATGGTTGGACGTGGTTTAAGACCAAAATTTGCTCTTATGTTAGGAACACCTCAACACAGGTCAGTTGGGACCAGTCTGCAAACGGTTTCAAAAGCTAAAACATGGTATCTATTTTATTATTATTATATTATATTATTATTATATATCATTATACTGTACATAGATTCTCTACAAAGAAATTAGTCTTGCATTGTCTTGCCTTTTTGGCAACACTTCTGTCTTCTGTCATACAGGAAATCTGTGAGAAAAAAATATTTTTAATTGCCATTTGAAAAGGGCAGTTTTACACTCAAGATGATAGAGTGGTTCTGACTGTCCTTTAGCTGGACTTCTGCACTGGTGAGTTGATGCACAAAAGGTTACTTGGTGCTGAACTGAGCTGAGACTGATGTTGGTGTTATTATGAGGTCATAATCGACCACAAAGTAAAGTTTTAGTGGTTTAATAAATTTGACTCATTATAGAGCTGTGAGAGCTCAGTACTTACTGTAGGATTGGACTTTGTACCACAGCAGTGGTGGGTAATCTTAAGATTATAAGAAATGTATACAGTGTTTCTAGGAAGATATGTGAGCTACTAGCTACAATGATGTAGCAATCTTTGTTCCCAGTTAAAAACTGGGACACTGGGACATTGAGAAAATGTGCTACACACTGCACTTAATACCCACTAAGGTATTTATTTCACATCAAAGCAAATAGCATCACAGTCAATCTAATCAGCTCCTGGATGAGGTCTTTCTGGACAAATTTGTTCCTGTATAAACAAAATGCTGCCATGTCAAATCCATAATTACTTTGTAGATATAAATTCCAGTTGTACAGTTTAGAACTAGTAAACCCAATACAAGATCAATTGGCATTTGGTGAGGCTAAACTCAATTGTGGCAGCTCTCTGTTGTACAGTGAGATATCTGGTGGGATCAGTTTGGTCTGTTTTAGTTCTCTGGCAGTTTGCCCAGTCACATTTTACACACAGTTTGTCTCTAACCAGATCAACACAGATTAGGGAGACCACAGGGATCCCTCTCGGCATTTGGCCTTTCTCACCTGCTCTCTGTCTACTCACAATAACTCACTCCTCTCAGAGTCTTCTCCATAGTCTAAAACATTGGAGAAGTCTCTGTGGTCGCCATGTGTCTCTTATCTCTCTAACCTTGATTTCAGTTCAGTAAAACCACCATCTCTGCTCTCCTGTAACTTCCCTAATGCCATCCTTTGTTAAAATGTTTCTTTCCTTTCTCTTGAATCATCTCTGACTGTTGTACCTGGTAAGTCAAGCCCTTTCTCGCCTTCACAGACACGGTGACCTTAGCTCACAGATATGCCTTGAGAGAAAGGAGAGTGGAGAACTTGATGGCATGTCACAGTGTGACCCTACAGATGGCATGTGACAGCCATCTCAGCCTCATGGCCTGCTCATCCACCTCTTGGCAAGTAATGCACAGAGAGTGAATAGGATGGGATGGGAGGGGATGGCAGGAAAGTGGAGCAGAGCAGAATACAGGAGAGAGAAAAATTACAAATAAGAGAAAAGAGGGCAAATTCTGATGGAGGAGGATAATACAGGGAAGGAGGTAACAGGAGAGGAGGAAGATGTAGAAAGAGTGTAGGAATATGGACAAAAAAACAACATGTTTCATTACATCAGTACTGTTGGCCTTTGCTAAATGTTTAAAATGTGAATGTAAATCAAGGACAAAAGAAGAAAAAGTGTCCCTGAGGCATACTCACTGACACTTCTAGATGTTTTGACTTACAAGGAAATAGTGACTCAGAGCCAGAATAATGTCGCCTGTCAATCATACCAATAACTCAACACACACAATTAAAGAAGTGGTTGCATGACAGAATGCTGTAAACGCTCGCACGTGTTAAAACACAGAAACAGAAGAGAATGAATCGCACGTGTAAAAACAGAAGCAGAATGAACTGTGATTAACTGTGTTATCTGTTCATTTAAAGGATCATTTTCGATCCAATGAACATAACACTATCCTACACAAACCAACAAAAATATAGTGTAGATCTGTGGTGAACAGCTTTGTCACTAAGACCAGAGATTTTTATAGGATGAAAAAATATTTCATGCGAGTGTGATTTTCCTCTTATACCTACACATAGGCAGAACTGCGCTGGAGCAATGGAATTCCGGCATTGCACCCGTAGAGATGTGGGTGTTTCTGCTCATCATCATTTATGGCTGCAAAGTTTGGAATTCATCTGGGCGATGTAGCTGAACTTGTTCTGAAAGCACAGATGGGAAGCGAGTTGGAGAAAGCTTTTTAATTATACGGTCAAATATACATAGTTAAACAGTATATACTGATGCATCATTCAAAATAAAATACTTTTACAGTGGCCATCTCATAACGCTGTGCATCACTGAGGTTTTCTTTCTGTCAAAAATGTTCTTATGTCATGATTTCCCCTGAAGCAGGGGTCCAGAAATTGTTTTCAGTGAGCTGAATTAAAAATGAGCTCATTATTTTACTAGGGCTGGCCAGCTGAGTGTTGTTGAAAAATGTTTAATACAGATAGCTACCCGTGAATTCAAAACAGGTACTTTTTTTAATAGCATACATTCTTATAATTTTTTTTTTAAGTACAACATACACTTTACGATACAAGTTGTTTTTTATTCTCCAGCTCCTTGACACCAATGGGACGCACACGGTAATTAAATTCTCTCAAAATAAACAACAACACGTGAGCCCTGTGTCTGTGACTAAAGCAGTGTTTTTCCTGCATGGCACTACAACGTGTAACGTTAGACAGCCAATCACAAGCAATAGGTCTATTAGTTCTTGTAGCATATATACAGTATATACTATATATATATATATATATATATATATATATATATATATACATACACTACCGGTCAAAAGTTTGGGGTCACTTACAAATTTCCATGCCACTCCATTATAGACATAACACCAGCTGATCTGAGTGGGTGGCTGATCTTTAATGCAATATCTACATTGCCCATTATCAGCAACCATTCATCCAATGTTCCAGAGGCACATTCTGTTTACTAATCTGATATCATTTTAAAAAACTAACTGAGAAAACACTGGAGAATCCTTTTGCAATTATGTAAGCACTATGTAATCTGAAAACTGCTGCCCTGGTTAAAAAAACAATGCAACTGACCTCAGCTGGTATTGTTTAATGGAGTGCAATGGAAATTTCTAAGTGAGCCCAAACTTTTGACGGTAGTGTATATATATATATATATATATTACAACCTTAACCCTAACCACAAGTTAGGCCTGTTCTGTAGCATTATGTATAAAGCTACAAGAACAGGCCTAATGCTTGTGTATATGCAGTATATATATATATATATATATATATATATATATATATACATATAATAAAGAAACTAAATGAATCAAGCGCAATATCAGAGCAGTAGCCTGCACTGAAATACAATTTACCCTTGCTTTCTACTACATTTCTGTGCTGCTGAACACATGGAGGAAGAACAAAAAAACACGCCCATAGCAACAGGTTCAGATACCCTAGCAACCAGAAACGCTTCCCGATTGGAGAACAGGAACACACAGACAAACAGCAAAACACATTACAACCACATAAAGGTGGATTATTTTACCTCTGTCTCTAATACACGGCCTCTTGTTCACTATAACATCAGTGTTTTTCATTAGCGAATTTTCTATTTCACAAATTGAAAGAAGGCTAGCTAGCTAACGGGAAACAAAGAGGTCCACTAAGGTAGCTATGCTAATCTGAACCAGTTTACTGATAACGTTACCCGGGGAAACACCGGCGGCACCTCCAGCGTGAGAAGGCTCCACGGAGTTTGAACAGCGATTTTTTTTCATCCAGCCCAACAGTGACGACTCTGGCTGTGAACAGTGACAACAAACAGATGGCGGGAGAGAGGCTCGCCCTTCCTTCACAGATGAGATATCATACATTCATGGATGAGAGAGGCTGCTCTCCTCCACTAACCGTCCACGTTAGCCTTCACTCGTTGCGGCTGACGTCACCACACCGGGCCTCAACAATTACAAAAGTGTAATATGATGTACCTGTATACACGAACTGAGATGACATTTGACCAATTCTGGTTACTGCAGGAAATAATGCTTCAGTGAAAATCCCCGGCTCCACCGGCATGCAAATCTTCCTCTTCTTCATTCCTAGAAATTTAACAGAAACAACATGTTGGATTAGGAGGATGACCTCAGTTACCCAACCCATTCTCTTGGTTTTTTTACATCTGTTATCTGTCAATTTAAGTCTTCTTTCTTCTTCTGTAGCCTACTGATGTTTGCATGCCTTATGTATTTAGTTCTTCTTTATTTGTCTCTTATGTTAGATGTTTCTTGGCTACTTTTGTAATACTCCCAATACTGTGTATTGATGGGTAAGGGATATGTAAAAATGAAAACTTTTAAACTATGATGCTTATCTTCTGTTACTCTGTACACATGTTGAACACATTTAATTTAGCATTTGACCTTAAAAAAAAAAAAGAATAAAGCATTATCAAAACTGAGCTGGAACTTGGCTACTGTAAAAACTGTGTAAAAGTGTCGTATGCAATACTGGATAGACAGAAACGTTATTTTTCTAACTGACGTAAAGCATAAAACATAAAATGGTAATAAATGGTACCAGTTTAATTTGACAACTAGTGCAATGTTATTCTGACTCTAAAGCATTTCAAAAATTGGGACCTACTTTCTTTGCGATTGAAATAGCTATTAAATGCTCTACATGTACTAACAAACATATACAAAATATTAGAGTAAAGGTAAAATTGCTCCATGTGGATAATCTTTCAGATATTTAGTGGCAACTCTTTATATTACAAACAAATGAATAGAAGTACGTTACTTTACATATTATATCCCACCAACTCATACATCTCAAGATTTGTAGATGTCCTCAACAAAAGTGATTTTTGTTTTAATGAGGTGAATTTATGATTGTTCATACATAATAGTATTCTGGAGGAAACTAAAGTATTAATTTGCTCATCAGACAAGGGATCTAATAGAAATCATGAATGTTATTCAACACATTGCCATAAAGATAAGAACTGTTTTGTCAATGATTTAATTTTGAAATTTGTAACATTTATACAATACATCTAGGTTTTCGAAGTCTCCTCCATCTTTTGCATTTTTCATCACAGAATTTAGAAATTGCATTCAGTCTTTTATCAATCAAAGGAAATGTCTACTGGTTGTGAATTAGTTAAAGAGATTTCAAAATTGTAATTTGTGCTTTTTCGTCACCCATTTTCATTCATTTGTCAATATTTTAATCAATTTGTATATATTTTAATAAGTAATTCTAATTCCAAGTAATTCCATGTCAATTTATATATTGTTTAAGCAATTTTACAATAAATTATTATAATAATAATAATGTCTTGGTTCTTTATTTGAAAAAAACACATTAATGGATTCTAAGGGCATCATCCAAACTGACCTGACATGTGTTACCAAGTAAAGGCTTCAGCATGGGATACTTAAACAAAGTAAGATTTTATATGGCGAATGTGCTCGGTGTATTTTGAAGTCGGAGGCCTTTATAAATGGCTTTTATGGCTGATGCAGAACCTTTTTAATACCTCCACTCTGACTGCTAGGCTAAAGCATTTAACTGTAAAATACAACTATTTGAATAACCCTTGCTCTCCAACAGCTTTGCATAAGACTCTGGGATCCACTGTAAACCACAAAGAAGGAATACAGGATGTATTAATATGAAATGATCTTACTGTAACACAGCTATGTTGTGTATATATGCCAACTCTGATTTCAGTGCACAAGAAATCTTCACTTATCCCTGTGATGTCCCTGTGCAGATCCTGTTGTTAAAAAAGAATAGTTCTCAGGAGACACAGAATTAGTTGAACATCAAATTGTGACCCATTCCACTATGTGGAATAAACTCCCAGAAACCTGTAGATCCGCTGCTACTCTCAGTTCTTTTAAATCAAGGCTGAAGACCTTTCTTTTTGATGCTGCCTTTCTTTAAATTAATGCTCATTTCTTTCTTATGCTGCACTGTAACTTTTATTCTTGTGTTTTATGTGTCCTAATGTTTCTATTTTGTTTTTAACTGTCTATTCATGTGTCTTATTGATTTTAAATGCTTATGACTTTTAACTGTTTGTACTTGTGTTTTATCTGTTTTAATGATTTTGTGTAAAGCACTTTGAATTGCCCTGTTGCTGAAATGTGCTATACAAATAAAGCTGCCTTGCCTTGCCTTGCCTATGTCCCTGTGGTGTTGGGGACAGTGAGTGTAACTATGAAGACCTGTCCAAACATGAACAGGGCAGGATAGATTACTCATCGGACCAGCTGACCCTCTTGGCACCTGTCAGTCGGGGCGAGGCCCTTGGACACAGGAACAAATGTCACAAATTTGAAATAGAAATAGCACTTGAATCTTGAGTGAGTCACAATGTGACAAAATTCATTGCCCAAGGTCTACTCATTGAAGGCCACAATGTGCAGCTAAAAGTCAGATCATTTCCACTAAGTCCACCTTGTGCTTTTTTGTCAGACTGTTTTTTCCAAGGTTGATTAAGAATCCTCAAGCTCACAATCACACTGTATAATTTATAATGGCAAATGAAAATCCCCAGCGGACTCAAGTTTAGACTGCAGCTTCCTTAAACACATTCACAGCTGTGTAACATGTAACATGATTGGTTATTTTTAGTCATTATAGCAGCACAGCTCCAGGGACGCCAATGTCAGCCAGTCAGTTGTTCCACCGATTTGGTCCGGGCTAAAATATCTCAACACCTGCTGAACGAATTGGGATCAAAGTTTGTACAGACATTCATGGTCCCCAGAGGATGAATCCTAGTGGCTTTGGTGATCCTGCAAATACCCGCAGGATCACAACAGTCAGCACATACCTGCAAGACTAATTTCATTCCAATAAGCCTCAGCTGTACTTTGTGTTTAATACTAATTAATTAGCAAGTGTTTGCATGCTAACACTCAACAGAGATGTGTTAGCATTTAGCTCAGATCACCTCTGTACAGAGCTACAAGCATGGCTCTTAGTCTTTTTTTTATTATGGTTGGTTATGGATTTGGCTTTGAATGGGATTAGTAACATTGAAAAAAATACACTTCAAACAAGTTGTGGAAATGGAATCTTTATTGTGTTACAGTAAAGATGTTAACATGAAGTGTGCCTATAAACGACATGTATGTATCAATCTATCACATTCTCACATCACTTGAGAAATAAAACACTCACACTGTTGATACAGTATTGCAGCTGGAGTTATTCATTTGTAGATACCCCATTTCTCACATACTGTAAACACAGCCTGACTCATGCATTCCATCCCTGCAGAGTGTCTACTTGCAGCTTTTAGGTGGAAAGATCAGTCCTCCTGGACAGATAACTTCTCTCTGGCATCCTGTTTTTGTTTTCATTATCCTCTCAGCTTTCTTGCCAGTTCATTCCAGGGTTGTGTGTGTGTATGGGCGTGTTTGTGTGCGAGAATGTGAGGAGGAAACACACAGACAGAAGGAGAGAGAAAAGCAGTGATAGATAGCACAGAGGGCCTGTAAACAGCCCACTCTCTTCCTGCCATTGTTTCATCTCAGGGACCCACATGAGGCACGACTAGACTGTGCCTCCTGGACATCAGCTTGCTCCCCCTCCTCATTGGCCCACTCCTGCGGCTGCTCTGCGTTTCCATGGAGACAGATAATACGCCTGCAGACGATTGCATCCCCTGCTGAAAGGCATTCATGGAGGCAATAATACAGAACAACCGGGAATGCTGACTGTTAAAAGAGCAACATAGATTAAAAAAAAAAAAAAATCTGTTTGTCATCACCTAAAAAAAAAATAGTAAAACTTCATGAAATAGGAAATGGAAACTTTTTTTTTTTCTTTTTTTTTTTATATTCAAATTATTGAACAAATGGACATACAGTAGAAAGAAAAATCTTCTGCACATTCAGAAGTCTATGTTAAAGAGCCAGGGGGTTACTAAAGGAAAAAAATAAGGAAAAAAATAAGAAAACCACTCATACAAATATTCTGTAAAGCTTACAGAGGTCATACGATCTGACAGCTTTCTTGTTCGTACAGGTGGAAATGGAGGCAACGTATTGTTAAGATTAAGAGCCAGCTCAAAAAAGCTTGGTTCTTTTTCAAAACCTTTGATTCAAGAAATAAATTTGGTTAAAAAATATTAGATTATGTGTATACATCAGAATAAAGCTTTCATTATGTTGAGTGATCCAAACAACACATTTTCCCAGTGTAATGTAAAATGAGGGTAAATATGATCAGCAATAAAATGTGATAACCTGCTCCAAAGTTCTTGGTGTACTGGCAAGACCAAAATAAGGACCCAGTTGTCATTTAGCTCCTCCACAAAAAGTACAGCTGATTAATGTCTTTTTATTTTCTGCGAAATGGTTAGTTGGGTAAAATCTGTGAAGCATTTTAAAGGATATCTCTTAACTTGTTGGTTAAGAAAAACGTGTGCGGCAATAGCCAAACCTTTTCCAACAAATCTCTTCAACATGTGGGACCAGTACGATAAAGCAGCAGGTGTACTCCTAACGTCGTGTAGAAGAGTTGACGAGTTGCCTTATTCTTGCTTGGCCTGTAGAAGAAAACAGATTTTTCCAACAATTGTTTCATTCACATTAACAGTGGGGTGAACATGACTCCATTAAAACCTTTAAAGAGTGCAATAACAGCTGGCGGTATTGCATCAAAAACAATAGAGAAGTCCTTCGGAGAGACAGGAAGCCATAGTGATGAATAAACTCAACGTAATTAAAAAGCTGACCACGTTGGTTGGAGTAACTGAGATACAAGCAATATGTTGTTGTCAACCACTGTTGAAAGAAAATTGATTGTGTTTACACAAAATGATTGTTGTTCCAAATATAAAACCTGTGAGGACTGAAATTATGGTGTAAATCAAAGACCAAGCCAGCAACATTTGTTTATGAAATGAAGAAAGTTTGAGAGGGATTTTGTCAATATTATAGGTGCATACCAAAAAAATTCGAGACCACCTACTGAGGAGAAGACATAATGGGAATAAAAATCACAAGGAAGTTGGACAATTTAAGTAACGTTTAATCCAAATCATTTTGAAGGTGTTATTCAAGGTAGTAAAATCTAGAAATGAGGCCACCTTACTGTACTCATCATTAAAACAGACTTTCTCAGAGGAGTGCGGTTTTTCACACCAAAATCACATAAGACCTTGTCTAGTTTTACACTGTGTGATCTACATATAAAGATAGTGAGCGTATGTTAATCTTGATATACCTTCAGCCTTCGAGAGTAGAATCCTGCCTTTTAATGATAAGTACGTAACAGCCAAAGATTGAATTTCTTTTTTTTTTTTTTTTCAACAATTGGAGTAAAATTATTCTTGCTCTTTGAAGTTCATTTTTATCAATGACAAGACCTAAGTAATTAATACTGTTTTTCACAGGGATATTAGCGATTAAGTCAACATCACAATCTTTAAGTGCTAGTAATTGACACTTTTTGAGATTTAAGCGGAGACCAGAAGCTCTGCTGAAGACTTCTATTATAGTGATTGCTAGAGGAAATGGGGGTGTCTTCACAAAACAGTGTTGTATCATCGCCAGTTGACTAAAATAATGTCCATTGGCGATGGAAATACCCTGCAATTGATACCTTTGATGTGTTCACATAACAGTTGGGCTGCAAGCAAGAAAAGGTAGGGTGACGTAGGGCATCCCTGCCTAATTCCACGCTTAATTTCAAATCTGGGCGTTTAAGCTTAATGGAACAATTTGCATTATTGTAGAGAGTTTTGATTGCATTACAGAAGAAATCTCCAAAGCCAAACTTCCTCAGAGAATGATAGAGAAAATGATGCTCAACTGTATCAAAAGCCTTGAAAAAGTCTAGGAAAAGACAAAGCTGTCTTCTGAAATTAAGTATGAATAGTCAACTAGATCTAAGACTAGTCTAATGTTGTTGGAGATGTGCCTGTTGGGCATAAAACCTGATTGTGTTTCATCAATTATAGAATTTAACCCTTTTTTTATTCTTTTAGCAAAGGTCATGGCCAATATTTTGTAATCATTATTTAAAAGACTAATTGGACGCCAGTTATCAATGTAAAGTAAATCCTTGCGTGGTTTAGGGATTAAAGTAATCAAACCTTGAGTCAGACTCCTGCAGGGAACCTTTTTAATACCTCCACTCGACTGCTAGGCTAAAGCATTTAACTGTAAAATACACTATTTGAATAACCCTGCTCTCCAACGCTTTGCATAAGACTCTGGGATCCCCTGTAAACACACAAGAAGGAATACAGGATGTATTATATGAAAGTCTTACTGTAACACAGCTATGTTGTGTATATATGCCAACTCTGATTTCAGTGCACAAGAAATCTTCACTTATCCCTGTGATGTCCCTGTGCAGACCTGTTGTAAAAAAGAATAGTTCTCAGGAGACACAGAATTAGTTGAACATCAAATTGTGACCCATTCCACTATGTGGAATAAACTCCCAGAAACCTGTAGTCCGCTGCTACTCTCAGTTCTTTTAATCAAGGCTGAAGACCTTTCTTTTTGATGCTGCCTTTCTTTAAATTAATGCTCATTTCTTTCTTATGCTGCACTGTAACTTTTATTCTTGTGTTTTATGTGTCCTAATGTTTCTATTTTGTTTTTAACTGTCTATTCATGTGTCTTATTGATTTTAATGCTTATGACTTTTAACTGTTTGTACTTGTGTTTTATCTGTTTTAATGATTTTGTGTAAAGCACTTTGAATTGCCCTGTTGCTGAAATGTGCTATACAAATAAGCTGCCTTGCCTGCCTTGCCTATGTCCCTGTGGTGTTGGGGACAGTGAGTGTAACTATGAAGACTGTCCAAACATGAACAGGGCAGGAAGATTACTCATCGGACCAGCTGACCCTCTTGGCACCTGTCAGTCGGGGCGAGGCCCTTGAGACACGGAACAAATGTCACAAATTTGAAATAGAAATAGCACTTGAATCTTGAGTGAGCACAATGTGACAAAACTCTTGCCCAAGGTCTACTCATTGAAGGCCACAATGTGCAGCTAAAAGTCAGATCATTTCCACTAAGTCCACCTTGTGCTTTTTTGTCAGACTGTTTTTTCCAAGGTTGATTAAGATCCTCAAGCTCACATCACACGTATAATTTATAATGGCAAATGAAAATCCCCAGCGGACTCAAGTTTAGACTGCAGCTTCCTTAAACACATTCACAGCTGTGTACATGTAACATGATTGGTTATTTTTAGTCATATAGCAGCACAGCTCCAGGGACCCAATGTCAGCCAGTCAGTTGTTCCACCGATTTGTCCGGGCTAAAATACTCAACACGCTGAACAATTGGGATCAAAGTTTGTCACAATTCATGGTCCCCAGAGGATGAATCCTATGGCTTGGTGATCCTGCATACCCGCAGGATCACACAGTCAGCACACCTGCAAGACTAATTTCATTCAATAGCCCTAGCTGTCCTTTGTGTTTAATACTAATTAATTAGCAAGTGTTTGCATGCTAACACTCAACAAGAGATTGTTAGCATTTAGCTCAGATCACCTCTGTACAGAGCTACAGCAGGCTCTTAGTCTTTTTTTTATTATGGTTGGTTATGGATTTGGCTTTGAATGGATTAGTAACATTGAAAAAAATACACTTCAAACAAGTTGTGGAAATGGAATCTTTATTGTGTTACAGTAAAGAGTTAACATGAAGTGTTGCCTATAAACGACATGTATGTCAATCTATCACATTCTCACATCACTTGGAAATAAAACACTCACACTGTTGATACAGTATTGCAGCTGAGTTATTCATTTGTAGATACCCATTTCTCACATACTGTAAACACAGCCTGACTCATGCATTCCTCCCTGCAGAGTGTCTACTTGCAGCTTTTAGGTGGAAAGATCAGTCCTCCTGGACAGATAACTTCTCTCTGGCATCCTGTTTTTTGTTTTATTATCCTCTCAGCTTTCTTGCCAGTTCATTCCAGGGTTGGTGTGTGTTATGGGCGTGTTTGTGTGCAAGAATGTGAGGAGGAAACACAGACAGAAGGAGAGAGAAAAGCAGTGATAGATAGCACAGAGGGCCTGTAAACAGCCCCTCTCTCCTGCCATTGTTTCATCTCAGGGACCACACTGAGGCACGACTAGACTGTGCCTCCTGGACAGCACTTGCTCCCCCTCCTCATTGGCCCACTCCGCGGCTGCTCTGCGTTTCCATGGAGACAGATAATACGCCTGCAGACGATTGCATCCCCTGCTGAAAGGCATTCATGGAGGCAATAATACAGAACAACCGGGAATGCTGACTGTTAAAAGAGCAACATAGATTAAAAAAAAAAAAAAATCATGTTTGTCATCACCTAAAAAAAAAATGAGTAACCTTTCATGAAATAGGAAATGGAAATTTTTTTTTTTTCTTTTTTTTTTTTTTATATTCAAATTTATTGAACAATGGACATACAGTAGAAAGAAAAATCTTCTGCACATCTCAGAAGTCTATGTTCTAAAGAGCCGGGTTACTAAGAGAAAAAATAAGGAAAAAAAAAGAAAACCACTTCATACAAATATTCTGTAAAGCTTACAGAGGTCATACGATCTGACAGCTTTCTTGTTCGTACAGGTGGAAATGGAGGCAACGTATTGTTTAAGATTAAGAGCCAGCTCAAAAAAGCTTGGCTTCTTTTTCAAAACCTTTGATTCATGCAAATAAAATTTGGTTAAAATAATAATTAGATTTATTGTGTAATACTCAGAATAAAGCTTTCCATTATGTTGAGTGAATCCAAACAATACATTTTCCCAGTGTAATGTAAAATGAGGGTAAATATGATCAGCAATAAAATGTGATAACCTGCTCCAAAGTTTCTTGGTGTACTGGCAAGACCAAAATAAGTGACCCAGTGTTTCATTTAGCTCTCCACAAAAAGTACAGCTGATATTAATGTCTTTTTTCATTTTCTGCAGATAATGGTTAGTTGGGTAAAATCTGTGAAGCATTTTAAAGGATATCTCTTTAACTTTGTTGGTTAAGAAAAACGTGTGCGGCAATAGCCAAACCTTTTCCCAACAAATCTCTTCAACATGTGGAGACCAGTACGATAAAGCAGCAGGTGTACTCCTAACGTCGTGTAGAAAGAGTTGACGAGTTGCCTTATTCTTGCTTTTGGCCTGTAGAGAAAAACAGATTTTTCCAACAATTGTTTCATTCACATTTAACATTGTGGGGTGAACATCGACTCCATTAAAACCTTTAAAGAGTGCAATAACAGCTGGCGGTATTGCATCAAAAACAATAGAGAAGTCCTTCGGAGAGACAGGAATGCCATAGTGATGAATAAACTCAACGTAATTAAAAAGCTGACCACGTTGGTTGAGTAACTGAGATACAAGCAATATGTTGTTGTCAACCCACTGTTGAAAGAAAATTGATTTGTTTTTACACAAAATGTATCTGTTGTTCCAAATATAAAACCTGTGAGGACTGAAATTATGCTTGTAAATCAAAGACCAAGCCAGCAACATTTGTTTATGAAATGAAGAAAGTTTAAGAGGAATTTTGTCAATATTATAGGTGCATACCAACAAAAATTCGAGACCACCTACTGAGGAGAAGACATAATGGGGAATAAAATTCCACAAGGAAGTTGGACAATTTAAGTAACGTTTAATCCAATTAATTTTGAAGGTGTTATTCAAGGTAGTAAAATCTAGAAAACTGAGGCCACCCTTACTGTACTCATTCATTAAAACAGACTTTCTCAGATAGTGAGTGCGGTTTTTCCACACAAAATCATATAAGACCTTGTCTATTGTTTTACACATTTGTTGATCTACATATAAAGATAGTGCAGCGTATGTTAATCTTGATATACCTTCAGCCTTCGAGAGTAGAATCCTGCCTTTTAATGATAAGTCACGTAACAGCCAAAGATTGAATTTCTTTTTTTTTTTTTTTTCAACAATTGGAGTGAAATTATTCTTGCATCTTTGAAGTTCATTTTTATCAATAACAAGACCTAAGTAATTAATACTGTTTTTCACAGGGATATTAGCGATTAAGTCAACATCACAATCTTTAAGTGCTAGTAATTCACACTTTTTGAGATTTAAGCGGAGACCAGAAGCTCTGCTGAAGACTTCTATTATAGTGATTGCTAGAGGAACCTGGGAGCTGTCTTTCAAAAACAGTGTTGTATCATCTGCCAGTTGACTTAAAATAATTGTCCTATTGGCGATGGAAATACCCTGCAATTGACTACATTTGATGTGTTCACATAACAGTTGGGCTGCAAGCAAGAAAAGGTAGGGTGATATAGGGCATCCCTGCCTAATTCCACGCTTAATTTCAAATCTGGGCGTGGATCCGTTTTTAAGCTTAATGGAACAATTTGCATTATTGTAGAGAGTTTTGATTGCATTACAGAAGAAATCTCCAAAGCCAAACTTCCTCAGAGAATGATAGAGAAAATGATGCTCAACTGTATCAAAAGCCTTGAAAAAGTCTAGGAAAAGAACAAAGCTGTCTTCTGAAATTAAGTATGAATAGTCAACTAGATCTAAGACTAGTCTAATGTTGTTGGAGATATGCCTGTTGGGCATAAAACCTGATTGTGTTTCATCAATTATAGAATTTAACCCTTTTTTTATTCTTTTAGCAAAGGTCATGGCCAATATTTTGTAATCATTATTTAAAAGACTAATTGGACGCCAGTTATCAATGTAAAGTAAATCCTTGCGTGGTTTAGGGATTAAAGTAATCAAACCTTGAGTCAGACTCCAAGGTAAGGTATGGGTCGATATGCTTTCGTTAAATACCTGCAACAAGAAGGGCGCCATTTGCAGGGAAAACAGTTTATAAAATTCGGACGATAAACCGTCAGTCCCAGGCGACTTATTGTCTTTTAATTGTTCCAAACATTCGCTGACCTCGGTCAGAGTCAAAGGAAGATCCC
>NC_045736.1:8293304-8302479 GCF_008692095.1 Etheostoma spectabile | reverse complement strand
GAAGATCACAAAGGTCCCTTTCTGAGTTGTCAAGTTGAGGGGTGTCATGTAAAGAGTTCAGAAATGTAGAGGCATCATTTTCTGAATATTCAGAGGTATGTAGCTTAGTGTAAAATGAGGAGCAAAAGTCAGATATTAGCTGTTGATCATCAGTTGTAGAGTTGTCAATGTTTAACTCATTAATGATATTAACTTTTGCATGGTATTTTTCCAGTTTGAAGAAATATGAAGAATTCTGTTCTCCTTCTTCTAACCACTGCTTCCGAGACCTTATAAAAGCTCCTTCCGCCTTCCTTTTATATATTTTATCCAGGTTCTCTTGTAAATTAAACATTTCTATCTTTTCCTCTTCTGTTAAAGCATCTGGTGATATTTGAGATAGGACCGATATTCCTGTGTAGGAAATGGAAACTGTTATCCTCGGACATTTCCTTTAGCGTCATCATCAGGTCAAAATTTCAGTTTTTCAGCTTAATACTTTGGTTTATGACTAAATGTCTAAAAAAACAGATGACATTCCCATCAGCCACAGCTGCACTTTGTGTTTAGTGCTAATTTCTAAATATTAGCATGCTAACATTGAACCTGCTAAACATCAGCCTGCTAACATGCTGACGTTTAGCTGCTAGCACGGCTGAAAATGACCAATCATGGAGATACATGGTTTTCAATCGACAGCAACCTATGGGCCTGTATGTAAGTTAGGGGAAATTGCCATACCTGTTAGGTGTGTGAGCTCTTTTTACGTGAACGTGTGTTTGAATGCCTATGGCACTTGCATGCATATTTCTACAACGGAGTATCTGTGTCTCTGCATTCTGGGACGACCTCATAACAAGCTTGACAAATGATTGATTGAAACCCTATTTTCAGTTTGGAACCTTATCTTTAACACTGAGCCACTGAGCCATTTCACACACAGGAACTCTTCCTGTTGACACCTAGTTTACGCCAGAGAGAAATTTATTTGCACTGGTCAGAAAAAAACATTGACATGTTTTTTTAAAACTTTTTTAAAGAAACACTGCTTTTTCCTGGCCTTGCGCTGTCTAGTGTTTTGTGTGTTTTTAAGGTCTGTTGCTGTTCTGTATATTTCATTGTTTGCTTCTTTTTACTTTTGTGTTCTCATGTTTTTTTAATCATTTTGACTCTCATGAAGCACTTTGTGGCCTTGCTTTTTGAAATGGTATACTAAATAAACTTTACCTACTGACTTACTGACACTGACATGCACTAAGTTGGATTGAAAAATTATTTTCCTCAACTGCTTTGCTGTGGTAGACCTTGAAGGGCCAGACATCCAAAGGTTGTCGGACTGGGGGGAAAGGGTACTGAGTATACCCAGGGCCCTTATGTGAAGAGGGCCCAAAAAGATGCTAGAATGAAGAGCTTTGGATGCGGGGAGGGGCCAATAGAGAATGCCTTTCTACAGGGCCCAGAATTATGTGCGACGCCCTGCAGACATCTACTGTCTTATGAAACCTGCCCTGCTTATGTGGTCAGGTGGATTATGTTGTGAATAAAAGCTTGTGTTTGGCTCTGTGAAAAGACTGAACAGTTTACTGCATTTCATCACAAGTTTATCATTCCATGAGCTTGCAGTGTTTCACACATTAATATTGCACATTATTAGGTAGAAGGCATTTGTGGTTGCAAAATCAGGACAAGAAAATGTCACAAGGCAGCAAAAATGACTCTTGTTTAAAATACAAAGAGATCTCACTCAGTAAAAAAAGAAAATGAGTTATTTAATATTTTCATCACTGCTTCTTTGTACTGACAGCACAGGTTAATGTTGATGTTGATGAAAGTTTGTCATTTAATTCAGTCAGATGTATTCTACCCTCGTAGGCTACCACAGCTACTTTAATATACTTCAAATTGTGGATTTTTTTCCTGCGGTTGGTTTACAAAGAAGGGTTTTTAACACGAGTGAGGCGATTACGTACATTCACAGACAATGGACGTTATTCATGCAGGGCTAAAACCGCTTGCTATATTTAACCACTTTCAGTCATACTAATATCCTGCTTCGGGATTAAGACTGATTTACACTGGGCAACAAAGTCTTTGTGGTGGGATGTAAGCTCAGCAGCATGAGTTGTGATGACGTTTGATTATGCAATTAGATGGCGAGAAAGGGGGAAAGAAAGAGAAAGAAAAACACAATGAGCTACTGTAATAATGTAAATTAAAATTACTATAATTTCATGACTGGGATCAGAACGATAACTCATTTCTCGTACTTTAATGAACTTTAATGAAACCTATACAGTTTTGTTGTAGAATTTATAAAATGTTACAGTCCACCAGTGGCCACTCTTTTTTTCTCTCTTTTTAATTAACTTTATCATCTTCTCTCTTACATGTTCTTCTTTGTGATTCATCAGCAGTGGATTTATTTAAGGGGCATTAGTGTATTAAGTGATCAGAGAAAGTGCACCTGACGTTTTGCATGTTCAATTTATCTAGCGATCTATTTATGAATAAGTCAGCATGAAAGGCAGTGCTTATTCAGCAGCCTTTATTAGCTGTTGCCCAGTTGCTTAGGTAAGTAGAAACTGACAGAGCATTCCCACCCTCACTGTCTCTTATTTGTTCATGTGTGGAGGGACTGCAGTACAACACCACACCAGCGCCCCTCTGTGTCATAACGTGGGTACTACAGAAGAGTCATCACGTGAACACTTTGAAGTACTTAGGACAAAATACTAATTAAAATATATCCAGCAGGACATGAAGGCACAAAGACAGTGATGGTAAGTGCAAGCCATGCCACGTTGCATGATATTGCAACATAAACAGTGTCTGCAGAAATATTAGTTGTCATTGTTTCAAAAAGTTTACATGTAATTTACTAAATAGGCCACTAGAGGGAGCGCTTATCTTTCTGTATGCAAAGATATGTTGGAGAATGAGGGTGAATGGCATTTACTAAGTGGGGGGGACTATTTCCTGCAAAAACGTGTTTCACATGATCCATCACCATCCAATCTAAATAGATGTTTAGATGATTTTTCAGTGCATTTATTTCAAACCTGGTGGTTTCTCTTGATCTAGTCTGGAGAGAGCTAAGTGTTCAAACTGCTTTTGATCAATTGTTTGCTCATTGTTTGTTCCAATTTGCAGCTGTTAACACTCTAGAGCTAGTGATTCAAAAAACACCACACGTCTCATTTGTATACAGGTTGCTTTTCTTTAATCTTGAAGGCACTTGGCTGCAACCACGTGTTTAAGGTGCAGCTGACTGGCAGGAATAGTTGTGGAGGGAATGATAAGTGTTTGGTGTTTTTTTTTTTTTTTTGAGTATCTGAGTGACTGCCTTGCAGAGATGGGAAGTAACGAATCACAAATACTTTGTTACTGTACTCAACTAGATTTTTCAGATTTTTTTTAAATTTTTTTATTCCTTACATTTTAACACGAATATCGGTACTATCAACTCCTTACATTTTACAAAAATTGACTTTTTACTTCAGTTTTGTACAACAGGTCGTCTATCAGGTGTGATTGTGACGTCGGAGAATAGCGCGGACACGAGCCTCACACCGCGAGCGGTCGCGCACGCCACACTGAGAAAAAAAGAGACTAGCTAAACTGTCCCGTCGGAGGATAGTCACTTGAGATTGTGTGTATGAGTCCTTGAGAACTGTAAGTCTTATAACTTATGTTGTCAGTTCATTTAGTTGTCAGTTCATTTAATTATGTTGTTGTATTGGTCTATAGTTCTTGCAAATTTAAAGTAAGTTAGCTAGTGATTTAGTTGTTTGCGTTCTTCACCTGTTAGCTAGCTAGGTTGCAGCTGGCTGTTGATTTGATAAAATGGCGATTGTTGAACGCCCTTGCTCACGTTTGTATTTTAGGTGACTAATTTTCATGCTACATTTAGGCTACACTGCATTAAAAAAATTAATTAACAGTGGGTTAATTGTTATTATTTACTAGAATATATATGATTCCTATGCAATGTGTATGGTAGCCTTTGCAATGTTATTTCTTTGCAGAACCATACACAAACACACAGCTATAGCAGAGCTACTCACGCCCATGTTTGTACTGATGCTTGATTGTAATAAAGCATCAACAGAGAGAGGTTGTCTCCGTCCGTGTTTAAACAGACACACTTGGGGTGAAGTTGGAAACCAGAATCAGCTTTAAATAGAGGCCTAATCTAGTCCCCACTATCAAGTTTCAAATCATTTCACTGGAGTTATCGTTATTATTGTTTGCGTCATCAATACCAAATCCAATCTAATTGGCTGGGAATACACACAGGATTCTCACAGGATCACAGTTAAATTGAAAGCTTGCTACTCAGTCAGAATCTTATTAACCTGGAGTCCCAGTCTCTGTCACAATAATCATATATGGGGTGTTTTATGCTATTGGCAGACATCCGTTTAAAATGTAGCCAATGGCATATAAAAAGCCTTTTTCCATGTCCACTGAAGTTTCTCAGCGTGCTCTCTAGGAATAGTTGTGTGGTCCAGGTAGCTTTGCATAAAAAATAGTTGTCATCCGCAAGGCTACTTTTATACTTTTATTAAATTTCCACGCCTGTACTTTGTCACTTTTATTTGAGTAAGTAAGTTAAATCTGTACTTCTACTTTTACCAGAGTATTTTTTAACACAAGTAACTTTACTTCTACTTAAGTACTGGGAAGTGAGTACTTTTGCCATCTCTGCTGCCTTGCATGCGGAACATAAAGAGTTGGTGGGTATAGGTGGGGATTACACAGGGATGTTTTTGTTCTTCTCACTTATCCTTACTTAGCAATTGTATATGGTCTAGAATGCTTCATTCACCTTTCAATGGTTTTTCAGATTTAAAAGAAAGTTTCCAAAACTTTACTAAAACTGCATTGTCAATGTCTGCACTCCATCTCAAACCTCGGTGGAGCTCCCACACAAGCTTTGCTGCAGAGTCAGACCACAGCATGCCTCCAGCAGAGAGCGAAATACCCCTTTGCTGTTATTGTTGGCGGATTCTTTAAGATTTGGAAACCTGCTGTGTCATTTTTGCACACTGAAATAGAAACAGTTACTTTCGTAAAGTAACTGCCTGAACGGTTTAGACTTCTTGGTCATGATCTATACATAGATTTATATTTAGGCATTCATACTCCCTGGCATAATATGCAACATGTCAGAAATACAATGCCTAAAGAGAAAGAGGCACAAAGAGAAATCATTTTTATTGTTGCCAGTTCAGATGAAAGAGAACAGGATGTTGCCAAAGACGAGTCACAGTATCATCTGGTTTACCTCCAAAAGAACACACAGACCTGCAGGTCTTACATCAAAGCTGCATTATTGTTCCTCTCACCATGACGTGTGAGTGCTAATCATTGGCTGCTATGACAGGATGCACAACAGCTCGATACGCTGTTTGAGTGGCAGGATCTCACTGACACAGATTGGATATCCTGCCTGCAGTGATGGAAAGTTCTGTACTTACAATTTGTATGCTACTTTACACTTCTTCTCCATTACATTTGAGAGGGAAATACCAACTTTTTTAGGTCACTATTTGTATGACAACTGTAGTTACTATACAGATAAAGATTTTACATGAAAAGACGTGTGTTTAAAAACTGTCAAAGCGCTGTGAAAAATTTGAATTTCCTCTTGCAGGATAAATAAAGGCACGTCTTCTATATATGCTTATGAAATACAATGTATTGCTTAAGATTAAACCAGTGGTTCGTACAAAGGAGATACACCCTCCTCCGGAGCCCTGGCAATTCAGCAGCAGACACTATTTCAATTTTCCATGCTTGCTAAGTGTTCTTATTTGCTAGTTGAATAAACCAGGAGACAACATGTGTCATTTGCAACGGTTACATTTGCATCTCCATGAAGCATACATGCTCATGTGCTTCAAGTGCATTGCTCTGAGGGTCAATGCACACATTAATGTCCCCCTTTATTCAGAAATGTATTTTGCTTGTTCACTTGGATGTTCAATTGGCACTTCACTGTGAGGAATGACGTATGATGTAATCAAAAAGGATCTTTTCAGACGGACAGAAAGAGAGTCGCTGACTGTAAGGATAAAATATCCCAGAAGGTTTTGTTATTCTAAAGGAAAATTAGCCCGGATGTCAAATTTGGACCTGGATCTGTTTTCGGAAGCTTACTTTCTAACAGTTTTGGAATCAGATCATTTTCTTCAAGTGACTATATGTAACTTTGAAATGTTTCTGAAACTGTTTAATGTTCCATTTGATGATCATAAATTACATGTAACAGCAAATAAGACTAACAGTGAAAACAAAGCTCTTTTTATATAGATTTTATTTAGGGAAGAAACCTCGAGCAGAACCATGGCTCAGGGTGGGCGGTCATCTGCCTCTGTTGGGGGTGAGAGAAAGAGACAGAGACAGAGAGACACAGACAGACAGACAGACAGAGAGAGACATGGAGAATTACAGCAGAGGGTGTCGAGCAGGAACATGGAGGCGCAGGTGACTGCAACCCAGATCCAGACCAGAAACACCTGCAGAAGCGACAGGAGAGAGAGGAGAGGGGCGAGAGAGCACAAGACTCCGGGAAAGGAAAGAAGTCGTGTTAGTAACATGCATTAATGGATGAGTTGCATACAGATGAGAGAAGAAGGAAAGAGAGGTGCTCTGGCATCATGGAAGTCCCCCAGCAGTCTAGCCTATAGCAGCGTAACTAGGAATGGTTCAGACTCTCCTGAGCACCGACTATAACTTTATCAAAGAGAAAGTCTTAAGCCTACTCTTAATGTGGGACGGTTCTGCCTCCTGAACCCAAACTGGAACCTGGTTTCTCAGGAGAGGAGCCTGATAGCTGCCCTCTGGCTCCCTTCTACTTTTGGGACTCTGGAACCCAAGTAACCGCTTGGGAGCGCAGTGCTCTGGTGGTAGTAAGTACTATGAGCTCTTTAAGATAAGATGGGGCCTGACCATGAGGAGCTTTGTAGGTGAGAAGAAGGTTTTAAATTTATCTGGATTTTCACAAGAAGCCAATGCAGAGAAGTTAAAACAGGAGAGATCTCTTTTCCTGGCTCCTGTCAGAAAACGTGCTGCAGCATTCTGGGTCGCTGAAGATTTTTTTATGGACTTTGTCGAGCAGCCTGATAATAAATTGCAGTATCCAGCCTAGAATAACAAATCATGGACTGTTTTTCTGCATCTTTTTAGACAGGATATTCCTGATTTTTGCAATTTACGTAGGTGAAAAAAGGCAGTCTTTGAAATTTGCTTATGTGAGACTTAAAGGACATGTCCTGATCAAAGATACTCCAAGATTCCTCACAGTGGTGCTGAGGCCTGGATGTGCCATCCAGAGTAACAATCTCTTTGGTAAATGCGTCACAGAGGTGCTTGGGCCCCAGAACAATAACTTCAGTTTTATCTGAGTTTAACATTAGAAAATTACCAGATTTTAACATCCTGAATGCAGATTTGAAGTTTAGCTAACTGATTAGTTTCATCCGGCTTGATCGATGGATAGAATTTAGCCTATGTATATTTCATCCATAAAATATTTTTAGATTGCGCAAAAAGTGCAACAATTGAAATGTAACAATGCACCTGTTACTTATTCTCTTATTGTAAATGGATTATTTTCTGTCTGAGCAAAACATTCATTGCAACTATGTGACTTCTTGGTAACGCTAACTCAGTAATCTGTAGTAGGTAACACAGCACAATAAATAAAATACCTTTACGACAGCAGGTGTGGTAAAAAGACTGTCACTTTTGTCCAAAGGGGCCACTGGAATCAACATAAACTGAAACTAGTATTTTAGTCAGCAGTAATTAGCCTGTGCCTATGGTATCTCCTTACATACACCTACGCTCTGGGTCTCTGCGAGATTCGGAATGATTGCGATTTCTCTTGGAACAGCTACCAGAAGACGTACAACTTTCAGACAGGTTGCTCACGTCACATCTACGCCGTCAAGCTCAGTTTGAGGCTGCACAGTAACACTCAGCCACCAACAGAAAAGTGCTTCTAATTGACTGCACTTTGTCCATTCATTTTACTGTCTATGCTTTAAGCAGTAACACTAATGTAAAAATTAAATAAAGTTGTACTGTTACAATTAAAGCTACAAATAAAAGTCATGCATTCAAAATCTTACTTACAGTAAAGAGACAGTTTACCCCAAAATATACTCCATGAGTACGCTACATCCTGTGTGCTGCTACAGTTGGCAGGTGTAGTTCAGTGGAAATAGTTCCTTCATGAAACTGCTCAAAAAACCTCTGTGGATTATCTTGAGTAACCGGGTCATGATTTCTAGAAAGAGACATTGATGTTCAGTTTTCAAATGCACTTTTTTTGTGGCACTACGAGAACCACAAGCCAAGGTCTTCTAGTTTCATTATATCAGAGAGCAGGCAGACATCTCTATTGCCGATATCGCTGACACTCTGCAACTCACCAAGACAATCGAGATTAATAATTAGCACTACAGGTAAGAACTGACCTTGAAAAATATCAAAAGTATCAAAAGTGAACTCATTACAAAGCTGAAGGGTGTTACATTGTTGGAGTATTGCTACTGATGGATTACTGTGTAAAGATTTTCATAGTGTAGCTGGTGGAGGTGAAGCCACCTGAATCTACAGCTGTCAAATGAATGTAGTAAAAAGTACAATATTTCCCTTTGAAAAATAGTGGAGTATAGAGTAGCAACTATTCATGTATTTCTGAGGTCATATCCACTTTAAACAGAAAAAAATAGAGTTTTAACACCATTGTTGTGTCAACAGTCATGTCTGTTGCGTCAGTGCTCAAACCACAGGATGCATCTCAATGATATGGGCTGCAGCGCCCTTTATAAAAGGACAATGCATTAATACTTAAAATACATTGTGTTAAGCAACAAAAGAGCGGTTGATAATAAGAGCATACTCCATCTGCGTAGATGTGCGAATATCTTAAATGGGGGGACTTGACAACTTGGACTCATTATTCGCAGGGCAGCTACTTGACACTGATCCAGTCTTCACCACAGAGAGAAGAGAAAGATAAAGGAGATGGGTGGATCAATGCAGGGCAGAAAGACATGCTGTGTATTTTAATGCAGATTTATAACACAATTTTTAATAGCATCACACAAAGAAAGATTGT
Organism: Etheostoma spectabile; assembly: GCF_008692095.1. NCBI lineage: Eukaryota > Metazoa > Chordata > Actinopteri > Perciformes > Percidae > Etheostoma > Etheostoma spectabile. The sequence continues at coordinate 8,293,367 of NC_045736.1, read as the reverse complement.
CTTTCCTGCAATGCTTCTTCACAAAGAGTGGGGAGTTGCAACAGAATTGGATATTTTCTTGTT
>NC_045736.1:8290531-8293294 GCF_008692095.1 Etheostoma spectabile | reverse complement strand
TTGTGTTCTTTGTAGTGTTCTTGTTCTCATTAGTCACCAACAGCGTGTCTTTTTGTCAGCCTACTAACCATGAAAACTGATGGTGACTTAAAACCTCACTTTCAAATTTTATCACTTATTGATCAGATTCATCATTTTGAAGTCAGCATTTTCAGGCCTGTCCAGGACAAAGTAAAAAGAATAGTTGCTTTCTTGTCAAGACTGGGATGAGAAGATACCAGAAGATTGATTCTCTCATACTGTATCTGTCCCTGGGATATAAAGCTAAAGCTAGAAGATGGTTAGCAGTGGAAACCAGGGGGAACAGCTAGCCAGGTTCTTCCAACACCCACCCACCAGCACCTCTAAAGCTTACTAATTAACATGCTAAATATGCAGTTTTATCTAAGTTTTATACCACGCAAGCTGTTTCCCCAATCGTTATGATAAGCTAACTAACCACCTGCAGGCTGTAGAGCTTTGTGGGAAATTATACTCAGGTATTGTGAATTATTGTGAGAAATTGTACTCAGGTATTGTTATCATATTTAGACACTGTGAATGAACTTATGCATAAGTTAATGAAACAGAACTCATATCAGGCATTGAATGAAGGAGAAAATGTACTGTTGCTTGGCATCCAGGTGGGGGCGATACCCTGTTGGCGAAACATTACATTTACAAGAGAACCGGATGCAGTAAGGCCAGAAAGCCACGTGTTCACTCACAATGGAGGAGAACAAAGGGAGATTCCCACAGGAAACAACCCGCAACACACGCACACACCCACACATTGCCGAAGAATGTAAACAGGAAGTCGCGCCCACCCAGCCAATAGAAATACAGTTGCTAAGGTGATATGACCCGCCTTGTGACGCTTTTAACCAATAGGGCTCCCTTAAGGAGACCTATATAGGCCGGTGTATGTGACTGTTACAGGGCCTTTTTGTGAAACCTCTGAGCTAGTCATGTTCCATTGAGACCCGTGCACGTATTTATTGTCCGGAATGCATTGCTCTGTTTTTATTAATAAATCGTTTTGGTATACATAATCAAAGCTAGAGTGATTCCTTAGCTACTTGAGTCCCGACGTTTGGACCCTCCAAGTGGAATTCGCAACAGCTTCATATCCAGCATGCAAACATGAGTGGTATCAATCTTCTCATCAAATTTTTACTTTTTAATGGCTCCATAATAAACTTGAGGGACTTTAGGGACACTGAAAAGACCAAATCCTCATTACTGTTGCTTTGTTGTTTAGTTGTGCCACTCCCAACAAAAACAACCAGCCCTTTCTGCTCCTTGGGAGAAGTGGGGCAAGTGCAAATCCATAAAATATGTAAAGGGTGAAGTCTTAAGCCTCCCCACCATTTCCAGCTGCCATGGGACCAGGAAGATTAGGGTTAAGAGGAGAAAAGGGAGTGTATGAACAAATAGCCTACTCTACTCCCTCAACCATTCCTGCTGACCCAGATTCTCAGATCACAGTGTATCCATGCTAAAACGTTTACATCCCCGTTTTATCTGTGTGTCTTTGTCGACATGTGCATACATTTTTCTTGCCAAGTTTGGAAATCATTATATTTCAGTGTATACTGTAGGTTACATGTTAAAGGAGAATTCCGGACGATTTCAACATGTGGCTCTGTTTGGAGTGCTGTTAGTAGCAAGAAAAATGAAAGCAATCAGTGCTGCCTACATCGAGTTATCCTCCTGCTAGAGTTAGCACCCAGCAGGCTTGAACAGGGCAAGTTTAAAAACATGTTTTTAGCCTCTAGACATGTTCAAAATGTCATTACAAGTGCCCTTCCCATGTGCAGTGATTCCTTCCAAGAGAACACAGCGACTCTGTCTGCAGTAGATGTGACAGAAAGGTATACAAATTGTGTTAATCTGTTTATTTCCTGTTTTCCGTGAAAGTCCACACTTGTTGATTGTCAAACTCATACAATCCAATATTCCAAAATGTATTTTTTTCCACAAAAAACAATTTGCCATTGTTAGTAATGACTATGTAGGAACAGGCTGTAACCTGACACTACAGTGGAGCCAGGAGAGCTGCAGTTCAAGAGTTTAAGAGCTATTGACCATGTGCATAGGTAACTAAGCGACAATGGGCTCTTGAACTTTTGACCTGCTGCAGCCGGCCGCTTTGCTCTCCTGGCTCCACTGCAGAGTCAGGTTACAGCCTAATTATCTTTAGCATTTACCTGCCATCTTTCATAAGCTTGGTGACATCTTCACACACAGTATGTTGAGATTTTTGGCGAATGATGCATTGAATTGAACACTGTGACGATAAACGTGGCGGAAAAACAAAATTCTTTCATCCCTTAGCCTACAGGGCAGACAGTGTTTTTCTTTACTGGACAATAATCGCTATTAAATCATTAAATGATTAATAATTGAAAATAGAAATCTATACCACCTCAGCTAGCTTAAGATATGCATAGTCTCTCTGGGGCTCCTAAGCACCTTCTGCTAGAAAGCATCCTCAGGGGGGGCATCATGAACTGGTCTGGGAACTGCGCCTGTTGCATTACACTTCTTTCCAAACATATTTGCTGTTACTAATTAGTAGTATGTAATTTTTAGAGACAGGGTTAAGCACAGTGTCCTCTGAATCCTTTGCAATTTCAGAATGTACCAAGTTTTATTGTGTAGTCTTACATCTGTGACCCATCTAAATTCCTATTTCATATATTATTCTAGCGTTTTTAGCACAGCCTGAAAAGTACGCCATCATGCATTGCACTTTGCATATTGTATGAGCATAATATAAGT
>NC_045736.1:8288019-8290521 GCF_008692095.1 Etheostoma spectabile | reverse complement strand
AATCTGTCAATATTCTTTCTTTGAAAACATCAAATAAAAGTCATCTACATTTTTCATTTTCAGCATGCATTTATATTTTTCAGTCAAAATTAAAATGCACAGGCAAAGTTAAATTATCTCACTTTGTGCATGTGCATTTCCATGCAATTGTCTAGAAAAGACCACTCTCTTGTGCAAAGAGGAAGATCTCTGCACTAGAATCAAGATAACGACACTTCATGTGGTGGGTGGGTGATTGCTCGAGGTATGACCACAGAAAGACCTGGAATTAAAGGGAAAAAAAAGAAGAGAACACTAGAAAGGAAAAGAGACACAAGTATGCAAAGATAGAAAAAGGAAAAGAGTGGGAGAGAAATCCCAATAGGTGGGAGAGACATCTGAGAGACTCAGAGAAACACTCTCTTTCAAGTTTTACTGTCTCACCAGAGAAGCTGTGAAGATATAGCACTGATTACAGTTTCAACTTTAGTGTATTTGGCACCTCATGAGCATTAAGACAAGTAAAAATACTGCTAAATAATACATTAAACAGAAAGTCTTTTGGACAATATTGTTTTATCATGGTGAGCGTTCCGAATATTCAGTGAACTGTTGAGAGCTGCAAAACAAGAGTTAGAGTTATGATTCACTACTGACTTCAGATATATGCATCATTCTTTTAGTGTCTTCAAACCTAAACTTGTAGAGGTAAATGATAAAACTAGATTCAACGTTATTGGCCAAGTATGTTGACATATACAAGTTCTCAGTATAATAATTTAATAAACGATGCTGAAAAAATAATTTACAGGATTATACAAATATAGACAGGGAAAGAAGTGATAACAATGCTAAACAAAGAGAAGCAAACATAAAGCTATAGCAACAATTAATATGCGAGTTAATGTGCTTTAAAATTATTGCGCCATTTTCTAGACCTTACCTTCCCAACCTGGTTCCTAAATCGGGCTGGTCAAAAGTTTACATTCAGTTCTGTTGTCGGGTCTCGGGTATTCTCATGATGTATCATAATCATTGCAAAGATATATATTTTTTTAAATCAAAAGTGGAGGGTGTGGGAAGTTTTTCTATTGTGACAAAAATGTGGACACATGAAGACCCATGGGCGTTGGTTTTTAAATGTGCAGTCGGAAGTGCATTTTCAGAAAAGCTGGGTACAACGCATTTATTTTTTCTCTCTTTCGTGCAGGCCATGTTTTGAAAGACGCTGTCCTGTAGCTTACCAATGGAAATGAAATGAAATTTGATGATGTCCCACACGTTTTAGGAAGAAGAAAGCCTCCAGTTTTCAAAAAGCATCAGACATCCGAGCCACTGTGTTCGGCTTCATGTATCCATGTAGCATGTTGACAATGCGACATGACGTGACATCAGACTCGGAGAGAGGAGCTGTGAAAGGAAAGAAGTGGGTAGTCAGCACAGCAGCAGCACGGCTGTGTCTGTGCCTGCCCTGTGGGGATAAAGACATTTTTGTGGATTTGTTGGCATCTGTCGCTCAAGAATTATATGTGTTATGAACTTCTTCTTTTTTTTTTTACTTAATTGAGCTTGAGGTTGTCAAAATAAGTGGTGGGTACAAAATGACTCATGATGAAATCTGATAGGTATGTGTACCCACTGTTCCCAGTGAAATCGGCGCTTATGTGAAGACCTACACTGAAATACAAATAACAAATAATTTGGAATACATTTTATAAACATGATCAAATCCAGTAAAGATGTGATCATACCAGAATAGTTTGAAATTTTCTCCTCTTGCAGAGAGTTAGATGAGAAGATAAAAAAAATACTCTTAATAAACACCACTGACAGATAACCAACTTCAATAACTTAATAAGTCAAAAGACCATGGCAACAAGCGTGTCCCAGCTGAGTGCAACTCGAAAGTTTCCGCTGTCGTCTGTGCTACTTGCAGCATTTCAGTTTTTAGTTGTGTTTTCTCTATTTGCAGTGTTGTTTCCTTTAATTCCTCGTGTGTTGAGCTTTCAGGGCCACCGTGTATGATTCTGACATTCAGTCTTGCAGAGAAAGTGACTAAAGTGAGCATATTTCCCGTAGTCTTTAAATAAATAAATGAATAAGAACCAATCCAATAAAAACAACACAAAAACCTATCTCTGCTGAGGTGGTCGGTGGTGGCGGGGGCCCCTGGAAGTCTCGGGGGCCCCAGTGTGCACCCCTGCCGTACTCAGTGCGCTTATTCAGTCTCCTCCTCCCTCTCAGCCCCGCCCTCCAGGAGTGACGGATAGAGGAGAGAGAGGGACTCTGCAGACATACACACACGCACACACACACACACACACGCGCGCACACACATTTGCACAGAGTCACACACACTGAGCTTTCCTCCTCCGCTGTGTCTGTAGCCTACTAACGGGACAAGTTTAGACCTCCTGGATATTTCTGCCGGTTCTCCGCTTTTCTGTCTCCTCCATGTTAACATCTCGACCGGAGTGAGGTGAGTGCACACATTTAGTTGCCAGTTTTTTTTTGGGGGGGGGG
>NC_045736.1:8286937-8288009 GCF_008692095.1 Etheostoma spectabile | reverse complement strand
AAACGAGGGGGAAGAAGGGGGTTTTCTCAGTAGAGGAGGAAGCGGCAGGCATGAGGAGAGGCATGTCCGACTCCTGCTCTTCTTGGAGCAGTTTTAGCTAGCTCACTTTACCGCCTTTCGGTTGTCACTAAACGTCAACAACGTGTAATTAACACGGCGAGATCCATCGTTTCCGCTGCTGTGAATTCATCTACGCGGCTTGAGATTAGCAGAGCGGCTTCCACCTCCTCCCGGGGATGTTGCCATTACACCGCTGTAATGTAACGCTACACACATGGCTTTCCTTACAACCGCCACCGATACTTTGGCCACTTGGACACAGTTTGAAACCGCTGAAGGCTGCAGAGATTGACTTTGTTATTACTTATGAATCACTACAGAAGTGGGGAGAGCTCACCCAGGCTGCAAACGTTAACGTAAACCAAGGTAAAGCTGTCTAAACTTTTGAATGGAAAATATGTGCACACTTCATATAAATATGTGTAGGCTAGTTACATTGATTGAGAAGTAGAAAAAAAAATCGATTTGTTAGAGGCTGCTAACGTTTATTATTAATCTCGATGAATCTTGTTGATTATTGATTAACTCCTGAATTTTTTGGTATAAATATCAGAAAAAGCATCTAACTGTCCAAAACTCAAAAATATTTAATTTAGGCTACATTAATCTAAAAGAGAGACTAAAGCAGCAAAGAGAGGGTTAAAACGGCATATGTTCGGCATTTTGGCACATGATATGACGATGATTTTAGAACTGATTTTTGTAACAATGGTTGTTTTATTTTCTGACAACCAATCGCATCAGCACCACAATACAGACTAGGCCTACACCACATTAAACATCTATAGGCCTATGGTAGTCTTTTGTACCATGAGGACATCAGAACTGAACCATAAGGCTCTGTCTATCGCTGTCACTGCTTCATGTTCACTCAAAAGACTGAAAACATCATCACTTTGTTAGTGCCTGCTGTGTTGTGCATTTAAATGTTTGATGTGTGGAGACAACCTGACAGCATTCTTGTGTTCTCTCAGCATCTGCACTGGCTCTCAGCTCATGTTAGAAATGGGAT
>NC_045736.1:8277959-8286927 GCF_008692095.1 Etheostoma spectabile | reverse complement strand
GAGAGAGAGAGAGAGAGAGAGAGAGAGGCCTACAATCTGCCTTCATGCAGACATGCTTACTCTACATACTACGTGTATGTATCAAGTAACTGAAAAAGACCCTCAGGTCTGCGTTGCAAACATGCATCCGGACTGTAATGTTTGATTACATAAACCTTATGTCGTATGCACAAGACCTCGGGGCTGTAATGTACTGTGTATAGTTTTCTTTCAGCTGTGACATGTGAGGCTCACAAGTGCATTTTCTGACACTGCCAATAAGACGCGTAAATCAGCAAGTTACTCCATCTTAAATCTCTCATGCTCTTTACACATAATGTGGTAAGATGACAGGCAACAATTGAGGGATGCAATAAAGGTTGGCTGGACTCGAACCACAGCCATCGCTGTTCATGGTTGGCATCGTAACCTCTAAGCTGCCCTGGATTGATCAGCAGCAGTGAGAGCTGTGCTCAATGGAAGATGGAGCAGCAGGGCAAAGACGTAGAGTGTAGTGAAGGTTTATGTTACCATGTGTTGGTAGGTAGCAGGAATGCCCAGAAGATGAAAAAACTAGCAAAGATTGTTTTGGAAAGGAAGCAGTTGACTTCTTCAGAGAGGAAGAACATAAATAAGAAGACAACCCAGAAAGGTTTGGGTTAGAAGGCTGCACACTAATTCATCTGCTACTGCATCAGCATCTTATGTAGCCAACCATAATCATCTGTTACTTTTTAAATAAAAGGTAACATCTTTTGCACATTGTCATCCTGATCATTGATAGAATGATACAATCATCATCATCATAAAATATAAATATTGTTATGATTTCTTGCCATTGTTGTTACAAAACCCATGTCCACATTAGCAATGCACTCCTCCACATTACAGCCAACAGATCCTCTGGTATTTTAGGCAATAAATCATTAGGCTGTATATAGTGTAATGGCAAAATTAGATTCCTCGGAGTGTCTGAGTGAGCCGTCTCTGATCTCTGAGGAGCCCCACTGCTCTCCTTCAGTATGTCCTCTCCACTGATGAGCTGCCTCCATAATATATTCTCTGTAGTTTTGTACCCTAACTGATGTTTAATTATTCCAACACAGTGATGTGGCTGTTGCTCATAAAATATTGAAACAGAAGCGGCCCAGGAGGCACAGTGAAAGACACTGGCTTCACTCACTCCTTAATACGACTCGGCGTGGAGCTGGGCGCCGCGTGCGACTGACATCAAAGTCAGCACAGACGCACAAGCACCGTATAAGTTGTTTAGTGTAATTTTTGTTTAAAAAAGTACAATCCCCCCTCCACACTCCTTGCAGGAAGTTTAATGTTCTATCGTGAATCTGTTCTTGACTTCCTGCCGCTTAAGACTTCTTATCTGAGCCGTGCCTGAAACCAGTGTGCTTGATTACTATCGAAAAGCGATTATACTAGATCAGCGTTCTGATTACAGCTATTAACCAGGCACTGTCTGCTAATCTACTGAGACAGGCAAATCTCAGGGCAGCTATCAAGGCTCCTTATGGGCCCTTAAATTCCACCACCCTGTCTCTTGACCATTTTGTAATCAACTTTCTTGTAAATACACACGTCACCTGTTGAGTTGGTCCCTCCCTAGATGTTGATTTGATGTTGAGGTTTGACCTGCAAAAAAAGATTTTATTTTATTTAGACAATTTAAGCATTTGGATGTTTTTCTAACGTTAAATCTGCTGATGGTTAAAGTTCAATTGATTAGCATTATGCAGAGGTCCGCTGTAACAAGCACTAACCTTATCTTCATCTTTAAGTAGCTAAGGTTACGCTCTAACTCTAGGAGTTCCAGGTGAACTTGTGACATCTGTTGCTAAATGGTGAAGACAGAGGGAAACTGCAGTCAAGCAGGTCCGAATCTCACAAACCCAGAGAGAGCGACAAGAAGGGGCTAAGCCAATCAATGCGCTCTGGGCAGCTCTACAATAAAACAAGATTTTACCCATTTTAAATATTAAAAAAATAGAAAATCAATATGTGGCAGTCAACGCTGATATTGTGGCAGGCCACCACAAATAAATCAACGCATGGGAAACACTGTCCCTGGTTGTGAGTAAAATGTGTAGCAGTGGTAAACACCATTTGTTTCTAGTGCGAGAAAAAGGGATACCAAATGAAAACCAGCGGGCATGCAAATTATACTAGTATTGTTCAGATTGTGTTTTTGGCATTTGTAAATACTTAAGGGATCAGGGGACTTAATGGTGGACCCCTTGCTGATGCATGCTGGGATATTGTGTGACCACTCACTGAGAGGATAAAGCCACAAGCATTGTTTTGGAGAGTACAGCTTCATGTCATCCCAGTCAATCAGCGCTGTGTGTTTGTGTGTGTCTGTTTGTTTTTGTGGCTTTTAATATGAAATTGGTCACTGTCCAGTATATCCACATTTGGTGATTTTCAAACTCCTGCATAAAGTTTAACCGGATTTCTCTGGGTTTTGGGCTTTTGTTTGGGCAATAAATACATTTACAGAAGTTATTTTGAGCTTCCGGGGTATTGTGATATGCAATTTCCGCAGTTTTCTTTCATCGTATAGGCTATATCAAATGATTAATCCGCAATGAAACTAATACGATTGTTGCCCTCATCAAATCTCAAAATCCACCCAATGTAAAACTATCCCCAACATCCCCCCCATAACTCATTTCAACCCCTCCCATCAGGCCAAAGAATGAAGGTGCAAATGAATGAATATTGCTTTGCCACTTTGTGGTGTGACCTGGCACAGAGGCTTGTACAATCCTTGAAAACTTCATTACGTTAACTAAAAAAATGCATTGTCAACTAGCCTAAAACAAGGCTGCTTTCTTTGTTTATTTAAAGTTTATATAGTATTTTGGAGCAACCAGACGTTCACTCACATAAATCTGTGTTTCTGCATACTGCCGCACAGTGCAGTTAAAGCAAAAGTAAAACCCATGCCTTTTACAGTACGTTCATGCTTACAGTGTCCTTTATAACTCACATTGTTTTTACATCCTTTTTTTACCGAGTGATGTATTTGTAGCTCATTGCATGTTTCTGTGCCAAAGCCAAACATGTATTGCGGACTGTGTCTTTAGCAGACCCACCAATCAGAGTCAGTGAAGTGTTGTGGACAGGAAGTGAGCTCATAGACTTTGTGGCCTGCACTCTGTGTTCAGGAAGGCGTTTGACCCAGGGGGGCATTGTTAAGTTTTTTTTCCTCTCACATTGTTGTGGAAAGCACACAAGCAAGCCTCTCTGGTCTAGTTTGGTTACATGGTTACCTGTACATGGAATTCTAGGATTCTTGAGAGTGTCCTATTCAAATTGTCTTCATTATGTGTTGAAAGCAACACATGATTTCTCAGCATAACTTTCCAACAGTTCTTCATACAGTCTATTGCCCCTAAAATATTCACTATCCATAAAGATCCATGCTTCATTCTGCTCTCTTGAAAATGCCTCCTTAGATTAGAGGAACACAGCTGTTGAACTTCAAAGGCAAAATTCAGCCAACATTGAAAGTGTTGTTGAAATGTTGTGTGTGTGTGTGTGTGTGTGTGTGTGTGTGTGTGTGTGTGTTGTTTGTGTGTTGTTTGCGTGAGTGTGTGCGCACTTGTGTGCTTTTTGAAGGCTGTTTTAATAATTTTTTGAGATGGGGCCTTTTAATGTCTGGTTTGCTCTGTCTACGCTCTACAACCTAAAATTGACGGCACACTCTGGTGCTTGGATGTGCCTGGTAGTACCAAGGCTGCAGTTGAGGTGTGTGTGTGTGTTTTTATATGTGTGTCAATAATTTGAGGTTTGTGTGTCCTTGTTGTATGTCGTTTCTTCTCTCTCTCTGTGTTTGTGTGTGTGTGTTGTGTGTGTGGTGTTGTGTTGTGTGTGTGTGTGTGTGTGTGTGGGTGTGTGTGTGTGTGTGTGTGTGGTGTGTGTGTGTGTGTGTGTGTGTGTGTGTGTTAGAATAATTACATATCAAGAATAGACAGAGACCACTGAAGTTATATCAAAGTTGATTTTTACTTGTGAACACAAGGAGACAGTTTCCACACTACAGAATAGTACAAAAAATGCCTAACTGGAAGCTCTCTGCAGCCGCTTAGTGAAATAAAGTGGATGTTAATACATAATCATAACAAAGTCGATGTTGTCAGTTTATCTCACTGGGTCTGGGAATCTCCTCCGCCTGCTCTGCCCCCAGAAACATCCTGTGCCTTTCACAAGGACAGACCATGGCTCCGTGGTTATCTTGTTTAGACTGATCAGTATAATATGGTATTCTTATGCAAGCAGTTTTAATAATAATCAGAGAAAAAGTCTTTATCATAATTAGGGCTGGGCAATTTATTGATATTATATTGATATCGTGATATATTGTAATATGGTAAGTGTTGTCTTTTCCTGGTTTTAAAGTCTCCATGACAGTAAAGTGATGTCATTTTTTTAACTTACCAGACTGTTATATATTATTTACCTCTACCCACTTAGTCATTATATCCACATTACTGATGATTATTTATCAAAAATCTCATTGTGTAAATATTTTGCGAAAGCACCAATAGTCAACACCACAATATTGTTGTGGGATCGATATCGAGGTGATTGGTCAAAAATATGTGTTATTTGATTTTTTTAATATCGCCCACACCTAATCATAATTTTTCACACACACACACACACACACACACACACACACACACACACACACACACACACACACACACACACACACACACACACACACACGCGCTCCTGCTCACACACACACACCATGCTCTCCTAACCACTGATGTTTTTCCCATTAGAGTTTTATAAACTTGTGAGAACTGATGCTCTTTCAGATTTCTTAAGCAAAGGATTGCTTCAAAGTGTGAACAGCTGTATCTGTTTAAAAAGTGATGAGTGAACACAAGTTTGTCTCAAAGCTTACTTTTAGGAATCCTCGGAAAAAGACGAATGTTTTTTAGTGTATTAGTGTCTAGACATGATGCTGGTGTTTGAGCTGTCTCACTGTTGCTTGCTCTGGAGGAAACTACTAGAACTGTTGGGTCCTTGTAAATTCTGGAGTGTGGTCTAGACCTGCTCTATCTCTAAAGTGTAATTGAATTGAACTGAACTGAACTGTTGCTGCCAGTAGCTGAGATCCGGAACAGATATACGGCCTTCAGTTGCACCGGCTCGGATACAGAGACGTGGTCAGTGTTCTACTGCTGTGGGTCAACGTCCCTGCTAGCTTTCGGTCCAGCTATCTAATTACCTGCACTGCGGAAGTTATGTTTTTCTGTCCGGTTTGTTTGTAAACAGGAAAAATTATGTTGAAATCCTTCAAAGAAATGTAGAAGTATTTTTTTAGTAGTATTTCTGATGAAAGGTTTTCTTAATATTGTGAAACATATTTACTATTTTATCAAGAACTACTACCATAACTATTAATGAAATACATCTGGCATATTTATCTACTGGATATAAGTGACTGTGTATTGATGCAGCATTAAAATGACCACCTAATAGAATAGAAAATCCACAACAATCTGGTTTCTTTTTACCAGTATGTTGTTTTAATGATTGGCTTCAAATACACACAAAACACACCAAAAACAAACAAAAAAGTTGGAAATGTCATAATACGATGCTGTGTTTACTTGGGCTATTGGAACAAATTCTGGGATTTGAATATAAGTTGAATAGTAAAAAACATGAATCCTAATTGATTTCTGAAATTACAATTCAAATGTCTTTTTATTTTTTTACAAATGTGTTGGCTAATGTTAGCTTCTCAACTTGGCCTACTCGCATGTGAAAACAAAATGCTTTTGTTAGGTCATGTCTGATGAGCAAAGTTAGGTCTTAAGGCACGGAGCGACGGTACAGACTAAGCAGTAGAAAGGGAGTGACAGGCTGCGGCTGGGAATCAAAAGAAGCATCAGTAACATTGTTTTAAACATGAAATAAAAAATGCTTATGTATCATTAATGAACTTATTCTTGTTTCCTGCCTGTGTCACGAGTTATAGGGACCTAATGGAGACAGCTAATGTTAATGTTAACTGCTCTTTAAAGTGCGTTTCAACTTCAAATATTAACTTGTAATAAGTTAGTATTTTCATTACCATGACAATCTGCAAGAAACAGTTTGCTAAACCTACCCAATTCAACCAAAAAGGGCAACTAGTACTAGCCAATCAGAGGTGAGTAGGGCGAGTCTTACAATGGACCGTTTCTAGGACACGCAGATTTGTGCCCCTTCAATGCTAATGTTGCTAATCCCTCTGGTGGACAGAAGGTATAACAACGACCACATCTTGACAGTGGCATTGGCAAAGACTGAGTAGTGTAGTAAATAATGATAGGCTGAATTTGATCATTAAATATTCTGATATAATTTGAATAGGAGACATACAGTAATAACGAATGAAATGTAAATGGTAATATAGAGGAATATTGACAGCTCTTGTCTTCACACCTGAATATGATTATCTGATTGTCCCACCTCCCTCTAATCCTGCTAGTCTGCCTTTCCACTTATTTACTGTTGTTTCAATCTGTCTTTCCTTTGAAGTATTCTTGGAAAATTGACAATAGTGTTTGGGTTAATGGAGCAATGTGAGAATGACTGAAGAGAGCGCGGAACAAAAAAAATGCTACTTTCACTACTCTATTTGGAAGACAATATTGTGTGGCACCGAGATGGGCCTGCATGATCCTACATAAGTTATAAATGTATTTTTTGAGTTATTGCCACTTTTTTTATTTGACCTTCTTTTTTTATATTAACACTGACAAGAAGAACAGATTGTGGAGATGAAGTGTACTCTCATAAGTTTTGTCTGCCTTGGCTTTTCTGAGATTGACAAATACAGACACACCTTTGTACTGTAGTGTAGTAAAATGATAAATCAGCATATATGCTAGCACATACTCCATACGCTGTTACTGTGACAGTGCAGGCTCACTGCGCATCCATCTTGGTTTAGTGGTGGATTAGAAGTGACACTTGCTACAGGCTGGCTGAGTCTAAGCCTTGTTTACTCTGGCGAGGTCTTAGCCGTGGATTCAAACCATCATTAGGAAGTGAAATTACTCAACAGTGGGACAGAACTCATGACGGAATGAGAGAGAAGACTGAAGTGGAAAAAGAGTAGGACGAACAATTCAGAAAAGAAATATAAAAACAGGAATTTGCGTGACATAGAGTGAACCAAATGACTTTTGCAGGGGGGGTAGCTAGAACCTGGAGGCCAGGGCGTGCTGTGGTCAAACCCTTTTTATAAATAAACAGACAGACTGGTCTAAAATAAACATGAATCGCTCATGTCAGTGTGAAGCAGATGGACGAATAACCCCACCCAGGACTGGGACAGGACAGCAGGCCCTAAACGTGGGCTGCTGCTGTAGTGCAGAGAGAAACTGGGGGCGAGGCCCTTTGTGAAACCACCCATGCAAGGAAATTACAGAAAACAACCAGCTGAGATATTTGTCCAGTCAAAAATGTGACTTGCAGAAAGATCGGGGATCAGTGTCGTGTCTTGTCAAGGGAGAAACCCTGACTGGAGGGTCCGGATCTCTTTTTGAAAGCCTAGTCTTCCCGCTGCCACTTCAGACATGGACGTTGTTCTGTTGATGTAACAGAAAGCAATAGGCTCATGGTGGGCAGGTGGAAAAAAAAACATCTCAAGGAATGAAAGGAGCCATCAAACAATAACGGACATAGTAAGCAAATGGAGACTACAGACTTGCAGAACAAAAAAGGAGGAATTGGAAGATTACAGTATATTTTGGACATGGCAGGCCATGAATCTTTACTGCAAAGTGCCTGCTGTTGAGCTGCTGGTGAATTATGTCCCTTCAAAGTTAACCTAATGGACTGTAAGACAGGAATACAGATGACCAAGTCTAGATGAGAAGACTTAAGCTGCTTACACACAGTAAACCTGCAACATTTCTTGTTAAGTTATCTACAAATGGTTTCTCAATTATTTTGTTCAGTTCACACGTACGTCTTCTGCTGTATATGGAAAAAGTCTGTGTCATGTCTAAAGGTCTGTGTTGCATAGATTATGCAATGCGTGTGCAAGAGATGGTATGTGGCTGGTGAGATAAGGTAATGCAAGTTGCTAATGGGTAAATTCTTTACTTATTTTTAAATGTGGATATCCACTCAGTTCTGTTGGTATATGTAGTCTACTTAAGAAATAAATGACAATGATGATGAATGTTATTGATTGTGAAAGCGAGTTCTCGGGCTCTTGGAACTTGGCTCTCTTAGCTTTTTAGTTAAAAAAATGTCAAGAAAGGAAAACATACACCTTCTTAATTTTTGTCTCACGAACGATGACTAGATTAACTTAGCTGTTAAGTCATACTCTCTCTGATGGAAACGTAGCTAGTTTGCATTACAAGAGAAGAGAACAGGGAAGTTTGACATTGCGCCCCAGTTACCAGCCCTGAAGTAGCTTGTAGTTCTTGACTGGAGGACGGAAGAACTACAAGCTACTAGTAGAGAAGAGAGGAGATTTTGCAGCTGTGGTTGGATGAGACACAGAGAACATTAGAAATATCAGCAGGCTTTTTTTCACACCAATCACTCATTTAGATTAGAGTTTAGGTTGAAAATCGCTAACATTTCACGTTAAAGAAACCAAGTGTTTGACCCCTAATAACGCCATGAAGCATTGTTGTATGATCAAAGAAGTGCAGCAATGCACCTGCAAAGAAGATGAAAAAGAAGACTACAAGCAAGCAAACAGGGATGTGACCAATGTATTGAAGATATAAAACATGTGGAACTGTAATGAGAAGTCGATAAATTGACAAGTGGATTTGCAGAAATCTGCAAGTATTTTGATAATTGATTAATCGTTAAAAACACCAACCATTTTCTGGTTCCAGCTTCTCAAATGTGTATATTTCCTGTTTTCCTCAGTCTTTTATGCAGTGTTCCTATCCTGTGGCATTTTTTCAGTTGTGATTGAACTGTATTTTTTGAG